>NW_024080633.1:602191-825674 GCF_003009895.1 Hyaena hyaena
ACATGGATGGACCTTGAGGGTGTTATGCTGAGCGAAATAAGTCAGGCAGAGAAGGACAAATACCATATGTTTGCACGTATAGGAGGATTAGGAGGAACTTGACGGAGGAACAAGGGGGAGAAGAAGGGCGGAAATGGTGGGGGAAAGGGAGAGAGGCAAACCATGAGAGACTCTTGAATGCTGACAAAAACTGAGGACTGATGGGGGGGAGGGGGGGATGGGCATGGAGGAGGGCACTTTGGGGATGAACACTGAGTGTTATGTGGAAACTAATTTGACAATAAACTATTTGTAAAAAATAAAAAATAAAAAAAAATAAATAAAAAAGAAAAAGACAAATATATGTTTTTATTCATTGTAAAATTTAGAAGACAAAACAGATGAAATAGGAGAAGGGAAGAAAAAATAGAATAAGATAAAAACAGAGAAGGAGACAAACCATACAGAGGACAAACTGAGGATTGCTGGAGGAATGGTGGGCAGGGGATAGGCTAACTGGGTGAATAAGAAGGACATTGTCCATTAAGACGGACACTTGATCGGATGGGCATTGGGATGAGCATGTAAGTGATGAATCACTAAATTCGACTCCGGAGACCAATACACTAAATGTTAACTAACTTGAATTTAAATAAAATCTTAAAGGAAAAAAAAACAATTCCTTTTCTTAACATTTGTAGGAAATGACCAACCCTTTTCATATACTGTAGAAGAGATGGGAAGGCTCACTGAAGTGAAATATGAGGTTCTCACAAAGACAGGGACATAGAGAATTCTTATAGCTTTGGATCAACCTTAAATGAGTGGTGAAATTTGTTCATGTAACATTTCCAGGATGAACATGATTTGTAAAACAATAATTATGATTCTTTTTGGTAAGTGTTAAACATTATGAAAAGGTACAAAAATGTAAGCCTCTTCATATACTGGTGAGTGAAAAATGCATGTGCTCAGAGAAGAAATGGTCAGTTTGTGAAATTTTTTGTCAGGACATTTTCCCAGAGGTGTTCGAAAACCACGAACACTGCAATGAAAAACTAAGACATAGTTTTTAAGTGAGGTAACTGAAAAAATACCAGTCTGTAATTACAATTTTCTTGGCAAATGTTTATGAACCAAATTGATATTAATGTTAAAATACCATAATTGTAGGGGTAATTTCTTAGACCGGATATTTTGATACTCTCTGGTTAAAATTCTTCTAGAATCATTCTATTTGCACAAGATTTATTAAATCAGTAAAGTTAAAATCATGAATGTAGCTTCATAGATGCATAGCATTTGTATTTGAGATTTATTTAAATCAGTTATAAATCACCTTATTGTAGTGACAAATCTAATCTATATATAGAATAATTTTAGCTGCAAGTGAGATCATTATGCTACTTGCAACTGTAAATATTTGTTTAACTTAGAAGGAAAAACAGACATCATTTGGAATTGGTTTTGGATATGCTGGCATTTACCTGGGGTGGATGAAACATCTAGGGATGAGACCATTGTGCATGAGAGAAAATTTAATCAATGTATTTCCTATTCATATAGCATTCAGTAACTTTTGAGATAAAATCTTTTTCTTTCTAATACTGTAAAAGCAAAGTACTACATCTCTTTCTATGTACAAAGTAGGAATAGTTCCATTCATTGGAAGTAATCAGTTCTATTGAGAGAAAAATTCCCAAAGATGAAACTCTATAACTTCCAACATTAACAATTGTCCCCTTTTAACAAAGGATATCAACATCAACATGGTGTAATACAAACTGCCTCATGGAAATCTGACTGTAGTTTATGGTTCATTTTGATTAGGTTTCTCTTTTGCTTTTGAGGGAATTTAAAAGGCATTTAAAATTAGCCATGAATAGAAGCACGAAGAACACCTCCAACTTTAATTCAGTGGTATGATAGTGAATGTTTAACTGGCACTGGTGGCTGGGAGGGGGTGTTTCTGATTTGTAATATTTGCCAATTTGTGGGCTATAAATGTTTCCACTATGGTCAGTTTAAGAGGAACTGTGTTTAACAATGATCTCTCAAAATTGCTCACACTTAACAATGGAGTCTTGCAAGCCACTGGAGCCAGCTCCATCCAGCACACCACTGGCCAGAAGGGGCAGGGAGGGGGCACCCTTCTAGTGTCTGCTGACACGCACTTTGCAGCTAAGGTTCCAATCCTGGCTCTGCTACTTATTTGCCTTGTAACTGAGGACAAGACATGTACAGTCAATGAGCCCCAGTTTTGTCGTGGTGCTATTGACATTACCAACATCATAAAGCTGGTATAATAATTAAATGAGGTGATGCATGTAAAATGGTTAGAACATCTGACAGAGTAATTTCTTGAATAGTATTTCTCGCCCATACATGTGAGGCTTCATTATTATCATGAGAATTATGGCTATTACATTTTTTAATGTTTTCACTGGAGGTATGTCTATAATTTTATTTCTGTTAATTAGAGACCACTCTTAAGAATAAATTCTCCCTGACTTGAAGGTGAAATACATATCACTTTCAGGCTGCGAAAGCTTAGATAGCATAATATTCTAATTTTGAATTTTAATTCAGCAATGAAAGCAAACTATAGTGCAACACACTATTTTAAAAAATATGAGGGGCGCCTGGGTGGCTCAGGTGGTTAAGTGTCCGACTTCAGCTTAGGTCATGATCTCATAGTTTGTGAGTTCGAGCCCCACGTTAGGCTGTGTGCTAACAGCTCAGAGCCTGGAGCCTGCTTTGGATTCTGTATCTCCTTCTCTCTGCCCCTCCCCTGCTCACGCTCTGTCTCTATCTCTCAAGAATAAAATAAGAACATTAGGAAAAAAATTAAGTAAAATAAAAAATATGATTGTTTACGACAGCCTTACGATAGACCTCATTGGTTTTCCACTTTTACCTCGTCAATTTCTTTTCCTTTCAATATAATGTTTCTCCTCTTACCACTAGTTCACATTTCTGCCCTTTTACATTTGTGCTTATTTTTATAGCTCCCTAATTATATGTAATTATACTATAATATGTCAGCAAATAAACTTCACTCACAATATCTGTTTTAATCCTCAATATCATCCTTTATTATACACTACTTTGATATGAGTATTGAAGTTCATAGAAATTAAGTGATTTGCTCCAAATCCTATCAGTGATAGTGACAGATCTAGAATCTAAACCGAGGTCACTTAAATACCCAGCTAGTGGTGTAGTCAGGAAGCAGATGTGGGATGACTTCATGGTAACCATTAGCTCAGGAAGCATGGCCTGGGGTACAGGAGATGTTGAATATCTTGAAAGATCACTTGAACTCCATTGTATCAAGAAAAACTACAACTGTGAGAGTAACTACTTGGTTAGAGGGAGTCAAGGGATGGCTGTAATTTTGGATGAGATCATACAGAAAGTCAAGGCCCTATTGAAATGACTCTGGAGGAACGTTTCCTTTTTAGACATCTTTTTCCCCTCTTAGGATAAATGCAGTCTAGTTGTACTGGGGAATCCTGGGGCGGGGGGTGGGGGGTGGGGCTGCTATCAGGAATATACACGCTGGGTTAGGTCAGGAAAGGATCCAGGTTTTAATTCAGAAAATTTGACAGAAAAATCATTCGATGTTTTCCAATAATGGGCCAGTGCAAACTTCCGAGGTCCAATCAGTTATTCTCCAGTGGAGACTAATGTTATTCCCTTCCTCCCCCCACCACTGGAGAATTTTGCTAACAACTCCATTAGCCTGTGTGAGATAATTAATTTGTAATTGCAAAACTTCTTTAAAGCCTACATTGTTATATAGTTGCTGTGTGCTGCTCAGGAGAGTAATTTAGGTACCCATGCAGAGTTTCAATAAAAATAAACTAAAACACATATTTCTTTAAGTTTCTCCTTACAAATGCATTTTGAAAATTCCAACTGCTAGGTTCAATGGTGCATGGAAAATGATGTTTGCATTTCATTATACTGATGTACCTTACAATTCAATGAACCTTCAAAGATAAGATGGATTCAAATGGGAAAACTCAGAGTCAAGTATAATATATCGTTTTATGGTCACTGTTAGACTGTATTAATGGTTAGATTTTTTAATATTTGGCATTAACAAATTTTGGTGCAGACTCTTGTTTTGTATTAAGAGACGCATCAGGATAACTTTGTAATTCCATTAATGACACTGACACACAGTCATTAGATTTTACTGCCTGTGTCAATTCAGCTTCTGAAACAGTATACCTCTAGATATAAAATAAGCTCAGTGTAATAACACAATGTTGGAAAGCAAAAATAATGAATCCCACTAGATACAAGGGGAAAAAAATCTGACCATTCTTGGAAACCATAAAATGTGATAACTCTACCTTATTGTAAATGTAACAAATAATGGCATATAAAATGCTGCGTAGGGTAGGGATGGTTAGGTGGTGGTGGGTATATAATCTCTAGCATGGTAGCTGACTTCTCTTTAGGTTCTTTTCCTTTCAAATAGTGACAATAGTAATATTTATCTGATAGATTAAGCAAAAGACTGACATAATATATATAAAACACTTAACGACAATACCAGGCACAGATTATGTGCTCTGGTATTGATATGCTGTATCATCATGATTATTAACCTCTCTTAACAAGTACTTGTTTTTAGGGGTAATTTCTAAGATGCATTCTAGCTCTTTATGGGAAATTCAGTACAAATACTGAATTGAATATGTTAAAGTGTACATGGTATTTCCTTTTCTCCCCACTTGCTTTTATGAATTTGAAACATTTATCAAATTTATCCACAGGACATGGCTAATGTTTAAAGCCCACTGGGCCTATTATTAATTATTCCACTGAATAAATGCAAAGGAGCCCATGGGTAGATGTGGAAGAAATGATCTATAATATTAATCATTATATATGCTATAGCAGTACCTCTCATACTTTGAGGCCATAAACTATCCCACAGTTTATCTGGACATTGTCTTATAGATATAGATGCTTATGATGAATCCACTATATCCCTTTGATTATGTTATTAGAAAGAACCAGACAACCTTAGAGACGCTGTGGCAGCAATGATTAAAAATAATTTTCTTGATGATACAGAAGAAAAATCATGCCTGATTTCTAATGCAATTGGAATGTATGAAATGACAATTTATGTGAATTCTTGTTTTCACACTAATGACACATACACACACACACTTTTTTTTTTCTTAAAAGACACTAACCTTCTATCTTATTTCCTCCAATGAGAGAGAGAAATTTCAACTTTCAGCCTTCATGCATAGTTTAGTTCATGGGTGACACAAAATCTGATTATCAGGGATGATAAGCAAGGAGAGTTTAGCATCCTAGGAACTAGCAAGATGCACAGCCTTGAGGTGTTCTTTTTCTGGAAGCACCCTTTACCTGCACAGACCACAAGGCACCCTCACCAGCTCCACTGAACAACTTTATTCTCAATAGCCAAGGACCACTCATTTCTCTGTGAGAGATGCTAGTCGCTTTTGCTTCTCTAACTATTCAAAAAACTCTTTGAAATTAAAGAAAAATCAACACAAGAAAGTGAGCTTGGAAAAAATTTCTGGTGAGGTCACATGTACAATAAAACTCTGCCAACGAAAGCATGACCCATCGGCAACGAAAAGACTCAAGATCACACAGTGGCTTGAGCGCATCAGGCGGCTCTTGAGGACCCTGTCCCCTTCCTGTTCTGTGTGCTACACCTCCATTCCTTTGCAAGCCATAATTCCCAACCCAGCCCTCTCGTCTCCCACATCACTGAAGTTGCAAAGGGGTTATAATTTGGGTCCCCTTTTACTACCCAAATTTCTCATCTCCCAATTCTGAAACAGTCCCATTATTCACTTCTTCTGCTCCGTCCCCAGCCTCCCGCAGACTGTTAGATTAAATCACACATTTGAGCAGATTGGTGTCATCACACTTTCCAAGAATACAGTGGCATCTGGGCTCTGATGGTGCTCAGCAATATTGTTATGCCCACTGGTCAACTACCTGTGCAGGGGAAAAGCCACAGCAATGATTTTAATTCTTTATTAACCTCCTCACAAAACCTGCAACCAGCCACTTTTCTCTGCTGATAATTTATCTTCCTTCACAGAGAAAATTGAGGCTTTTAACCTATATTCAAAACGTTTGCTTTTCTACTGACTCCCACGCAGCCCTAAATATCCTCTGGTATCTCCTATTAAACACACAGATACAGCCTGTTCCTAACCTAATGTCCCTCTTGAGCTACTCCTTTATCTTTCTCCACCCCTTTCATAGCCAAGTGGTTTGGAAATAGGGTTTAAATTCGCTAACACATTTAGCTTCCCTTTTAAAATTTTAATCTACAGCCACCTAACTTCTACCCCCATCAAGTTTGCTAAAAATGTTCTGGCTAAGTTCTTCAATTACCTTCTAAATGCCAAAGCCAAGGACCCCCCCCCCCCCCCCCACGCCCTCCTTTCACTTGAAGTCTCTACACTGCTTATATTTATTTTTAGAAATACAAGTTAGAAGTGTATTTCTACTACAAAGATTGTACTTTTCCATTGGAGAAACTTTCAACTATATTAAAAGAGTGGCAAGATATGCACATATCCTGACCATTCATGGGAAAGCAGTGTTTTACATTCTCATGTATTTCTTTTTAAGACTTGTTCTATGCACATAGTGGCATTTTGTACAACTGGACATTAGGCTTTTTGTTGAACATAATGCCATAAACATTTCCCCATGTTATTAGTAATCTTCAGAAACAATATTTTAAGGCTGTTTAATTTTCCATCACATGGAAAAATATACTTAATTCTTGTGCAGCATGTAAACGAGATACATTCCTATATTATTAAGTGTCCTTGAAAAATGTGACATGAATGCATAGTAGCAGAGGATTTTGGTACTGTGGTTGTACAAT
This sequence comes from Hyaena hyaena, assembly GCF_003009895.1. Classification (NCBI taxonomy): domain Eukaryota; kingdom Metazoa; phylum Chordata; class Mammalia; order Carnivora; family Hyaenidae; genus Hyaena; species Hyaena hyaena. Next base: position 609,084 of record NW_024080633.1, read on the forward strand.
AATTTAATTAATCTCTTTCTTCTAGACTTTCAGGCTATCAAATCTTTACTGTTGTAAATAGTGCTACAATGAACACTAAGGTACCCTAGATCATCTTGTATCTTCTATATTGGTATTTGTTATCTCTTCCCAAATTAGGATATAAACCTTCCCATTTAAGCTTATTTGTTCTTTGCACAATTACCACACAGAATTTCTCCTTACATCTCAAAAAGAATATATTATTAGAGCTTGTACCTAGATGGAAAGAAGACAGGGAAAACCATTACCGACAAAGGACGTGGCTAAATATTGGGTTCTTTTATTAAGGGATAAGAGGAGCAATGTGGCTCCCGGAAGCCACATCTAGGAGATCTCTTTTCATCTGTCTAGACTTTTTTTGGGTCACAAAGAGATTTTATTGTATCCAACACAGCTTACCTATTTGAATGACTATACTTACCTTACGTACAAGTGAGGACCATTGGTAACAGCACCTTAAGACAAATTAGCTTAGATTGAGGGGAAAATAGGAAAAAATAAATAAGAAAGTCTTTCCTGGCTTAAATTTCGCAGACAAAAGTAGCTTTTTAACTTAATCATTTAAAGTTTCACTAAAGGCTGGAAAGTACTATTTTGTTGTGTTATTCATGACTTATGCTAATGAAGTCTGCCTTTTCCACTAAACATGAAGGTGCTGTGGAGAAAATGATCGTCAAGGGTACAGAGAGACTGCAGATCATTTTGTTTCTGTCTTGCTCTGAATCTTACTCCAGTAATTAGTGACCTCCAAGCTGGGGCAGAGCACCAGAAGAAAGGAGAGTCTCTGTTGGTGTGCGTGGAAAATAAGATCGCAATGAAAAAGACAATAAGATTGTCTGCTTGTCCAAGAAGACCATCTTCCTTACATGAACATTAAGTAAAAATTTATACCTGATTTAGCTCCTGAAACTAGTCTTCATGAATGTGCACATCATCCTTGCTCAGGGACCACACTCCTCTTTCTGTATTGTTCCAACGTCAGTATATGTGCTGTTAAAGCGAGCATGTTCTTGAAATTATTCTGATTTAAACTGTGAAAAGACACGGAAAGGAACCCATTTTAATTTGCTACTTGTGTCTGGAAGGAGCTAGTGTAGGAAGACAGTCTTAGATTAGCTGATTGATTAGTGTAATGACCCCAACTCATAAGTGTATTTTCAAATTCAAGGACGGATGCATGACCAGTTTTGACCTGCTAGGGCCTGCATGTTTGGAAATCTTTTCCAAGCCAAATAAACACAATTAAGTAGACTTTCTGACTTTAAGCACCTGCAAAAATAAATGGTGTTACAATGAAAGTTTTGGTTGAGACACAGAGATGTAAAAGATATAGTGTAACGAGGTGTTAGGAGTCTGAGCACCACATAGATATCAAAAGGAAATGCTAGGAACTGACATTCACTTAGCTGGAGGGTACAAAATGGTTAGGAGTTTTATTTTTTTATTAAAAAACTTTTAATGTTTATTTTTGAGAGAGAGAGAGAGAGGGGGAATGTGGAGGAGGTGCAGGGAGGAGGACAGAGGATCTGAAGTGGTCTCTGTGTGGAGAGCAGAGAGCCTGACATGGGGCTTGAACTCACCAATTGCGAGATCATGACCTGAGCTGAAGTCGGACGCCTAACTGACTGAGCCACCAGGCGCCCTAGGAATTTTAGTTAGAGAGAGAGTTTTATGAAGATGATTTCTTCAGAAAAACCAGTGCCACTTGTGCCCGCCTCCCCCCCCTCCCCCACCACACAAGAAGACAGGGTGTGTGTTGGTGTAAGCTTGTGTGTGCTTGTAGGGGGAGGGAGGAACATAATCTGCCTCCTTTATCTTGAGGGTAGAAGGTAAGCTTCCAAGGGAACCCAAAGGAAAGCTTGCTTCCTGCTTCCTAGAAGGGCTGAAAATGGTAAAATGGAATCTGATTCTTGCCAGTGAAACTTAGAGGTCTACAGAACAAACACTTTTTACATTTTTTAAATGTTTATTTATTTTTGAGAGAGAAAGAGAGACAGAGTGTGAGTGGGGGAGGGGCAGAGAGGGAGACACAGAATCTGAAGCAGGCTCCAGGCTCTGAGCTGTCAGCACAGAGCCTGCACTGGATTCAAACTCAAGAACCGCAAGATCATGACCTGAGCCAAAGTCGGACGCTTAACTGAGCCACCCAGGAGCCCCAAACATTTTTTTTTAATTAAAAAAAAGTTAGAAATAAAACAGAACAATGATAAAAGTTGCCACCCAGGAATTGCCCTGGACTTTTACTGAGCAGGGACATAGAGCAGGTGATGTTTTTCATGAAGCGGGTATGACCTTGACCTAGTAAAACCTCAGCCTGGACCTCCTGGATCTATTCTGACACCTGAACAAGTAAACCTGTGAAGAAGACAGAACTCGGGCAGAGAGTCTGTGTGGTTGGAAGGTCCTGAAAATGGAGGTGGAGCGGGGGAGTGGCAATCATATCACAGAAAACAATGGCCCAAACTGCCATTCGGTGCAACGAGCAGACCGACAGGTCAGGGAGCTCTGAAGAAGTTATGGAAAAACCCATGCAAGTGAGAGAATCTGCTTTACGTATCTTCCAGGTCTAGAGAGAGGGAAGCCCATGTACAACAGGATCAGGTAAGCAGAACTCTCCTACCACCGATTTCTCTCCTCCCTCAATTCCATCAGGCATTACCTAGCAGTGAGAAGACAACACTGGGGTCCAGATCCAACTATAACTGAGCTTCTGGATGCTTCAGCTGCACAAGCAGCTTTTAAAACCCTGGAAATGATCTGAGATAATCCTATGTTTCCATAAAGTTTATAAAAGACATTCTACTCACAATTACTGAAGACTAGTTTCTCCACCCAGTTCCATCACTCCTCTCTTATGCTCCTCTCAGGGGACTCTGAAGAGGCTCTAGGCATTTTGACGTATTCTTAACTTTCAGACGAATCTTGATATTTTTCGACATTATCAATCACTGAGAATTCAAAACGGACCACAAAGGTAAACCATAGAGAAAGATCAGTTCCACTCAACACTACTACATAAAAAACATTTTTCCCCAAAATCACGTCCCTAGTAGTATTTATAGACCATCAAAGGGAATACACAGTGGATAAAAGAGATATTTCTCAGATATTTTGTGAAAAATGTTCCTGAAAAGTCACAAAGTTATGAGATTCTGAATTGCCTACTTCATGACCAGGTTCAAATAATATTTTCTTTATAAATAAATTCATTTCCATCAGTTGGGTTCCAAGGCCAGATAGACATGATAAGAACACACAAAAGTCATGAAAATTCCAGATGACGAAAAGGCTAGGTTTACTTGGCTTGCACATAAATAAATATACATGCACAGCCTGGGCCGATGTTTTGAAGTAAAGATGAGCAGGAACATTCAGAATTATTGTGAGATGTTAAGAGATTAATTCCAGTCTTTGAATTCACAGAGAAAGAGACTTCTCCCTTAGGAATCATGGTGACAAGAGGCATTCCTTTTTTTTTAATTTTATTTTATTTCTAGGAGAGAGAGAGAGAGACAGCATGAGCAGGGGAGGGTCAGAGAGAGAGGGAGACACAGACTCTGAAATAGGCTCCAGGCTCTGAGCTGGCAGTCAGCACAGAGCCCGATGCGGGGCTCGAACCCACGAACCGCGAGATCATGACCTAAGCGAAAGTTGGATGCTTAACCGACTAAGCCACCCAGGCGCCCTGACAAGAGGCATTCTTGAGTTAACAGAAATGTCACAAAAACCATGGAATTAGGTGTAGAATTTGATTCATTTCTACACTAGTCCTTGAGGAAAAAATTAAAGTAAGTAAAGATCAGGTAGACTTATTTTTTAAAAAGGCATTATAGGGGCGCCAGGGTGGCTCGGTCGGTTAAGTGTCTGACTTTGGCTCAGGTCATGATCTCATGTTTGTGGGTTTGAGCCCCATGTCCAGCTCTGTGCTGACAGCGTGGAGCCTGGAGCTTGCTTCAGATTCTGTGTCTCCCTCTCTTTCTGCCCCTCCCCTGCTCACACACTCTCTTTCTCTCTTAAAAATAAACACTAAAAAGTTTTTTAAAGCATTATATAATTATTACCAAAAAACAGAAAACCTGTATAAATTGAGGTATGTCCACTTAAAAATATGGAAGATAGATCCTAGTCAATGGTTATAGGTTCTTTGTGAAATGTGACAAATGTTGAACAGCTGGGGATTATTGTATGCTGCTGTTAAAAGGGAAACACTATGATTTTTCTTTCACTTTTTCACAAACAAAACCATCTGCCACTTTTCAGCAAAGTGAATCCGATGGGCGGTTGTAACCTCTGGTTGGACAACACATAACTGTTAGAAAAATAAAGAAAAGGGCTGCGGTCATGCTTTTAATAGCTTCCTTAAATGACCCTAGGTGACATCAGCAGGAAGAGTGGGGTAAGAACATTCAAAAATCCTCCTCTCCATGAAAGAAACAGAATACTGACGTGATGAACAAAATCAAGATTTTCAAAATTTTGGAAATCCACCAAAGGGATTAATACAGGGACATTTATTCTAGAAAAGCAGTTGAATCTCAGTAAGGGCAGTCTACTTTGTCCTATTTTAACTTTCCCTGTCTCCATCTCAGAGATGGGGGTGGAAAGGCTGATACCACTGAGTGTGGAGAGGCCCCTTCCACTGGCACATAAGACTCATGAGACTTTAGAGGCTCAATGTCCCCAGCTTCATCAGGATCTTCCCACATGACCCCATTCCAACTAACAGGCTCTCGTTCTTTCCTAGTCAGTGCTCTCACTTTAAGAAAAGACACCCTGAGAGGCTAGGAGTTCAATTTGTGCTGTAACTCAGCCAGTTGTAGGACGGGGTCATGTGCTTGGTTTTCAGGAATTTCAGCCCTGCGTGTATGGCATCTCCTTCACGGCACATACAGACGCTCTTGGGTCATTTATGACGTGTTCGAGCTGAGAAATCAAATCAAATCTCTGAGCTCTTCCATTTCTTTCACCACATTATTCAGCCACATTAGGAGCAAGTAACCAATGTCATTTATATTCCTCTATTTGCCAACAATGTTTGAAGGCATACAGTCTTTTAACTCCTAGATTAGGAGTCTTTTGCATATTGCTATAAACGGGTCACCCCATGGACAACCAGAGCTCTCTTATTGCCGGAAATAGAGTCATTAGCATCTTTAAATCTAATAAGATTAGAGAGCCAATTCCAGAAACCCCAGAACCAATTCAGAAAACTCAGCCCTAGATTTCACTTCCTCATAGTGCCTGGGTGGCTCACTTGGTTTAGCAATTGACTCTTGATTTTAGCTCAGGTCATGATCTCATGGTTCGTGAGTTCAAGCCCCTCATCTGTCAGTGTAGAGCCTCCTTGGGATTCTCTCTCTCCCTCTCTCTGCCCCTCCCGACACTTGCATTCTCTCTTTCAAAATAAATAAATAAACTTAAAAAAATTTTCCCTTCCTCTAAAACCACGTTTAAGTATTATTTAGGGTTCTCCAGACAAAGCTAACAAGAACAGATAGATATACAGAATATTTATTATGAGCTGTTTACCCATGTGATTATAAAGTTTGAGACGTGCCATGATCTGCCATGTGCAAGCTAGGAGCCCAAGAAAGCCAGTGGTGTTTGGTCCAACCCAAAGGCATGAGGGTCAGTGGATCCAATGGTCCCAGTCCAAGTCTGCAGATCTGGGAGCCAGGAGCACTAATGTCCAAGGGCAGGAGAAGAGTGTAGGTACCCCAGCTCAAGTACTAACAGCAAATCTGCCCTTCCTCCGCCTTTTTGTTCTATTGGGCCCTCAATTGGCTGGGTGATGCCCATTCATGTTGGTGATGGCAATCTTCTTTATTCTGTCTACAGGTCCAAATTGCTGCTCTCTTCCGGAAACATGCTCACAGACACACCCGGAAATAATGTTTTACCAGCTATCTGGGTATCACTCAGCCCAAATTGACATATAAAATTAACCTTGTTGTCATATTGTTCCTGTGAATGATCACATGTGAAATGTTTCCTTCCTGAGAGGCAGACAGGAGGAAGCCCATTAAGCAGGACCCCAGCTGCCTCCATGTACGTCCCCAAGTACTACTGGGATGGTCATTCATGACACCACCAGGCAGACAGACTTCTGGAAATCTACAGTGGCCAGTGAACTGCAGAAGGGGAAGGACCAGGAACATACCTAACCTGCTATGTGATAAATACCTGCACAAGCTTTGGTGTGTGAGAGCAGGACCTTTCCGAAGAAAAGTTGGCCCTGACTCTCAGATTCTGCTTTCCGTGGGTTCAAATGAACCTCTGTTGGAATTCAGGATGTGAAGCCTCTACCCTTGACCCCAAGAAAAGCAGGACACCAAGCCCATGTGCTTCTCCCCACCTCCTCTATGACCTTGCTATGTGGCCCTAGGTATGCCATGTAACTTCCAGGACTTCTAAGTAATGAACCTTTTAAACATTTTTTTTTTTCAAAGTTCCCTAGTGGTTATTGCTGAGGGCTTCTTGAACTCACATGAACCACAAGGGCCAGGCAAGCCACATTCGTAGTTATCAACAGGCTGAGATGGACATAAAACACTACCTTGCAGCCTAAAGCATCACTCATGAAAAAGGCAGAGTGTGCAAACATGCAGCATTTAGTCCCCCTTACCTTGACGGTGACAGATAGGGAGCACAAAAGAGCAAACAGTGCTCTGTACCTGGAATAATAATATTTTAAGAGCAACTAGAACAATTTGAAAAAGCTGTGCTTCTAAACTACAGACATCCCTGTCCTGTATTATTTGTTTCTCCATTTATTATTAATTTTTACCTTACGTAAATAGGAGTTTATACTTGCTTAGGAATAAAAATATGTCTCCCACAGGAGCTCTCTGCTTCTGTTGCCCATTTCCTGTTTGCAAACACAACCCTTTGTGAGAGAATAATCATTTTTCACAGCGATGGAGGTGGGAAACATTACCTTCCCACACATGTGGGACATAGAGGGTAATGACAGAATATGGTAGTGGTGGCTTCCTGGATCAGGCTCCAAATGCTGCTGCTTGGGATCATGCGGAGAGTCATTATGCCTCATGCCACTTTCCGCATTTTCCTGCTGGCATGGGCACTACCATTCCTTGACTTCCTGTGTCTCTTATGTAAGCCTTTCTTGGGCTCACAAAGTAACATTCCATCATCACCCACACTTATCACTGAACAGGCTGGCTTAGGCGGAATGTGCTCCAAGTTGTACAATATACAAATGGCATGTTTGGGGATGAAATCACCGCCCCCCCCAACTCATTCTTGCAAATGATATAGGAGCAGGTCACCGCTAACCACAGAAAGTTAGGGAGGGGAATGCAATTACTGCTCATCAACAAAAAGAAATGAATCACTGATGAACGTCAGAATACGGATGAATTTTGAAAACATGCTGAACAAAAAAGCCTGACACATGGAAAGTATAATTAAGTTTCTTTGATATTCTAGAAAAGGCAACACTAACACCAACCTAGTGCAGAAAGCAAATCAGTTTTTGCCTTCTCCTGGGGGTTAGAGGGGACAGACTGCAAATGGGCCAAGTGAACTTTGGAGCATGATAAAAATATTCTGTCTCAGAAGAGGCGGTGGTTGCATGTGTGTCTGCATTTGTCAAAACTCATTGAACTATACATTTAAAATGAGTGCATTTTATTGGGATGTAAGTTATGCCTCCATAAAATTGATTTAAAAAAATCACACCTTTGAGGTGAACACAAAGCACAGTATTGCTTCTCATCCATATAATTTGACTACATGAGAAGAATAAAATCTTGAAAAAGAAAAGACAGGAAGCACATGAGCAGGACCCTTGAACATCTGCCCTCATCTACATTCTGAGGAAATTAATCAGAATCAACTTAACATGTCAGACAATGGCACACATATCGTCTAAGTGCAAACAACAACAAAATCCTCCCGGAATTTTCAACTTGATAGTATTACTTGAAATTATGCTTATTTTTGGCTTGAAGGCTATGAATTGGTATTTCTGTCCTCTGATAGTTTGCACATGTGCATGAGCACCATCAAATGATCACATGAATAAAACATTACAAGGAAAAAGATGATGCACTTACCTTGGAGAACTATTACATCATGCGAACGTATCTGAAAGTTTCTTTCTCTTCTTTTTTATTTTAGAGAGAGAGCACATGCACCCAAGTGAGGGAGGAAGAGCAGAGAGAGAGAGAGAGAGAGAGAGAGAGAATCCCAAGCAAGCTCCATGCTTGATCGACACAAAGGGCTCGATCCAATGATCCTGGGACCTGAGATGAAATCAAGAGCTGGATGCTCAACGGACTGAGCCACCCAGGCAGCCTCAAGTTTCTTTTAAGAAGCAAAATTAAGTCAAATGCACCCATAAGCTGTCATCCTAACAGATTTCCAAAAAGGAAAACATTCTTGACATATCTTTGAAAAGTCAGTGAAGAATTGGTCATAGTCTTTTTCAATCCATTCTGTAGTTTTAATGCCCCATTTGTACTATGTGAATAGTTGAGAGGGTCTCATTTTTTTCCAATCGCTCCTAAGATAATAAAAACCCCTCAGAAGTCCAATTGTAATCAGTCTAATTTTATCAATTAAAATGTCTCTGGTCCTATTAAGAGTAAACCTTGAAACTCTGTCCAAGGTTGGAGCTCCTCCCCCACTCAGTTCCAGCCTCCTACAGGCTGAACATCTACGATGGAGAATGGAGACCACCGTTTGTTTCCCCACCCGTATGCTTGTCCTCCTCTCTCCCCCCTCCATTACCTCATCAGGCTACCAATGGCTCCTTTGGTTTTAAAGTCGAGGACGGGACAGGGTACAGAGACAGAATAGGTCTCAGTTGACTGGCACAAAGATTTCATCTGCAGCTGATTGGTGCTAGTCCCCTCTTTGGGGGCAGAGGGTCTCTCAGATAGGACCCTCCAGTATTAACACTTCCTCCTTGGCAGCCACTATAAAAGATGTCTCTTGGGTGCGTGGGTGGTTCAGTCCATTAAGCGTTTGACTCTTGATTTCAGTTCATGTCACAATCTCATGATTAGTGAGATTGAGTCCCACGCTGGGATCTGTTCTGACAGCATGGAGCCTGCCTGGGATTCTCTTTCCCTCTCCCTTTGCCCGTCCTCTGCTCGCTCGCTCGCTCTCTCTCTCTCTCTGTCAAAATAAATAAGTAAACTAAACAAGCAAACAAACAAATAATGCCTCTTAACGTTTGTCTCCTATGACATGCCAGTAACAGATGAGAGAATGAGTCATCCCTAGATAAGAGATTTTAAATATTTTCCCAGAAACCTGAAAGTGGACAGAAATTTTGGTGGAAGAAAGAGGAGAGGATGTCACAACCCCAGGAAGGGCCAGAGGAGAAGGGAGAATCAGCCTGCCCTGCCAAGCAGAGCCCCAGAAATATCCAGAAGTGGAGCTGGCAGGTATCTGGGAGATCAGAACGAGAGGCAGAGCTAAAATGACAGAGAGCAACTGAACCGCTGTTAAAAATGTAATCCTCTGGGCCCCATACATCTCCTCCAAATTCATGACCAAAAAGTGAGCCAGTCAGGCCAAGCTCTACCAAAGGTTTCCTCTAAGTGCTAACACACGCTGTCTGAAGACGAGAGCTGGGACACCAGGGCAGAAATTCCCCTCCGCAGCGAGCCCTTGGAAGAGGGCACCTCAGCGCCAAGACTGCTCTTTACTCGTCCCACCTAAAGTGAAGCTCTGGAAAACACGAGCATACAGAGCTTCCCAACAGATTTTTTACGACATTAGAGACAAAAGGCCAACAAAGGACCACCACACTCTTGAGGCAAACCAACAGCATAGGTCAGTGAGGAAAAATGAAGTCCACAATGTTAATCAATATTTTAGCAATTAGTGTAAGTGACTGACAATCCATCTCAAATTGGCTTATTCAACAAACAGACAGACAAGCAAATACGTATATTAGTTTTCTGGAGCCGCCATATCAAAGTACCACAGATTGGGTGGCTTAACCAACAGAAACTTATTTCTTCTGGAAGAGGCTAGAAGTCTTAAGATCAAGGTTCCTTCTGAGGCCTCTCTCCTTGCCTTGAAGAGCTAGATGACTCTTCTCCCTCTGTCCCTGTATCCCAATTTCCTCTTCTTACATGGACACCAGCCACACTGGGTTAGGGTTCATCCTAATGACCTCATTTTAACGTAATTGAAAGACCCTATCCCCAAATACTCTCCTGTTCTAAAGTACTGGGAGTCAGGATTTCAACATAGAAATTTTGCAGGGACACAACTCAAGCCTATAACATGCATTTGCTCCATTAACTGTACACGATAGGTCAGCCATAACATTAGGCACAGTCAGGGTCATGTGTCCAGCGACGGCCTCAGGAGCAGCTTCACTTGCCTTCTGTTGATTGTGTTATATCTTACATTTAGAACAGGCACACAGGTGATTTTAAAAAGTAATTCAGCTCTTTGTAAAGAAATCAACTGATATGCACATCAAACAATTCTAAAATTAAAATTCTACTTAAATTTTTAAAAATGTTTTATTTATTTCCGAGAGAGAGAGAGAGACAGCATGAGCAGGGGAGGGGCAGAGAGAGAGAGGGAGACACAGAATCGGAAGCAGCCTCCAGGCTCTGAGCTAGCTGTCAGCACAGAGCCTGACGTGGGGCTCAAACCCACAAACTGTGAGATCATCGCCTGAGCTGAAGTCGGCCACCCGGGCCACCCAACTGACTGAGCCACCCAGGTGCCCCTAAAATTCTATTTTTTTCAGTTTTTTTATTTTGTGAGGGAGAGAGAGAGAGAGAGAGAGAGAGCGTGCGCACGCAGGGGAGGGACAGAGAGAGAGAGGGAGAAAGAGAGAATCCAAAGCAGGCTCTGTGCTGACTAGATCTCACCAACCATGAGATCCTGACCTGAGCTGAAATCAAGAGCCAGATGCTTGGCCAACGGAGCCACCCTAGCACCCCAAATCCATGTCATTTGGCCGTCACTTCTTGGCCATATCGTTCCACCAATGCTTTCATCTGCATTCATTACCCCTTGTACTGTAGACACAATAGTTCTCATTCATAAATCTGGCCGCCGTGACAGCAAGGCAGACACAGTCACAGTCAAATGGCCACTTCGTGCTTCCAACCTTTCTGTTGCCATGAGGATGCGGGGTGTGTGGAGAATGGAGCCTGGAGGTGAGGACAAGGAGGCAGTGCCTGTCAGGACCTTAGCAGAGCTCCCGACCTCAGGAGAGGCCTCCATTCACACGCCATCGCTGACTGGAATTCACCCTGGATTTTTTTCTCAGATTGTTGTATACCACCCTATAAAAGAAACCCAGGCTTCCAAATCTGGATTACGTTTTTAAATCAAACCAAAAATGGGGCGCCTGGGTGGCTTAGTCGGTTAAGCGTCCGACTTTCGCTTAGGTCATGATCTCGCGGTTCGTGGGTTCGGGCCCCGCGTTGGGCTCTGTGCTGACTGCCAGCTCAGGGCCTGGAGCCCGTTTCGGAGTCTGTGTCTCCCTCTCTCTCTGACCCTTCCCTTCTCACGCTGTCTCTCTCTCTCGCCTAGAAATAAATAAAACATTAAAAAAAAATTAAATCAAACCAAAAATGCATGTATCAATCATAACGACTGACAATGACCCAGGAGATGGATATATTTAAGAAATCATGGCAGTGTTTACAAGCAGCATCTGAGGACACATTTTAATATGTTTCTTGTGGTCTAAATTTGGTGTCTCTCTTTAATAGCTTTCATAATGACTGGCTTAGGCCATCTATACTCAAGTGGATTCCAAAGTGTTTCAGGGAACTAGGCAATCAAAATTGACCAATTTAAAAGATGTGAAGGGGCACTATTGATTTTTTTAAATGCTATTTTTAATGGTTTTCTGACAGTTTTAGTGGTAGTTGGAAGAATGTCAAATTTACCCTTTAGTGGAAAAATTGATTATATGCAAGAGGCCAGAGCAATGTTGTTTTCTTAATCCTCAACTTATCCTGAACAGTGTTTTCTTCTCCATTGTTGTTTTAACTGAAAGGAGTTCATTTAAGAAGGAAAAAAATGAATATGCATCACGACATTCTTTTGTATATTTCCTTTAAGTGGCAAAAAAGAGAAAGTAAAATTCATATTGTTCAAAATCAAGTCATTTCTGGGGCGCCTGGGTGGCTCAGTTGGTTGAGCGTCTGACTTCGGCTCAGGCCATGATCTCACGGTTCGTGGATTTGAGCCCTGCGACGGGCTCTGTGCTGACGGCCAGCTCAGAGCCTGGAGCCTATTTCAGATTCTAGGTCTCCCTCTCTCTCTGACCCTCCCCAGCTCATGCTGTCTCTCTCTCTCTCTCTCAGAAATAAATAAAACATTAAAAAAAACCAAAATCGAGTCATTTCTGAAATAATTAGCAGACTGTGTTAAGTTACTAAGTACAAGGTTTTTATCTTTGATCTTTGCGACAGAGCGTTCTTGATTCAACACTGCACATGTTAAACTTTCAATTTAGGCTCCTGCTAACTAGGTCAAAGGTATGTCAAATTCTGGAATACTGATATGAGAAAGAAACAATAAAAATATAAATTCTTATTTTCTAAATAAAATATTTTTATAAAATGTAAGAAATTCATATGCTTGTCTAATTTCACCACAAAGTCGACTACATAGTACCAGTAAGATCAAAATTACATACTCAGCCCACTGCTTGTCAGAATGATCTATTACTTACAGATACTAAAAATACAAATAAATTAATTGCCATTCTCCTTTTGATAGCAATCACACCTTTGTATAGTTCAGTAAACTCTCTTGTGGCTTCTGTGTATCTACAAGACGTAATACATATTTCTAAATATAATCTAATTGGTGCTAATATAATGTATTATGTCTGCAAGCATAAAGTAGGAGGCTAGGAATTATGTGACCATTACAGCCTCCGTATATTCTTTATGAATTGTCCCAAAATGGCAACATATCTGTAGCTTTTGGGACCATATTTCCAGCTGCGATGTCTTCAGAGAAAGCCACCTACCATGGTAAAAATATCTCTTTTCACATTTCAAGCAGTGCGACTGGGGGAACCACCAATATTCAATGGGCCTCGTACATTTTAAGCCTTTTCCCCCCAATTAAATGCAAGAACAGCCTTGCTTGCAAAGTTCAGAATTTCAGGGAAGAAATATGGAATATCCATCTGCTCTAAATAAAAGAAATTCTGCTTGATTACCTGGTTCATGTAAAGATGATAGAATCCTGAATCTTTTTATGGTTTCCTTAGATCTGAAGGTCAGAAATATTTCTGCTCCCTGTGACTTATGCTGTTCATTACCAGAGATACAAGGAGTCATTCCAGTTAGTCCATATATTTGATTATCATATGCTGAATATATCTCCTCAAGAGCTGATTTATTTTAAATTTAGAAATGTTAGTATTTTTTAAAATATAAACATCTTATATTGGAATATTATGAGGCCTACAGAAGAGCTGAAGATACTATACAGACACTCTGCTTCCCCCATTATTAGCATCTTATGTAACCATGGCGCCTGTGTCAAAACTAAGAAACTGATGTAGGAACATTACTATTAACTGAAGGTCTGACTTTATTCAGATTCTATGAGTTTTTTCCATTAATGCCCATTTTCTACTGAAAGATTCAATACAGAATATATCACATTAGATTTGGCTGGCGTGTCTTCCCAGTTTCCTACGATCTACAACAACTTCTCAGTCTTTCTTTCCTTTTGTTCTTTCCTTTCCCTTCTTTTTTCTTTTTTCTTATGGCCTGCATGGTCTTGAGGAGTGTTTCTGGGCATCCTGTAGGATGTCCCCCAACCTGGGGCAGTTGGCCATCTTCTCAAGATTAGACTGGGGTCACGGGCTTTAGGGAAGACTACCATTGAGGTGGTGTCCTCCCTTACCTCATCACCTCACATCAGGGGGTACGTGATGTCGAAGTCGAGATGACATCATGAATGGTACTGGCCTTCGTCACTTGGCGACCATCTAAAGTTATTCTTTTTACCCCCTTCCCTATTCTTTGGAAGCAAGTCACTAAGTCCAACCCATATTTAGTGGGATTGGAAGTGATGAGGACAAGTTCCATCTTTTGGAAGGGGGATCATCTACATATATTCCTTGGTTGTTTCTGTAAAGAAGTTTCTTCTTGCACATTTATTTATTCAATTACTTATGTATATTAATATGACGTGTACATCATATTAATACATGTGTATTTATTTTATACATTGGGCTATTATCCAATATAATGCCCTTTATTTTTTTGGCTAAAATTATTTCAGTTTTGGCCTTTGGTAAGTCTTTCAGGTCGACTCCTGTATCTGGGTGACCTAATTCCATCCTTTTGTTTTTCGAATGCTTCCTTAGTTTCTGGTACTACATGATCCCCCCGGCTCATCTTGTATTTTCTCTGTACCATCGCTAGAATGCTTACTGCTTGGTAACTTCCTCCTGAAGAAGGGAAGGGAGTGAGGGAGTAGAGGAATGTTAAGTGACAAAATCTGCCAAACTTCTTCTTTGCCAGTGATCAACATCACTATCAATAACAATAAGTCATATTTATAGTAAGCACCCTTGCTAAGATGTGATGGAAATGGCCTCCCACCTCTGTGGCCTTCCTCCCCACGTAACCTGCATAACCCTGTCTAATCATAAGAAAAACATCAGAAACATCCCAATTTAGAGACATTCTACAAAATACTTAGCTAGTGTCCCTAAAAACTGTCAATTTGACCAAAAGCAAGGGAAGGCTGAGAAGCTGTCCCAGCCAAGAATAAGCAAAGGAGATATGACTACCAAACGTAATATGGTCACCTGGATGGGATGCTGGAATAGGAAAGTACATGAAGTAAAAACTAAGGGAATGTGAATAAAGTATGAACTTAGGTGAATAAAAGTGCATCGATATTGGCTCACTGATGTAACAAATGTACCATACTAATGTAAGATGTTAATAAGAGAGGAAACGGAGTATGGGCTACATGGAGATTCTCTGTACTATTTTCACAATTTTTCTCTATTTCTCAAATTGTCCTAAAAATAAATTTTATTAAAAAATAGTTACACAATAAATATGATTGACTTGAGAGCAGGAACTGAAGAACCCTCTGGCATTTTATCCCCCAAACTGATCAAGTCTGCATTCATTAATCAGAAGATAAATGGATCTGTGTGTCAGTGGATACATGACATGAATACACATGAATACATCACTAAAGTTTCTCTCCAAGTTTGAATCTATCTAAAAGTTTGTCCTAACAAAACTTAGAATTCTCTTATGAAGAGTAGAAATCAATTCCATTAATTTATTTTTCCAATTTTAGAAAAAATGATATTTGAATAGATAATATAGGCACAGGCACTACTGGGTCTCGTCCCCAAGAAATGCTTCATAAAGAGGAGGGGACCGAAGTCCCCAGGAATCAGGTGAGTAGCAGATGTAAGGGAATGTCCTCTAGCCCCCGGGGGGCCTGGGAGCAAAAATGAGATCTTGCAATTAAGAAAACGCCGTAAAGTAAAACTGCATTTCTAGGTGAAGACCACAGTTCCCAGCGAGAATAATTATAATACTATTATTCTTATTAAATGTTCCAATTACTGGGGCTTGGAGACTTCATGCTGGACATTAAGTAGGAACAAGATGGCTATTTCCCTGAAACCAGGTTGGCTGAAGCCCAGCTATTCAGAAGAGGCAGGGTTACATTTATGTCAATATGTTTAAGTGCTCTGAAAGGGGCAAGAAACATAGTCTCTTTCAAAGCGCTGCACATTTTAACTGTCCGCAGATTTGGAAAGGGGCTCGCTGCCATTTTGTCGCTGCTGTGATCTGGAGTGGAGAGAGCAGGCGGCTGCCCAGGATGAGGGCATGGGTGGGGGAGGGGATGGATGCTCACAGAGACTCATCTTCCCCAGGCAGCTCCTTCTGTCCACTTTATTCATGCTGCCTGCGGCTTGCAGAACCCTCTGGGACAAGCTCTAAAGCACTGATGACCCCAATTCCTTCGGCCAGGTGACAGGTGATCAACTAGACCTTCAATGCTTGGGGTAAAGGAGAATGTGCCGGAACTGGCACATCTCAGCGTGAGTAGGTCCAGCAGAGCGCAGTCCCGAGAGGATACCGGGACTGGCGGCTGCACCAGCCCCCGGGGCCCAGGAGCCTAGGGGCTCGTTACTTCCTGTCTTCCTGCGCCTCCCATGGAAAGGAGGCAGAGCAGCTGCCCGCTGTACCCACTAGAGACAGCATGAGCTGCCCCCGTACAAGGAAGGGGCGCTGGTGGCCTCATGCAAGAGCCCGGTCCCCTGCGCAATCCAGTCCTTTCAAGGATGGTAGAGGCAGGGCTGGGGAGGCTGCTGGAAGAGACTGGCAGGCAAGGCGAGGAAGGAGGTGAATGGCGTGACCTGCCAAGCGCTATGAATGACGGGAGAGTGTGAGGGGTCGGCAACAAAAAGCTGCCGAGCAGCCCTCCTTCCGGACCCCCCTCCTCTCCTGCACCCCTCATCTCTGCCTCTCTTCCATAGGAGACCCAGCTGAGTCACCAATGTCTTTACCAGATGACCGAGTGAGTCACTGCCTCTCGGCTGCCATTCTCTAGAAAGGGCTTTTTTCAACTGCCTCCGTGCTCTGATCTGGGCTGCCAGTAACCACAGAGACTCATCTCAACTCTGAGGGCCCCGTTCTATCATGCAAACCGCTCTTCCGTTAACCACTTCCTCTGTAAGGGAAATGCCAGCTGGTGAGCTCCTGCCAGGAAAACCAGCTTACAACCTAAAACCCAATCGTCCTGTGTATCCAAAATGCTTCCCCAAATGTGTCCCACTTCCACAGTGGCAATGACCGTGTTGGTCACCCCCGGCTCACCAATCGTGCCTGGGTACCTTAATTTCCATTCCACACGGCATCAACTTGGAAACATTTTTCTAATTCTATGCAAGCACTAAAATACAACAAAGCCTCACATATGACAATTGTGTATTTAGGAATCTTACTTGAAGAATTAGGATTTGGGGGAGGGAAACAGAAAGAGGCATATATAGGAACAGCGAACACAACTTCAAATTCAACACGGGGCACTCATGTTCTTAAAATACCCTTTGCTGACTATTACTAGGGATTTGTTGTTCTTGCCTGGCCCACTTCCATCCAGTTCTGAGACTTTAGCCATTTAGGTGGCTTCTCTCAACTCATTTCTCTCCCTTTACTTCTCCTCACCACCCTACTAATTTTAAATTATTTGCACTTGCTTCAAGGCCGCCATGTTGACTTCTCCAAATGCTGTCACCAAACTGTGCTACAAACTGGTAGACACGGTATAGACGCGACTAGAGTGCTGGGAATGAGTTCAGGCCCTTTGCCTTTGAAAAGAATGGTGGTTGTAAACAGGCAGGCCCTGCATTCTTTATGTTCCCTATACAGCCTTCAGGAGAAACATCTCTTAGGGACAAAGATACAAAGAAACATTTGAAAGGTCTGGCAGTTATAACCACCTTCCCCAGCTGTCTAGGGAAAGGCTATTTTCCTTCCTGCCTTTCCCTGAGAACTATGTCCTTTTAGCCTTACTACCCACTTGAATGTGTCTTTGATTAAGAGATACAAAGAGAATGTCAAGGTTTGCCAAATAGCCTCCATCTTTCTAAAATGTAACTGGGATAGTGGTGTATAGTGCTGAGGAGTTCTAAAAAAAGAAAAGGATTATACAATTGTTACAATAGTTACACGACTAAATCATAGTATCACTTTTCACTCTGCTTTTACACGAATTAGGAAAAATGGGTAGATTAAAGAATACACTATGTATTCATTCAAAAGTGGTTGTTGGAGCCAGATGAAAATCAAATAAGCAACTGATGCATGTAAATTAACATGTAAAGGGAAAATTTACTGCCTCTGAAAATTACCTTATTTGCAGTTAATTTATGACTTTTAAGGTAGGTTAAAAATAGGAAATGCTTTAATATGTTTCTACTTCAATTTTTAAATGAAGTAGACCAGCTAGATATATCAGAAGATATTTTAACAAGGCATATGAATTCAGTGGGGAAAAAAATCACCAATTTGCCTCTAAAAATGTATTTGGGGGACAGCTGGGTGGCTCACTTGGTTAAGTGTCTGACTGTTGATTTTGGCTCAGGTCATGATATCAAGGCTCTTGAGATTGAGCCCCATGTCAGTTTCTGTGCTGACAACGTAGAGCCTGCTTGGAGTTCCTTCTCTCTTTTCTCTCTGTCCCTCCCCCACTCGTGCCCTCTCTCTCTCTCAAAATAAATAAACTTTAAAAATGTATTTGGTATATTTTTTTAAGGCAAAGAAATAAATATCTGCTAAAATATCAATTTACTCAAGATGGATGATTTTTTAAACCTACTATTAGCATTCTGTGCTAAGGGCTTTTGAACACGTGTTGCATTATCACAAAACCAAAGAGCTCACTACTGATTTCTCTTGTCAGAAACACCTAGAATTGTAACATCAGGTATGTTGACAGTTGCAGGCCAAAATTCGTTGGAATGACTCCAATTTCAAACTAAATGATTTCTTTTATGGCACAAAAAGTTTGCTTACTTCCCTTTTTCTGATTCTAGTTCACATTTTATATAATAGACCTACCCTCTTTATTGGGAGAAACAGAAAAGTCCCTAAGAAAGGTGTTTACCACGTAATTGCTGAGCAAAAGCAGCTGACTTATAAGCGGCACTCTCTCAACTGCTGGGAACCTACTTGCTTCTTACTGTAAGGCTGGCATTATACAAAAATGCTACTTATATGACCGTGAACAAGCCTTTCAATAGCTTATTCAGACCTTTTTAAAGGTTGTCTGTATGGAGCTACATTTTTTCTCATTTTAATAAGTATATTTCTATACCTCTGTATTTTGACTAATGCCTCATTTCTTTATTGTTACTCATAACTTAGTCTTCATCAATTACCCATTTAGAATCAAGTTGAAAATGAAGCTAAAGGGAGGGAGGACATAATTTTAAATATATTCGTAAAAATGGCAAGGTCAATAAGTAAACGTTATTTTAAAATATCATGTAATGCAGAGTACTGATCTTTTTTATCTTTATGTCTAAAAAGATATGATCCATATAGTTGCTGCTGATTGAGAGTCTTGAAGAACAGGTGGGAAGGCCAAGAGGCGGGACTGGTTGATAAATCACCTGATTTATTAAGGGACTACCTTTTCTACCCAAGGACAACAGAGCCAAATATTCACATTTGCAGCTAAAAGTCCCTAGCATAGCTTCATTCAACAGTGATAGCTAGTAATAAGTGGTGAATGAATGACATAATTCATTCGCAAGGATGTTTTCTTTTTATTTCCTCAGCAAAATCTTTTTCTAAACTAAAAAAATAACTTAAAAAATAACTTTTTATGTTTATTGATTTATTTTGAGAGAGCAAGAGGAGGGAAGGGGCAGAGAGACAGGGAAAGAGAGAATCTCAAGCAGGCTCTGCACTGTCAGCGCAGAGCCTCATGTGGGGCTTGAACTCATGAACCATGACATCATGACCTGAGCAGAAATCAAGAGGCAGATGCTAACCGACTAAGCTACCCAGGCGCCCCATTTCTTTAGCAAAATCTTAACATTCTCTTTCTCTCACACCATCCATTGCAACTTTGTGGCCTTATATGTATAAAAGCAGTGTCATTAACTGGAGTCTTAAACAGGGACATAGATGAGAAGAAGGCGGTTACCATTATAGGCATGGGGGAGGCCAAATACTTAGTAAAGCTTGCAATACATTCCAGTAGGAGCTGGTAGTTGGGGGTGTAAAATGGGTAAAATAGGAAAATAACAAAGGACACACAATTCTCACAAAATTGTACAGGTAATGATCTAGATGTGAATACCCAAACACCACAGCTTTTAACACTATTCTGCTGATCATTTCCCCAGGCTGAGCCCCACACCTATACACACAGGACCATGGAGGAGGACATAAGAGCCCTCTGACAAAATTCACCCTTCACCATGACGCACTTCTCTGGGATGGCTCAATGATCTATTCCCACGGCAGCAGTGATGTGCATGGGATATCCACTGGACACAGGCTGCACACCCAGATTTGCAAGATTTCACACAAATTCTCTTCTCCGGTGTGAAAATCCCCATAGACCACCCAGAGAACTTCCCTATTTAAAGTCAATAGTATCACAGTGACTTAGATCTTCAAATGTCATTTGAAGTGACATTTAAATTATGAATGAATGGATGAGAGGGGGGAAAAAAAGGCAGGACTGTATAGATTAGAAGCAAGAAGTCTAGGTGGTGGGAACAGTCTGCGATGAAGCCCTGAGGCATGGAACTCCTTGGCGTGTTCAAAGGACTGAAAGGTGCCGGTGCAGATCGGAGTGCTGAGCACACGAGTGAAAATCCGTGTTGGACAAGGAAGTGTGCTTCCAGTCACGCAGATCTGGAATCTTGTGACTTATAACCAGGATAAAAATAAGTGTTTTATCAGTGGTATTTTAAATACAATTTTAAAGATGGGTTTTGCTGTTGTTGTTTTTTCTTAAATAAGGTGAAGGAAGTAGTCCTAATAAACATTGTAAAAACCCTGAAGTCATGAAAGGGCGTAACTGATTTCTGTTTTTTTTTTTTTAATTTTTTAATGTTTTATTTATTTCTGAGAGAGAGAGAGAGAGAGACAGCGTGAGCAGGGGAGGGTCAGAGAGAGAGGGAGTCACAGACTGAAACAGGCTCCAGGCTCCGAGCTGGCAGTCAGCACAGAGCCCGACGCAGGGCTCGAACCCACGAACCGCAAGATCATGACCCAAGCGAAAGTCGGACGCTTGACCGACTGAGTCACCCAGGCACCCCTGATTCCTGGTTTTTAAAATGACCAACCCAAGCCACGTAGGATCTACACTTCTAATCCGGGCTGTTGATGCTAGACTGAATTAACAAGCGTACTTGGACTCTCTCTCCTAGTCATTCCCAACAGGCGTTCGGTAGAACACTGATTTTAAAAGTTAATTGGAAATTTTGAAAAGAATTCCAAAGCCAAATTTTGCTCAGTATGTGCTGAGTATAAAAAGCCAAATTCTCATGTATAAACATGGAAACATTATCTTATACATAAGTAATTCTATACCTTATTTGGCTACTGCCCTCTTTTTTTCCTCGAGTTCTCTAACAACATTAGAGCTTTCGGGGACAAAATTTGGTCACTGTGCTACTGGACACTGAACTATGGGAAATCTGTCTTGGTTCTTGTTTGCCCATTATAAAATTTGTTTCTTTTTATACATTTTCCATTAAAATAATTATGATGACTTAATCTTTAAGAACATAAAATGGGCTATTTATTCCTTTAGGCATAGGAGATTAATTTGATGACTTTATTTTGGATTTTATTTCCAGCTCAGGTTTTATACCTGGATGATAAAAGCCCGTAATCTGGCCAAAAGCAAATGAGGGATATGTAAAGTCAGGGAAATCTTCTCCAACAACTTTTAGAAGTGCTACTGTGTGACCTGAGGTCTTAATTTTGGATTGACCAAACTGGTATTTACTTGAACCATATTAAATGCCATATTAATTTGGCCTTATTTCATGGAACCAATTATTGTCTACAAATAAATCACTATACCCTCTGAAGAGAAAGTAGACCACTCAAATGCTCCTGTAATTCTGAAAGCTATTGGATGCATTTTTAACTATTTTGAAATTGTGTATCATGCACATGTTGTGAATGTAGTTACAGAGAGTTCCTGAGTTCCCGGCTTTACAGACACAACATACTGTCAAAACCAGAAATGTGATGGTGCTAACAATATTACTACTCGGGTACAGACTTTATTTGGATTTGAATAGTTTTTACATGCAGTGTGTGTGTGTCTGTGTTGTGGGGTTGGGGGAAGTAGATATCTTTTAAGGAAGGATTTTATCCAGGGAGTTTTCAAGAAAGATAGTTGCTAGACGCAAGCTAATTAGACATCAACTGCTAACAATCTTGACCTCAATTAGGTGAAGGATTCCTAATTAAATCGTTACAGGCTTTTGTGTTAAATGGTAATTGAATGCCTAAAAGTTCTTCACAATTATATCATATTAACAAGAATGTATTTGCATTTTTAATGCTTTATTGATTTCCAATTCATGACAGGGCTGTTAGTTTTATCTCACCATGCCATTGAGAGCTTTACAAATTGTTCTTTAGGGTTGACAAGCTTAGGGAACAGGTTAAAAAAACGGCAAAGTTTGTGACTCAGTCAGAGTTTTGCAGACTCCTGCATTTTAGCAACTCCTTCCCACAAATATCACCATCTATTTAAATACGGATCTGTGGCTAGGAAGGCAAAGGACATGGTGAAACTGGATATCATGTGGCTAGGCCACTCCCTGTTTCTTACAATTTTTATATCGTGGAGCAGGCTTTGTTTTATCCAGGCCTGTTTTTCAGAGGCCGTCAGGAGTAGGTTTGACTAATGAGTTGTACAAACGAAAACCTTAGGTCTCGATACATCTCTTATTTTTGTATTTAACATAAATTTGTGGTCAATAATGGTATCTATGCTCATAGGGACATATCGCCCTCATTCCTCTAAAATATTTACCTGACTATGTTAACAATACTCTAGTACTTGATTTTATTTATTGACCCATCTTTTGCATTGGCGTTGACTGGCCCACCAAAAAAAAAAATTGTACAAGGTGGTCAAAGCTAGATTTTTAAAGAGACCAATGTCTACTTACTTTACAACCAACCATAGGCCTGAATGGATCTTTTGAATGTGAATTTAATTGGTCATTCAAAATGATGGGATTAGGGGCGCCTGGGTGGCTTAGTCGTCGCTTAGGTCATGATCTCGCGGTTCGTGGGTTCGAGCCCCGCGTCGGGCTCTGTGCTGACTGCTGGCTCAGAGCCTGGAGCCTGTTTCAGTCTGTGACTCCCTCTCTCTCTGACCCTCCCATGCTCACGATGTCTCTCTCTCTCTCTCTCCTAGAAATAAATAAAACATTTAAAAAAAAAAACCAAAATGATGGGATTAATTTGAGAAGGCCTAGATGAGTTCATGGATTTAAATAAATTGGAAGGAAGATATACATAGGGTCTGTCTCAAATTCAGACTATTTTCTCTAGCAGTACGGTGGTATATTTTCATTTTTAATGTCAAAAGCAATTTCAGAACCAAATAGTTTGCCAAAATGTATCTCTTCCCCCAAATAATACACCATCCCCCCTGCCTCCAAAATTTTCTTCATGCTGTGTTACACACTATTTGTAGATTTCAGGGTCTTTACAACTTGATTTTAGGAAGGGTATTTTCGTAGATTATGCATTCCAGAGGTGTCATGTGCATTACTCACCTATATATGGAGGGTACGTTCCCTATCCATATAATAGATTTGTCATCTGTTATAAGCCTCTGAAACACAGTAGCAGAAATCGGATAGCTACATACTAGAATACGTTAACAAATGTAACCACAACATTTTTCTTAATCTTTTTCCATTAATATCTCCTGGGACTCTGTTAGATGAAGGAGGTTACACTAAGATGATGGAGATTACACTAAGACAATCAGAAATTTTAAAATTCAAAAAAATTTTAACATTTATTCGTTTTTGAGAGACAGAGAGATACAGTGTGAGTGGGGGAGGGGTAGAGGCTCTGACAGCTCAGAGCCTGATGCAGGGCTCCAACGCAGGAACTGTGAGATCATGATCTGAACAGAAGTCAGACGCCCAACATACTGAGCCACCAAGATGCCCCAGAAATTTAAAAAAAATTTAAAAAGGAATATCTTTGCTAATACATCCTGGAGAAAAACATTTGTTTGAAATCAGCAGTTCTTATTTAATGCGCCAGTTAGGTGAACACACACCTTAATCATCAAGCACACAAGTAACGCTAACTCTTCTGCTGTCAGCTAATAAAATGCTAAAGATGGAAAGGAGTGAATAGTTAAATTAAAATCTTGCTTCAGGGTATGTATTTTAAGTTCCTGATATGACTTGAGGGAATACAAAAATTTTTTGGAAATTATTCAGATACGGTTAAAAGTGAACAATTTTATTCAGATATAATTGGAAGTGAACAATAACAAAACAAATCGGCAAATGTAATTCATGGCAAAAGCATCTAGAAAATACAGTTAACACACGAGTTGATCTTCCCTCTTGTCTCCGATAGCACAACGGAGCCAACGGCCTGGAATGTTTAAACTTTCACACACTTCACTTCTCTGATGAGCCTCCTCTGATCTGCTTAGCTAAACTGGCCTTGTCTTTTTGTCTTGTTTTACACGCAGAAGGTACCCCAAGAACCACTCGTACCATTCTTGTGCCTTAAATATCATCACATCCTAAACTATTCCTCAAGGGGTAAAGCCTAGACTCTGCTATAGCCTGAACCCTGTTTGACATCTTTTTCACGTTTTCCATCCTTCTGAATCTCGGCACTACACCTGCAGAATTTCTCTCCAGACTTTTTAGCTCTAACACTACTTCTGTTTTCATCTGTCTAATCTTTATTTCAACTCATCCACTTGGTTTTTAATTTCAGTGATATATTTTTCAATATATGTTTTCAAATTCCACTACTGCTATTTATTCAAAGAAAACAAAAACACTAATTCAAAAAGATATATGCATCCTATGTTCAATGCAGTACTGTTTATGACAGCCAAGGTATGGAGACAATCCAAGCGTCCATCCATAGACAAATGGATAAAGAAGATATGAGTTGATTAAGTGGGCAACTTTGGCTCAGGTCATGATCTCATGGTTCGTGAGTTTGAGCCCTCCATCAGACTCTTTGCTGTCAGCACAGAACCCACTTCAGATCCTCTGTCCCCCCCCCCCTTTCTCTGCCCCTCCCCTGCTTGCTCTCTCTTTCTCTCAAAAACAAACATTTAAAAAAAAGATGTGATAAACACACACACAATGGAATATTACTCAGCCATAAACATGAATGAAATCTTGCCCTTTGTGACAAGGTAGTTGGACCTAAAGTCTATTACACTAAGTGAAAGAGGTCAGAAAGAAAAAGACAAATACCATACGGTTTCACTTATACGTGGAATCTAAAAAACAAATCAAATAAAAAAACAAACAAAAAACACAGTATCAGAAATATAAATACAGAAAACAAACTAGGGGATGCCAGGGGGGAAAGAGAGAAGGAATGGGCACAATGGGTGAAGAGGAGTGGGAAATACAAGCTTCTGGTTATGGAATGAATGAGTCATGGGAATAAAATGATATAGTAATAGCAATGTATGGTGACAGAAGGTAGTTACAATTGTGGTGAGCATAGCATAATATACAGAGTGGATGAATCACTGTTGTACACCTGAAACTAACATACCATTGTCAACTATACTCAAATTTAAAACTTTTCTTTTGGGTGCCTGGATGGCTCAGTCAGTTAAGCATCTGACTTTGGCTCATTAATTTGAGTCCTGCATCGGGTAAACTTGAGCCCCACTTCAAGTGAGCTCTGCATCTCTCTCTCTGCCCCTTGCTCTCTTACACCTCCTCTCTCTCTCTCAAAAAAGTTCTTTTTTAGAAATTTAAAAAATTGGAAATTTTATTTCTAAGAAGTTCATTATTTTCCAAATGTGCTTTATCTTTTAAAAATCTTTTTAGTGGTTGCTTAGAGTTTATAATATACTTTTTTTTTTTTTTTTTAATTTCTAGGAGAGAGAGAGAGACAGCGTGAGCAGGGGAGGGTCAGAGAGAGAGGGAGTCACAGACTCCGAAACAGGCTCCAGGCTCTGAGCTGGCAGTCAGCACAGAGCCAGACGCGGGGCTCGAACCCACGAACCGCGAGATCATGACCTAAGTGAAAGTCAGACGCTTAACCGACTAAGCCACCCAGGCGCCCCTATAATATACTTTTATAACTAATTTAACTATAATTTCAAAGAGCACTATAATGTTTCATGGACAGTGCAGATACCTTATGAAAGATTATTCCCCATTCTTCCTTCCATCCCCTATAACATTCCTGGCATTCATGTCACTTGTCCACACTGATTAGGTGAATTAAGAATATGATGAAATTTTATTTTATTTCACTATTTTTCCAGTGCTTTCTCTTTCTTCTTGTAGATCTGAGTTTCTTCTTTTTGAAAAATTTCTTTTAGCATTTTTCATAGGGCATGATTGCTGGCAACATATTCTCTGTTTTAGTCTGTCTAAAGGAAGTCTTTATTTCTCTTTCACTCTTGAAGGGTGATTTTGCTGGATGTAGAATTCTAAGTTGGTGTGTTGTTTTTCTTTCAACACTTAAAACATTTCACTCTGCTCTCTTCCTACTTGTATGGTTTCTGACAAAAAGTCCACTGTCATTATTATCCTTGTTCCTCTAGAGATAAGGGAATACTTTTTTTTTTTTAATGTTTTATTTATTTCTAGGAGAGAGAGAGACAGCGTGAGCAGGGGAGGGTCAGAGAGAGAGGGAGTGACAGACTCTGAAACAGCCTCCAGGCTCTGAGCCAGCAGTCAGCACAGAGCCCAAAGCGGGGCTCAAACCCACAAACTGCAAGATCATGACCTAAGCGAAAGTTGGACGCTTAACCGACTAAGCCACCCAGGCGCCCCGTGATAAGGGAATACTTTTGTGGCTTCAGATTTTGTTAAGATTTTACCTTTGTCTTAGGCTTTGTGCAGTTCATTTCATGTGTTTTGATCCACTCTTAGACATTTACAAATACTTTGTGTGCAATAATTCCAAAATCTGTAGTGTTTGGGTTCTGATTACATATATTTTTTCCCAACAACTCTTGCTAATATGACTTTCCTCCCTTTTATGTCTTGTTATTCTGAAGTGTGAGCTTATCCTTGGTGGATCTATTTGGGAAAATCGACCTCTTGAGTTGATGAAGTGTCTTTTTTTTTTTTTTTTTGTAAATATGTTTTTAACTTCTACAAGGTAGCAGGTGCAATATCGATTGTGGATAAATTTAAATTTATTTCTCAGCCTGAGTTTTTCCCAATTACAACAGTATTATGAATTCAAACCCCAAAGACATGTGGGCATGACTATACTTATAAATACATAAGCGATTTTTAAAAATTTACATCCTAGACTGAAACAGGCAAAGTCCGTGGCTTGCTCCTACATTAAGAGGGTAACAATTCAAAATATTGGTTAGGATGTCTTCAAGTATTTCAAATTCAACCTACCTAGATGTAAACTTTTTATCTCTTCCCTCATAGAGTATCAGTACTACAATGAAATTATTGTGATGATTTGGTAAGGGATAGTGCAGCGAAGCCCTCAACAAAACATCACCTAATTAAAACAAATCAACATAGTCAAGAGTTAGTAAATTAAACATCATGTTTGCTATTGTCACTTAAAACCAGAGGCTTTAAACTATCTAGAGGAATTTGTATCAGGCCGTATACTGGCCTTATAAACTAATCCAAAAGAAAAAAAAGACCACTCTATAATTATTTTATAATTTCTTCAGAACATAATGTCAATATTTCAATGTAAAATCCCTTGAGGATGACTTCTGGCTCATGAGTTTCTAATGCTGTAAGTTATTTGCTATATTGAGATCCTTTCACCCATAAAGAAAACTGGGTCCTCTTAAAACAATGACTAATTTTTGATTCTTCCTCCAAAGCTCCCCCCAAACCTATACCCCTCCCCCCACCAGCTTTCCTCTCTCAGAAAATGGCAGCTCTCCTCAAGTTGTTCAGACCAAAATCCTTGGGTCATCTTGGTTCCCCCTCTCTTTTACCAACCATCATCCACTCCTCCAGCAAATCCTAAAAAATTTACCTTTAAAACATTTCCAGAATCCAAACATCTCTCTCCTGCACATTTGTTATAACCTGGTAACTAATCAACGTGCTTCTACCTTTTCCATAATAAAGTCTGTACTTCACAGAACAGCCAGAGTGCGCCTTTATTATTTATTCAGGACACAGCACTTTATTTACTGAGTCAGACCACATCACACCCTGCTTGTAACTCTCTGATGACTTCTCATCTCACTCAGAATAAAATTCAAAGTTCTAAAGCAACACGCCTCAAGACCCTACGTGATGCAGACAGAAAGCAGAATGTCTTGCAACTCAGTTAATTTAACTCCCTTCTCCAATGTCCATTCCTCAAAAAGACTGTCTCTGACCTGGGGACGTAAAACTATTTATAGCACATCCCCCATCACTCTATCCCCTACTCTGCTGTATTATGCTTTCTTTTTAGCCATAGAATAACAAAGTATTCCTACACACTTCCTGACATTTGTTTATTATCTATTAATAATAATCTGTCTCTGTGAAATTTGCTGTTATTTCTACAGGAGCTAGATCACTGGCTGGGAACAAAGTAGGTGCTTTATCAAAATCTGTTCATTCATCGAAAAATATTTGCTTCACTATATTTAGTGTTCAGAATAAAGTGTTGAGCCAAATGTCCATGTGCTCAGTACATTATTAAACACAGCAATAAGAAAATGTATGTTGGTTTTATAGAGAGTGTATAAACAGAGCCTTTCATCTGCTTTAGGGGACTGTGAGTCACTTCTCCGAAGAACTGACATCTGTACAGATATGGGTGGTGAAAGGTGTTTTGAGTTGTGAAGGGCATTTCAGGATGAGGACTGGCTTGTGCAAAGGCCCCGTGGCATGAAGGGGCAAGGCCTAGGCAAGTAACTGAGAGAAGCCCAATGTGCCTGTTGAACAAAGGAAAGGGGGAGACTGAGACTCTGACTGAAATTGTGGGCAAAGCACAGAAGTCTGCACAGATCTTATTAAAAAGTATTCTATATCTTTGGGCAACTGAGCCCAAAGATAGTGCAGTTCAAAATAGGTGGATCAGGTGATCGGGTTTCCCTGTAAGAAGACAATTGTGTCTCCAGGGCAGGAAATGCAGAGACTTCTGCAGTAACCTGCAGTGTGAACTGGGAGATGGATTGCAGTCTATCTGTAGATAGTTTCCTAGAGACATTTGGAGGTTAAATCGGCATTGCCTGACGACCAATTAGACTCTGAGAAAATTGTTAAGTGTCAGAAACACCTCCTAGGTGAACGGCTTGTTCAGATGTAAGGACAGCGGCTCCATTCACTGCTTTGGGAGGGAAGGAAGGTGCAAATATGGATTTGGACTCTCATGCTTTTCTCTGCTTCAGTACTGATGTTTGGAGACTGCGGTATTGTTCCTGAACAAACTCTGCTCTCCAATTTCTGCAAATTATGTTGGTGAGAAAGCGGCTCATTGTAAAACTACCCTCACATGTATGAATGCATCTTAATTGTGGCAGATCTAGAAGCGTCCCAGCAAATAACTTTAATACGTCCCTTATGACCTTTATCTTCTCTTTGCTATGCAGCTGTGGAGTGATTTACTCATGCTTGTTTGCAGGACAAGGTGGGGGAATTTGAACCTAAAGAATATTTTAAGAAGCAATTCTTGTCTCCAAGCAATTTCAAGTTTGAAATATGCAATAAATAATATCTAAATAATAAAGTAATACATCTTCTACGAACAGTTCTCTCTGTAAGAAGCAGGTCTCATGGATTATCTTCATTGCTGATAACCAGAATCTTAAATCAGAGGTAAAATATTAGCTCCTGAAATATTCGTGTCAGTAGAAAACACAGAGATGCCTAATCATTTAATTTTAGTAGAGGCTACCTGAGTGTTTTCTTTCTTTTTTTTTTTTAATTAAAAAAATTTTTTGAGACACACACACACACACACACACACACACACACACACACGATGAGTGGGAGAGGGGCAGAAAGAGAAGGAGAGAAAGAGAGAGTCCCAAGCAGGCTCTACACCATCAGCAGAGCCCAACACGGGACTCAAACTCATGAACCATGAGATCATGACCAGAGCTGAAATCAGGAGTTGGACGCTTAACTAACTGAGCCACCCAGGCATCCCTACCTGAGTGTTTTCAAATAAATGATAGAAGTAAACTTAACAGAACATTTTATTAAGTTAAATAGTTATCATAAGTGGGTTTGAAATAATTCTATTTTACTGAAACATTATGAAAATATAGATCTTGAAGTCAACTATTTGAGTTTGAATTATGAAATACTTAATCATTACTTTGATTACAAAATCAAAATATCTGAGTCATTGTATATTTTCACTTTTTATAGAAATGGCTGCTACTTTATGGAAATAACCATAATTATAAATCTACTGTTAAGTTTAAATACAATGTATTAATTTTGCATTTTGGTTCAGAGCATAATATTGAAGAGAACCAAAAACAACATTGGATCTAACTCATGAAGGAATAACACACACACACACACACACACACACACCCATGGATCTAGCTATTTTCCATTAGTGCAAAGTATCTTCTGACTTAGAAAGTCAGCCAAATGACCCACAGAAAGGAAAAATCACAGAAAGCAGCTGTCTTTGAAGTAGATCTGACTTGAACTACCTAGAGCTCAAAAACACATTGAAAAAGAATCTTTTTGTGATTTGAAGGAAGTCATCTCACTGTTGAGCATGACTGGATAATCAGAATTGGAGTGGGAATCTACAAAGAGAAATTACTTTAAAATAGATTGGTTATCCTTGGAGTGTGATTCAGTTGGTTGGGCGTCTGACTCTTGATTTCTGCCCAGGTCAATGTCCCAGGGTCGTGAGATCAAGCCCCCACATCAGGCTCTGTGCTGAATGTAGAGCCTCCTTAAGAGGCTCTCTCTCTCTCCCTCCGTTCTTCTCTCCTTCTCTCTCCCTCTCATAAATAAATAAATAAATAAATAAATAAATAAATAAATAAGATTGGTTACCCTTATGTGAATAAATAAGCCTACATAAAACACGGAATACCATATTTATGTTTATATAACATGTGTCTTGATATTCTAGAGACAATATATTTGGCAAAATTACTAGAAAATCATGTCGTTTCATTATTGAATTTGTGTAGAAGAAAATCCTTACTAATTTACCACGTTGGGCTCTTATGAAGAAAGCTGCTGCCAACACTTGCGTGCATGTCTGTGTGGGACATATGTTTTCATTCCCTAGAATAAATATCTAGGAGTTGAATTGCTGGGTCATAAGGAAAGTCTATGCTTCACTTTTTGAGAAACCCTCAAGCTATTTACTTAAATGATTTCATAATTTTGTATCCTGTCCAGTAACGTATGGCAGTTCTAGACGCAACAAATATTCAGCATACTTTGGTGCTGTCAGGTGCTGTGGTATTTCACTACGGTATTAATCTGCATCTCCCTGATGACTAATGAGGTTGAGCATCTTTTCACGGGCTTAACAGCAAATTGTATATTTTGCAACTCATGCGTTCAAATATTTTGCTGATTTATTTTAAACAAAATTTTTTACTTAAATTTTTTTTTAATGTTTTATTTATTTCTGAGAGAGATAGAGACAGCATGAACAGGGGAGGGTCAGAGAAAGAGGGAGACACAGAATCTGAAACAGGCTCCAGGCTCTGAGCTGGCAGTCAGCACAGAGCCCGACGCGTGGGCTCGAACCCACGAACCATGAGATCATGACCTGAACCGAGGTTGGACGCTCAACCGACTGAGTCACCCAGGCACCTCAAAATTTTTTATTTTAGAAAAAGTTTTAAATGTACAGAAAAACTTGTAAACACAGTACAGTGTTCCCATATGTCCTGGACCCAGTTTCCTCTGTTATTAATATTTCATATTAGCATAGTGCATTTGTTAATTTAAATAAGCTGAGATTACACACTGCTAAAGTCCATACTTTATTCATGTTTTCTTACTTTTTACTTTATATGCTTTTTCTGTTCCTGGATCTCATTCATGATAATGTGTTATATTTAGTAATCATGTCTCTTTAGGCTAGTCTACTTGTGAAAATTTCTCAGACTTCTCCTATTTTTGATGACCTTGACAGTGCAGAGCGGTGGTCAAGGATTTTGAAAAATGTACCTCTACTGGGATTTTTCTGATATGTTTCTTATGATTAGCTTAGGGTTATGGGTTTGGGGGAAGGTTTACAGGGGTAAAGTGTAATTTTTTATCACATATATCAAGGGTACATAAATCAATGTGACTTATTACTCCTGATGTTAACCTCGATCTCCAGGCTAGGGTTGTGTTTGTTGGATTTCTCCACAATAAAGTTACTCTATTTTTTCCCCCTTTCGATATGGTATTCTTTAGAAGGAAGTCATTGGTGTATCCCAGACTTAAGAAGAAGAATTTTATGCTTCAAGTCTTTGGGGGCAGACTATCTATATAAAATATTTGCAATTCTTCTAAAGGGCAGATTTATCTCTCCTCCTCCATTCATTTATTAATATCTATATGGACTCATGGATTTTATACTTATTTAATACTTTGTGTTATAACTTAATACTATGTTCTTTTTTTTCTCCAATCAGCCCCTCTTTAGCCATTGAGAACTCTTTCAGTTGGATCGTGTGTTGCTTTGACATTCATTGTAATTTTTTGTTTCATAATTAGCATTTTCCCAAAGATCCCCCTAATCCTTGGATTGGAAATGTGGATGTCGAGCAGAAATATTTTTCCTTGTGAAGTTTTATGTGAACAGAGAAAAGGTTTTAATTATTTCTTAATCTTTTTAATGTTTATTTTTGTTTTTGAGAGAGAGACAGACAGAGCATGAGTGCGGGAGGGGCAGAGAGAGAGGGAGACACAGAATCTGAAGCAGGCTCCAGGGTCTGAGATGTCAGCACCAAGCCCCATGCAGGACTCAAACTCTGTAACAATGAGATCATGACCTGAGCTGAAGTCAGTCGCTCAACCAACTGAGCCATCCAGGCGACTTCAGAGAAAAGGTTTTTTTTTTTTTTAAATATTTTTAAAAGTTATTTCTAGGAGAGAGAGAGAGAGACAGCGTGAGCAGGGGAGGGTCAGAGAGAGAGGGAGACACAGACTCTGAAATAGGCTCCAGGCTCTGAGCTGGCAGTCAGCACAGAGCCCGACGCGGGGCTCGAACCCACGAACCGCGAGATCACGACCTAAGCGAAAGTCGGATGCTCAACCGACTAAGCCACCCAGGCGCCCCGAGAAAAGGTTTTTAAATGATAATTTAGTAAAGCAGGATAATTCAAATAATCTTTATGTTTCAATAACTACTTTATATTTGAATATATGTGATGTCTCACACTAAACCTTACAAAAGGTGATCATGCTTTCTAGATGTTTTAATTATTTTAAAAACCAGTCTGTCACAACAGAATTACATAGCTTATGTAAAATTTACTGAAGTGGCCTTTTCCAGCGATTCTTGTCAACCTAACATACTCTTGGGGATAAGAAGCAGACTAACATATTTATTATATGCCTGCTCTACCTGTAGTTTTTTTCCAGTGAACCTTCCTGTGTACGGTGCAAGGACCTTACAGACTGGTTGGGGAGACAGAAGTACTACATTGTAATGACGGCAGATTCCCAGAGACACCAATACATTTAGAGTCTAGTTTCAACTGTGCTCTACATTCAGGACACGATATAGATATTGTAAAAAATTACTTATGAGCCTCGGGTCACTTTCTGCTGGGTGAGGAGGTTGGATGAGAGGATAAGCAAGATTCTCTCAAGTGCTAACGTGTTCCGCAAACGCAACGCAACACAGAATTAAGGGTTGAAGTACTGAGTATAATTACTGCAAGAGTTCAGAGAACAGAAAGAATGATGTTCACTGAAACCACAGGGGAGGAAATGATGAAAGACACGTGGCGGGGGATTTCAGGTGACTGCAAAATGTTTAGTGCTTGGATTTATAACCAAAGTCAAATGTTTATGACCTGGTAATCACCCGTATGTTTTAT
The DNA here is from genome assembly GCF_003009895.1 of Hyaena hyaena. Classification (NCBI taxonomy): domain Eukaryota; kingdom Metazoa; phylum Chordata; class Mammalia; order Carnivora; family Hyaenidae; genus Hyaena; species Hyaena hyaena. The sequence goes on from NW_024080633.1 coordinate 642,831, forward strand.
TTCGTGTGACAACAGCAACGCTAATCTGAGCCACTTTCAATCAAATTGATAGGTTGTTTTATTAAACAGCTTCCTGCTTATTATTGGGCTGAGATCTAACAGAAACGTGGGACAGGTGGTTCACTGAAGAATAAAACACAGAGGTTATCTTAAGCCGAATTTACTTGTAAAAGTACAGGTCTTGCTTTTTTTGTGGTCCCTCACTAATGAACTGTTCCTAGGGCTAACAGTGATTACTGCTGGCTGGAGGATAAGATGGCTTTTTAAATGGTTCCCAGATGTTAGAGAGTTCTGGTTAGAGAGTCTACTTGAGTTATTGTTTCTGGCCCCAAGAACGGTGTGAACCCCACCTGCAATCAGAGAGCAACATATAGAAGGCTCTACCAAGTATGGCAAAGAACGTTTGCTACCAACTGCTGCTTATCATTTTCTCTGACATATTCAGCTCACGAGAGGCTAAAATAACATTCCCCATGGTGTTGAGATGTGAATTCATGAAAATAGCTGCCATCGGTAAACATTTTAAGTGTGGCAACAGCCATCCACTTCCAGTCCCAGGGAAAAAGATAAGGTATAATGAAATTAATAAAAGGAATGCATGGGTTTCCTGGATTCAGATCCTCTAGTGCAGGGAAGTTCATGTGATTGCACAAAGATGGTGAAACAGAATTTTATTTTGTGACTCGGATTCACAAAAGCAAAATGCCCCAAATTAAAGACTTAGGAATATGTTTTGGCTATGTTGAGAAGCTTTCACAAAATCACTTGGATGGTAGTTAAAGTTCAGATGCTAAAACTCTATCAGTGGGACTCTGATCTTGGCTACTGTTACATTATTCCTTATAAAGTTTATGAGGTGCCTGGGTGGCTCAGTGGGTTAAGCGTCCTACTTCAGCACAGGTCATGATCTCTTGGTTTGTGGGTTTGAGCCCCGCGTCGGGCTCTGTGCTGATAGCTCAGAGCCTGGAGCCTGTTTTGGATTCTGTGTTTCCCTCTCTCTCTCTCTCTGCCTTTCCCCTGCTCACACTCCGTCTGTTTCTCTCTCTCTCTCTCAAAAATAAACATTAAAAAAATTAAAAAAAAAGAAGTGTTCACCAATTATATCAATATTACAGTGTGTTTTTTACTCTTCTTGCTAGGTTGGTAATTGCTAATGGAAGAGAACTTATATCTGTTCATGTAGCAAAAAACAAAAGCAAATAATAGGAAGAAAGCAAGATGGGAATTAAATCCTGAATAACAAACTAAGCTCTATTGAGCCAGTATAATCGACTAGTAGAAAGAACTCTCTTTTTGCAGCAAATCAGAAAACCCAGAATCTTGCCTTAACCACCAGTTCGATGTGGAAACAAACAATTCATGTTCTGTGTCGGGGTTTCAGTTCTTATGGAAAAAAAAATGAGTAAATAGGAAAGGATCACCTGTAAGATTTCTTCTAGACATAAATAACTGATGTTTACGTTAGCAAGAACACTCCTGCCAGAGCAGAACCTTCAGATGAAAGAAAGACTCCACACTGGCAAAGAAAACGAACAGAGAAAGGAAATCAAACACTAAGAAGCTTGCTAGACTTACACAAAAAGTCCTGACAAAAATCCCACTTGTAAGGCCGGGTATTAAACCATAAAAAAAGAGAGTGTTTGCATGTTAAAGTCTGGCCTTCATACTATAGATGAGGAAAGTGGCCTCAGATGAGTGCAGGGACTAGTTTGAAGTCAGGGAGTATATTCAATGTGAGACTAGAATTGGGGCTCCCCTGGGCATCGTTCTGTCATTACGAACACAGCCATCATGATACTACATGTTCTTCCTCTTCCTTTCAGCTGCTCAGAGAGATTAGATTTTCCTCCATAATCATTCATTCAGCAAATATTTATGGAGGACATATCTGTGTCAGGTACCACTCTGTAAGCAAGGGATACACTGCTGTAGATGATGGGGCATTTTTCTGTCATTAGAAGCATGCACAACAAACATTGTGTGAAAATATTTCTCTAGGGGTGCCTGGGTGGTTCAGTTGGTTAAGTATCCAACTTTGGTTTAGGTCAAGATCTCACGGTTCATGGGTTCGAGCCCCATGTAGGGCTCTGTGCTGACAGCTCAGAGCCTAGAGCCTGTTTTGGATTCTGTGTCTCCCTCTCTCTCTCTCTGTCTCTCCCCTATTCTCTCTCTCTCTCTCTGCCTCTCCCCCATTCTCTCTCTCTCTGTCTTTCTCTCAAAAATTAACATTAAAAAAATATTTCTCTCTGGATGACATTTCAGGCTTCTTCTAAGCACTTCTACAGTCGGAGTGAAATATCAGCTCAGATTATCTGCTTTCTATGAGCAGATAAAAACTGAACATCGACGATGTGCTACCATGATTTAAACATACTCCTTCAGAAATACAAGTCTGAAACAAAAATCATCAAGGCAAGTCTTTTCTTTTTCTTAAGAATATTCAAAAAAGTTATGGATCTTAAATAGCTATAGTAAGTGTGTACAGAATGAAATTCATCCACTTAAACATGAATCCATCATTGTCAGACGTGCTGACGTGGTATCAGGGAAATAAAAAGCAACTGTAGTTTTTTGTAGGATTCCAAATACACTTACCTTATCTATTTAAGTATTTGGATATTTATTATAATTACATGTACTTAATTTTTAAAAATTTGAAAGGCTATTAATTATAGAGATGTAATTACAGAGATTAATTATAGAGATAATGATGCCCCAAAGAAATCAGTTCTCTAATATACAATACCTATGGGTAACACAGATACATAAAAATGATAAAGATACAAAAAAGAATGTTTTAAAGGTTTACATTAGTTTTCCTCATCCCTAGCCTATGTTGATATGTTTACTCATCTTTAGAAGATGTTAACCTGACTTCTATAAAAAATTTTCCATAAAAATTTTTACTCATAGGGGTACCTGGGTGCCTCAGTTGGTTAAGCATCCAACTTTGGCTCAGGTCATGGTCTTGTGGTCCATGAGTTCGGGCCCCAGGTCAGGCTCTGTGCTGACAGCTCGGAGCGTGGAGCCTGCTTCGGATTCCATGTCTCCCTCTCTCTCTGCCCCTCCCCCACTCACACTCTGTCTCCTTTTTTCTCTCAAAAATTAAAAAAAAAATTAAAAAATATTTTTCTAAATTTTTACTTACATAAAAATGCTGACTGAACATGAGATACAAATTATGTCTACATTTCCCTTAAAATTCCTCTAGCACTAGGTAAGTACCAGGAGTAATTCTGGTGGTACTCAGGATAATCTTATATACAAGCAGATGAAGAATTGCTTGAGAAGATGTATTTAGATGCCCAAACAACTTAGATCACTTAATAAATAGGCAAAATCCAAAAATGCAAGCCAACAACAACCCAAACTTCACATGATAAACTCTGTAAAACCAACCAGCAAGTCAAATCCCCTGTCACATAAATTGAGAAAAACTGTTAAAAGAAGTTTCAAGACGAAAGCATAGGGAGTGACAAATGTGTATAAAATTTTTTAAAAGCATGTCAGATAAAACTTGGTGGCTTTTATCCTTGGATAATTATCAAAGGATCAGAGTCTGAAATGAAATGATTTCTTAAATCTCAGGAGTTGGCAGCCACACTTGATGAGACGCTGAAATTAAACCAATGCAGTCAGTTTGATGGCTTAGATCTCCGCTGCAAAGCACGTGGGCCATGCTGACCAGTGCTAGAATCTATGACTATGAACTTGTCTCCCTAAAGACGTGCTCCACGTATCACCAGCTCCTCTCACTACTGCCCTAGGTCATCACATTCAGCAAAAGAGAAATCGAGTGACGTTTTCATTTTCCACCTAATATCTTTCCAAGGCCCCAGATTCATTAGGTACATGTTCCTGTTTTCTACTCACCACACGGGGCAGTTCTGTCCTGTCCGGAGACTACAGGTCACCATTTTCCCAGCATCCAAGAACATTTCTCTCGCTGCTTCCAAAGCCTTTGTGACAAAGCTTCTTGCCCTTTTCTTTTTTAAGCTCTGGCTCATGTTTTCCTTCTTCCCAATGCCACATGTTTTAGATTTCTGCTAGGGTAGCATCTCACTCCCAGGTACTACGTACTATGTGCCGTGTTTCTGCTTCTGCACAGCAAGCCACCCCTTAAACTTACTGATTTAAAAGAATACTTTTGGGCACCTGGGTGGCTCAGTCAGTTAAGCGTCCAACTTCAGTTCAGGTCATGATCTTGTGGTTTGTGAATTCGAGCACTGCATGGGGCTCTGCGCTGACAGCTCAGAGCCTGGAGCCTGCTTCATTCGATTCTGTGTCTCCCTGTCTCTCTGCCCTTCCTGCCCCAAATAAATAAACATTAAAAAAATAAAACAAGAATACTTTGTTACTGCTCACCTAGTCTACAGGCCAGCTGGCAGCTCTCGGGTCTCAACTGGCCTCTCTCTTCAGTTTACAGAGGCTGCAAGGCAGCGAGGCACCTCTCCTCCTGGGGTGGCCTGGCTATGCTTCTCCCTCTCATACCCCAGCCGGCCAGCTCAGGCTCGTTCTCAAGGAGGTCAGAAGGTTCTGAAAGAGAGTAAGCAAGGTAAGCATTCTTGAGTCCTAGGCTTGGAAGTGACCCCACAACACCTCCTTCCTTGGCCAACACACATCTCAACACTAGCCCAGATTCAAGAAATGGGAAAGTACCTCCTATCTCTTAAGGGGAAGAGGCTGGACCACAGTGGACAGCAAGAGGGGACATGAGGTCAGGTCCAAACAGCAACATTTCCCCCCCATTTCCTAGGTTCTGAGGTGATGGCTTAATTAATTAAACACAGGAGCCATGAAGAGCCAGTACTGACCCTCTGTCATTAAAGAGGAAGGTCCCTCTCTCTGAATGTCCCTCTCTCTGAATGATCAAAAGCAGTAAACATTTATATTTGTTACTATCCGTTTACTAAGGGTAAATCACATGGAATACATATACTTTGTTCTATATCGTGTGACTGTATAACACGTACGTAACAGCTCCTTTTTTCCTTTTCATACTCCATTCCATCAAACAGTATGAGTGAGAGAAATGCCAGGAACTAGAATTCCACTGCCATCTGAACATGTAAGTTAACTGATCTGCTTTTGTTCCCAGTCATAGTTTTGGTATTTCATAAAACGCACCAGGTCCGGGTCTTCCTTAAGTTCTCTCTTGTCCCGAAGTCATAAAACAATCAATTCTCCATGGCGATCTTCATGTCTATCGTTTAGTGTAATGCGTGGGTGACTAAAACCACCAGCAAACTTACCGATTTAAAAGCGAAGTAGGCTAACCAGCGTCCACTTTTCTTCGGCTGTGTGGGCGCCACTTGGTTCTGCCTCACACATCTGTGCTCCCTGTTGGATCATGTTCACCCCTGCTTCCTCAGGTTCCTTCTCCAAGCTCTCACCCACTGCTTTCTCAACAGAAATCACATCAATGATAGATGTGAGTTTTGCTTTCTTTTCATTATAAAAATGGAAGATTTCCCATGAAATCATATAATTATGAGCCAAAGGCTTATTGTATCTTAAACACTTAAAAAAATCATTTTAATGTTTATTTATTTTTTGAGAGAAAGAGGCAGAGAGAGAGGCAGACAGAACACAAAGCAGGCTCCAGGCTGTGAGCTGTCAGCACAGAGCCCGATGCGGGGCTTGAACTTACAAACCACAAGATCATGACCCGATCTGATGTCGGATGCTTAACCAACTGAGCCACCCACGTGCCCCAAGGCTTACTGCGTTTTAAATAAACATCCACCAATGTGTGTTTATTATTTATTCACCTTTGTGTAAAACATTATTGAGGATGTGAAGACATAAAGGATTACCACCGCAAGCTCTGCTTATACTCTTTTCTTGGGAAACTTGAAGAGTTCATTTCTTTCAATAGTTGACGGAAGTTCTAAAACCAAAGCTGACTCCTGGTACTTGAAAGACTCGACAATCTTGCTGGTAAACAGGATCTAGTTTGTCTCCCTCACCACCTAAACCAACAGGTGGAATGGCCTTTGGTACGTAAATGAAGCCATATTATAGATATTTCGTACTTTTCAACCTTATCTCTGAAACTACCATTCCTACCAACTTAGCTCACTGGGTCTTAACCTTGGCTAAATAAAATCACTTGGGAAACTTCTAGAGTATACCATTATGCAGAGGTTTTCCTTCAAGTATTCTTTTTTTTCCCTTTTTAAAAATATTTTTTATTTATTTCTGAGAGAGAGAGAGAGAGAGAGCGCAAGCATGAGCAAGGGAGGGTCAGAGAGAGATGGAGACACAGAATCTGAAGCAGGCTCCAGGCTCTGAGCTGTCAGCACAGAGCCCGACGCGGGGCTCGAACCCACAAACCGTGAGATCATGACCTGAGCAGAAGTTGGACACTTAACCGACTGAGCCACCCAGGCGCCCCCAAGTATTCTGATTTGACTGGTATGAGGCCATTGTTACATATATTAAAAAATATTTTAACGTTTATTTATTTTTGAAAGAGAGAGAGAGAAAAAGTGGGGGAGGGACAGAGAGAAGGAAACAGAGGATCCAAAGTGGGCTCTGTGCCGACAGAGAGCTCCATGCAGGGCTTGAACTCACCAACTGCGAGATCACGACCTGAGCACAAGTCGGTCGCTTAATCGACTGAGCCACCCAGGGGCTCTGAGGCCATTTTTATATTTTAAAATGATCCCTGGGGGATTCAACTGTATAACTCAACTCAAGGACTATTACTAGCTGCTCAAGGAATATTCCTTTGACTGAGTTGTATTTAATTTTTTAAAAAACATTAATACTGTTTCTGAATTTACTGACACATTTTGAATCAACATTTCAATCACTGTCCTCACGTGTGCATAGACCATCTTCCCTGATAACGGGTATTGTTAGGTTACATGAGTCGAGCAACCACATGACAAAGATGAAGGCCATTGTATGACAGAATGTGCTTTGCATACAAATTGCTTCAGCTAATCATATTTTGAGAACATAATTAGCAGCCTGGGGAAAAATAAACAAAGGTTCTGATGCAACATCTTCAGGCCTTAATCTCTCCAGTATGGAGAATCTGAATAAATGTATGCTCCTTTGAGACTGGCCAAATCGAATAGTGGCATATATTATTATTCAGCACCTTTGATGAGTTACAATATTAATTAAATGTTACAACTAAAGGACATCCAATGCAAATGAGATTAACTTTATGATGTGATTTTTAATCTGACCATCTAGGTCATAAACAAGAAGTGACTTTTGTTGGTTTCCATATAGGTCAGTAAAACTATATTTTTCCATAAAGTGGAACACATGTCCACATATCACTGAAACTTGCATGTACACTAATGACAGCTAATTCAACAAATTGATATTGACCTCCTATATTGGTGGGCACGGTGAGCTCATAATACTAGTTTCTCCAGTCTATGCTACCGTGAACTGCACGGTGAACATTCGGATGTGCCACCGAGAGAAAAAGTTGGTGATTAAAACACACTTTCCATTGCTTGGAGTCAGTAAAAAAAAAAAAAAAAAAAAAAAAAAACAGTAAAATTTATTGAACACTTACTATGCACCAGGCATTGTGCCAAACTCTAAACATCGCAATAACCATATGAGCTGTCATTATAATTCCTAACCTATGGAGGGGCTAGGGTGGGGAATTAGGTTCAGGGAAGTTACATCACTTCCCCAAGGTCACATGATCAGGTACTGAGCTTCAGAATCCCATCTTTTAACAACATAGTACTCTACTACTTACAGTATATTTGAGAAAAAAACAAGCTTTATTTTCAAAATAATATAACTGCAGTTCTGCATAGAGTTTGCATAGGATTTCATGGTATCTCAAAAGGACAATGAAGTCAAACACTGGGTTTTTAGAAACTATCTTAGAGCAGAGAGACCTAGTTTTTAAAATACCTTGAAAAACAGGTTTTGCTAAACATTTAAAACTGTTTGCTAATTTGCATAGGTAACTGACTTATCTAAAGAATCTGAGAATTTTAAAGAGAGAAGAACATTATAAATCATTTAGAATAGCTTTTAGTATGAGGAACTTGGAATCCAGAGAGGTCAAGGCACTTGCTGAAGGGCAGAGTAGCAATTCATAGCAGACAGTACAGTGCTAATAGCTCAGGACCTGCTTTCGACAATGTCATTATTTACAGTGCAAATTATAAATTCTGTGGACATGGGAACCCAGTAAAAAGTATTTAGGCAAGGTAGAGACGCACTGGAATTTTTATTCTAAAAATATTGCATTATTGGCAATGGGACAGGTTTTGGGCGGAGGAAGAAAATATCAGATTATTATGTAAGTCAAGTGGTTCTCCTGGGAGTAAATTGACACCCAAGACTGTATCTGATAACCTCTGTAGACATTTTTGATCGTCAGGACTAAAGAGAGGTATTACTGGCATCTCGTGGATAGAAGCCAGGGATGCTGCTAAATATTCTATGATAAATGGAATAGCCCCCTCCCCTAACACACACACATATAACAAATAATTGTCTGCCCTGGATGTTAACGATGCTGAGGTTAGATAATCCTGTGGTTGTCCATTAGGACATCAATATCTGAACTAGCATAGCTGCAGTGGGGTTGAGTTCAAGTTTCATTCATTCATTAAATATTTATTGTGGATCTACATTTGTGCCAGTGACTGTGATGTACTCCAAATTAAAATAAAATGATATGCACAAGGAACTCCTGTCCTTACATGGCTTACAGCATAGTGGGGGGTAGCGGCGAGCACTGAGCTACTTAAGTAAAACATTAAGAGCATCATGGTGGCGGAGGGGCCCCTGGATGGCTCAGTTGGTTGAGCATCCAACTTTGGCACAGGTCACGATCTCAGGGTTCGTGAGTTCGAGCCCCACCATAGAGCTTGCTGCTTTCAGTGCAAAGTCTACTTCAGATCCTGTGTCACCTCTCTCTCAAAAATAAATAAAAAAACATTAGAAAAATAATAAATAGAATCAGGAATAATAGAATCAGGTGGAGATGGAGTGTTGGGAGAACATGGAGGGTTAGCCTCCTGCAAGAGGCTTACATTCTGTCAGTTGCTTACATCAACCTTTTCATAACAAAATTATAATCTATGTGTAATAAAAAAGATGCCACCTACCATATATATGGTGGTACAAAAATAACGGGGCGACACAAAACTTCTTGGTTTACGTCATCATCCATTGAGGAAGGAACATTTAAGGCAATTTTAAGACAAAGAAGAGGAGGAAAATCCTCCACACTGCTGGAACACCATCTGTGAAAAACGGAGTCAGCATTAGGAGGAAGGGAATGGATGGCGACCAGATCACAGAAAAAGATGTGTGGGAAAAAGGAGGCTGATGAGGGTCACGGGGCAAGATCATACAGGCCAATCATTGTTTTTAATCCAGCAATGGAAGCAAAGTGCCCTGAAGTGTTGACTCATAAGAGAACAATATCCCCTGATTTCAGTGGAAACCCTTGATGATAGAAAAATGAAAATAGCAACACCACACACAGCTGTGTTTTCTGAATGGTCCCGGGGTAGGATTAGAGGTTTAGAGTTCTGGATTCACTTACTTGGCCTGCCTGGGAAGGGCATTATTTAGAATGGTTCTACAAACTTTGGGATTGGATTTCAGTGCACTCTCCAACACACACACACACACACACACACACACACACACACACACACACACACACACACACACACTTTACTTAAGCCTCAATACATTTTTAAAGAAACTACTGCAGTAGCTATGAATTTACTTATTTAAAGTCATCAGAACGAAAGAAATAACATATCTCTTAATGTGGTATTTCAGTGAAATGTGACCATTTCTAAAGACATTTTAAATTGCAAAAGAGGCTGTTTTTTTTTTTAAAGAGATTACAACTGAAAACAGGAGAAGAGTTTTGTTTTGGGGGGAGAGTCAATCTTATATTTTCTTTTTAATGAAAATTAGTTTTGGAGAGAATGGCACCTCTCTGATTTCATGGTATTTATATGAAAAATCCTGCTTTTCCCAGGGGTAGTAATTAAATAATTGAAAAAATTAAGATGATAGGGAATTAGTGGGGCATAAGGAAAACCACCATTTCTCTTCCTTTAAAATATATTTGTGAGGTTTAGTATGGCCTCTGTGTGGCAGAATGGTGAATCTCTAGTGTTTAAAATATTTAATGCACAATTTACCTGTGACATAATTAAACTACACAGTGAATTAACAATTCATATATAAAATCAAACTGACAAAGAGGAACTGGTACAGACATCAGAATCTACCCAAGCTGACTGTAAATCTAGTTTGTAGCCTCTCACTTGCCCACTCAGTGGCCAGGGAGGTTTGTGGGAAAGTTGTTTTACTGTGATGTCAAGGATGGGTTACTCAAAAACTGAATATTGTTGTAAAAAATGATACATAAAAAATAGAAAGTAAGGTACTCTATGATAACTGTGTCGGACAGACTTGACTGTTAGAGAGACAGTGTTTCAGAGTGAATTCCTATCGGGGATAACTCTGATACTGAATCAATGGTAAGGTCACGGTATCTCACCTGTTTTAATATCTTTAATTTTACTTGACAATATCGGCCCAAATCCAAAGCAAACAAAAAGGATTAAGATGTAGAGAAAGTGGACATGACTTCAAACTGATAAATTATTTCTTGCCTTTAAACATTTTGATAATTTTAAATCATTCAGACACTGAGCTGACATACATATTATTTAAAGGAGCACTGATGTGGCATACATGGTTCTTGTTATCTGAAAATGGCTTTTCACTCACAGACTCCCATCATTAATGATAACTGGGCACGATAAAAATAATTAATGACATAACAGCTTTTTTAGTGTTAAGAGAGTTGACCTCTGAGATATGACTTTAGTATTTACAAATTTCCTGGAGGGCTGGAAAAACTTGTTATACTATTACTTGCAATTATAATGATAGAAAAACAATGACAGATGATGGGGTTGTTTCCAGGGAATTGTACTGGAAAATGGAAAATAAATATGGAAAATTACAATATTTCCTAAGGTCTCAATCTGCTTCAAACTGGTTCCTATACTTGGGATACAAAATTTGATAAATTTCCTCTACCCAACTGAATGATTATAGCTCCTTGTTTACAAGGGAAGGTGAGCTGACCTCCTATTTAAAATGTAAAACAAAGTGTCAAAGCTGCTGAAAGTGTCTTTAACAGACTGGACCAGGGAGAGAGTAATTGAAATTCAGAGCAAGCAATTAACTCCATGGTTCATCAAATCACTAAATCTCCCCACTTTTTTTTTTTTTTTTTAAGATTTTAAAAAACAAAACCCATGATAATCAAAAGACTTCCTTCTTGTAAATTAAGCATGTAAAACCACATCTGCTTCTTCAGGATAATTAACTCATTGACATTTGAATCAACTGATAAGAGCACAAGCTAGTGCCATTAGTTAATTAATAACTTAAGAAAACACGCATGGTGTGCTCACTGCACCCCAAGTAGTGTTCCAAGTGCTGGGGACACAGGGAAGAAAAGATGGCATCATGGGCCTCACAGAGCATGTGGTTTGTCATGGGATTCTAATTTCAGGCTTATCAGGAAGTGACTGTGGGTCAAGGCTGGACACTGAGATGCTGTCGGGAGCCAGCCTGTGAGGCAAAGACTCACGCAAGGTGGGAAGGAGGAGTCTGAGGAGAGACAAATACAACACGCCCTTGAAACCAAGTGAGAGCACCAGCTTCTACTTGGCGCCCCTGCTTTGGAGGGGTGGGGGGTGGGGCACTCTAAACATGGAGGGAAGTGGAAAGTCAAGTGGCGGGAGACTACGGCCCCCTGCTCAAGTAAGTACTCTCCTCTGGCCCCCACCTAGTCAAAAACTAAACTGGATGGTTAGTGATCCGTCCGGTCCTGGCAATCTGATTCTGACTCATGCTTTAGGAGATAGTCCCGTGAAGGCCACCTACAGGGGGCGGGGTCTCAAACTGGATTCTAAGAAGATCCAGGGTTAGGGGCGGGGTCTCAAACTGGATTCTAAGAAGATCCAGAGTTCATCAGAGTTGCCTTGGAGGAAGCAAAGGGCACTGGCCATCACTGCCAGACCCCCTGGCGTCCCCTGTCTCTCCCTACTTCAACTGGAGCAGCGCCCCTTCTGGCTTATTATCCAAGGGATTAGTGGAAGGGGCTTTTCTGCTTTAAAAACATTAAAACATATAGAGGAGAACAATTAGCTAATTAAGTATTAAATCCTTTGGTATTTAGTAAATTGTAAACATATAAATAAAATAGGAAATATTTAAATAGTACACGATTATAAATGATTATATAAAACAAATAGGATTATATATACACATATATGAATATAAACACATATGTGTGTGTATATATACACACACACACATATATATATATATAAGAAATGAAGTCATTTTGGCTTTTGAGTGGCTCTGGCTCTCTCCTGGGATACTATGCCTACCACTTACTAGATTACTAGATGTGTGTCTCTGGTCAGGTTACCTAGTTCATCTAAGGCTTGGTTTCCTCTACCAAGCAGGGGTAACAATGGTACCTGTCTCGAGTGTGGCTGAGAGAATGGAGATTCACTACAGACAGTGCTCAGCGGATAGCACAGCACAGAACACGCTCCCAGGTGGGGGTCACAGATTTCCCTTCTGTGGCCAAAGGCACCTGCTGCGTCCAGGAAGACTGGGCTTGTTAAAGGTGAAGGAAAAAGCAGCATCTGTATTCTGCTTTCGACTTTTCGCTAAGATTTTTGAGCCCATAGTGATAGAAAAGCTCCTGACTCCTGGAGAGGCTTTGTTTGTGAGAAAAGGTTCTAGTAAATTCAAAACCTTTCTTCTGCCTTTTAAAAGCTAAGATGGGGTGGCTTGGAGTGTGGGGTTCACTGTGCATAATGAGGTAGGTACAGTGTGGAAAGGAAGGCAGTCGGTAAGGGAAAGTGGGGGAGCAGTGTGGCATCCTGCCCCGTCTCTGGGAGTCAGTCAAAGGGGGATGTGAGCGGCAGAAACTACCAGAACCCTGCAACAGGGCGCCTCCTCCCAGTTACCCCTCACAGGGCATCAGAGCTCTACACAGTGCAGAGTGGAAGGTGGTCCCTGAGATCAAAGCCTTGAGATAGTGTCCCAGGTCCAGTTCCCACAGATGGCACTGCCAAGCACAATCATGAGGGTTCCCGTGTGAGTAGATCATGAGAATGCCGAGTTCACATTCAGTCGGTGACCTGTGGATGCCTTGGAGTGGGACAAGGCGACTGCAGATAGTAGGGCCCTTTGAACTTGAGGCAGAAGGCTACACACAGTAGTGGTACCAGATGTCATCAACAGCCCCTCAGTCAAGAGCAGGACAGATAAGCCACTGGAAGGCAAGGGCCCCAGGGGTTTACTGGACCACTCACTTCTGAGGGCAGAGGGAACAGAGGCTGACTGCCCAGACATTTAGGATTTGCACACATCCTTCTTCACCCAGCAGCCCTCTCTAGGGGATAAGGAGGGAAAAGGAAAAACAGGCTATGGGCAAACAGCCATAAAAAGAGATTTCAATTTTGCTGGCACTTTCTTCTAACGAATCGAAATTAAACAGGAAGAAACCGTTGCCTTGAGTTTGTTCATTTTAAATCATTTTCTGGGCTCCCCATCTTCCTGCTGTGGATTGCTACTTTTAGGAACTGGCCTCTAGAGCAAGGTCCAGGACATTAAGAAAAATGACTTCTGTTGAACATTTCAGTTTGAACAGGACCGTCTATAAAACATAAATGACCCTCGGGTTTGCATTATTGAGCAGTTACTGATGGGGCCACCCTTTCTCCCTTCTCTAGAAGGGCCTTTCAGTTTTGTGGAGTCTTGTGAAGACGGCTCAGAGTGGTCCCCACTATATGACCTTTCTAAAGGTGGTCTTGTATATACAGGCCAATGTCCTTCCCAAAGCCCAATTATCCTCGAATGGGAAGGCTGAGTTGTGTCTCATTTTGATGCCTTGAGGGTCACTGCTAATCAGTGAGACCTGACCATGAATAGGAACAATTTCTTATTTTCCTGTTTGGAGTTACTAGTCATTTATTATGAATACCCACCTTGCTTTCCGTAACTTCCCCTTGGCTGGCTTGGGGGAGAGTGCCAGTGAACCTTTAGAAATAGAAGGAACCTGAGAATCTAGTCTAATTTCTTTAAAACTTTTAAACTTATTTATTTGTTTATCTATTTGAGAGAGAGAGAGAGACAGATAACAAGTGAGTGGGGGAGGGAGAGAGGGAGAGAGAGAGAATCCCAAGCAGGCTTCACACTGTCAGCACGGAGCTAGAACTCACTACGGCGAGATCATGACCTGAGCCGAAATCAAGAGTCAGTTGCTTAACCAACTGAGCCACCCAGGTGCCCCAAGTCTAATTTTATACATAAACTGAGTCGCAGGTGATCTAGGTGACTTGCGAGCCACCAAACATGGCACGCTTGAGCTTTCAAGGCCTTCTGGTGCCCCCCCCACCCAGAGCCCTAAGACGCATGCTTTGGGCCCCATCACTGGACGCGGCCTGCAAATGCACAAGGGCAAGCCTTTGGATCCACTGATTGGGACCAGCATTGCCTTCACAGACATGCATTATAGAGCAATGTCCTGACCATATCGAGCACACGTTGTCATCTCCCGCAAAAACAAACACAAACAAACAAACAAGCACGGAATTCTGAGCAAGGTTAGGCACAGGTGCTGAGTGTTTGATTTCCCAAGGAAACCACACCAGTTATCAAGAACTGAGTGAAGCGTTTACCCATCCAGGGACCTGATGGAAAGGAGCGAAAGGAATCTGATTTCGGTTTTGCTCAGTGAAGGGAAAGTCATTTGATTTACAGGTTCACAAAAAAAGCAAACTTCACCGCCAAAGGAGCCTGCTTCCAGTTGAGAATTCCTAGGTTTTATTGGAGTTCAGTCAGAGTGGAAGCTGTTGATGTAGGAGGTTAATGTCTATCACAGTCTGGGTATTTTTGCAATGACTTCGTTCACAGTGTGTTCATTTTAAGAATAAAGAGGTCTTTATGGTTAGTGAAAGTTTAATGAGGATTACAATGGCCTCCCAGATGCTTACAACCCATTTAAATAACCCATAACCTCTATGTTTATCATGAGAGGGAACATGCCAATTTAAGGTATTACAAACATTCTTCTGAAGAACTTTACAGTTTCCATAGGCATTTTCAAGAATTTTCTTCTACATTCTACAATTTATAAATTGCAGAATGTGATACTATGGAAACGACCTCTGGTCTCTTTGTTACTCAAATACGTGAAAGAGAAGCTTTGGGGATGTACCTCCAGTAGTAAATGTCTTTAGTATTTACTCCTTCATATTTCCCTCTGCTGTTATCCGTGTTCGCTGTGAGACATCAGAGTAGGGGTTATAAAGAAGACAAGAATGGAGTTTAATATAAGCACAAATGTTTTCTGGAAACTGAATCGAGGGGTGCCTGGGTGGCTCAGTCAGTTGAGTGACCGACTTTGGCTCAGGTCATGATCTCACGGTTCGTGGGTTCAAGCCCCTCGTCGGGCTCTGTGCTGACAGCCAGCTCAGAGCCTGGAGCCTCTTTCGGATTGTGTCTCCCTCTCTCTCTGGCCCTCTCCTGCTCTCTCAGAAATAAATAAAACATTAAAAAAAATTTAAAAAAAGAAACTGAATCAAGAGAGCTTCAGAAAAGTAAGGAAGAGAAGGGATGTCATAGCAGCAGTTAAGTATCTGTTAACTACTTAGCAATAGTCTCCTCCTTTGAAATTCAAACTTTAGCGTGCACGCACAGCAGAATCACGCAGTGTGCTTGCCGGCACAAGTGCTGGGCTCCCCAACTACGGTCCGTGATGCAGGACAAATCCAGGCACCACAGTGAGAACCACCCCTCTGAGCATTGTTCAGAGCTTTTTAAAAAAAATTATGGTAAAATTGGGGTACCTGGGTGGCTCAGTCAGTTAAGCATCCAACTATGGCTCAGGTTGGGATCTCACGGTTTATGAGTTTGAGCCCCGCGTTGGGCTCTGTGCTGACAGCTCAGAACCTGGAGCCTGCTTTGGATTCTGTCTCCCTCTCTCTCTGCCCCTCCCCCACCTGTGCTCTCTGTCTCCCTCTCAAACATAAATTAACATTAAAATATTGTGGTAAAATATCCATTACATAAGATTTGCCCTTTGAACCATTTTGAGGCATACGGCATATTTGACATTCACACTGTGGTGTCACCATCACCGCCATCTGCCTCCAGGATGCCTTCATCATCCCAAAGTGAAACTCTTCCCACTAATAAATCTCTTCCGTTCCCTCCTCTGGCCAGGCTCTGGCAACTGCCATTCTATCATCTCTATGAATTTGACTATTTCGGGTGCCTCATAAAGTGAAATCTTACAGCATCTGTCCTCTCCTGACAAGCTTATTTCACGTAGCCTAATGTGATCAAAGTTTATCCATGCTGAGTGTGTATCAGAACTTCCTTCCTCTTTAGGGCTGAATGATATGCCACTGTACGCGCCTACCACGTGTTGCTGACCCATCCATCTGTCGATGGAAACTGGTTTGTTCCTACCCCTTGGCTGTGGTGAATAATGCCGGGAACATGGGTGTATTAATACCTGTTCAAATACCTGCTTTCAATTATTTTGGGTATATGCCCCAAGAAGCGGGATTGCTGATTCTAAGCATTTTACATCTACAATTACACTTCAAATTTAGAAAGAAATAGGTTATTATTTCCATCTTACAATGGAGGAAAAAGACACCCACAATTCACCTCATCTTATTCAGGCCACACAGCTCATAGGCACAGGCACGCCGGCTCCTCCACTCTGGTGTCCAGGACACTTAACTGTCCTCTCTGCCCGAAGAAAGCATTTAACCGTCCCTGGAAAACTCTCCACATTGATACAGACATTAATTTTTTACAATAAAGGTGGAAGTAATTACCTTTCCCAAATGACGGCTAGCATGAGATTCAATAATCTAATGTATGTAAGAATTCTGGTAGAGGATAAAGCAAATTAATCTTTCCAGTTTGTTAATTCGTGCATTTCTCCTTTAAATCATTTCTGGAATAAAGTAGGCTAAACTATTTCTAACATCCGCCACTTAGGGGCCCAAACTATTTCTAATCGCCCAAACACTTCCACTCTGAGCAGTAAAACATGACACTGTGACAGTGCAGTGGAATGGTCCTTCCAATGATCAGAATAGCAGGATCGAGCCCTTGTCACATTTAGGTCTCTGGATAATTAGGCCAAGCCATCCACTGAGAAATTCCTGTAGTGGGCTTTACATGCAGTTAGGTTGAATTAAATTAATACGCCGCATGAATTAGAAGCCACAATCTAAATTATTACAGGGAAAATCCAGCACGAGATACAGGACATGGGAACAACAGGGCTGAGAAACTCCCAGGGGCCCAGTTTAAAACGCTGGATTCTGTCTGTTTCTGGAACGCACCGGCCTCCTATGTGGACTGCTTACTCCCACGTCTAAGAATCAAAAGGGCTAGTAAGTGTGACAGTGCACATCAGGTGGGAGAGAAGAAGAAGATGGTGGACGAAAATGGTCCGAAGACTGGAGGGTATCGTTAATTATGGATATTTTATTTTTATATTTTTAAACATTTTTTTAATGTTTTATTTATTTCTAGGAGAGAGAGAGAGAGAGCGTGAGCAGGGGAGGGTCAGAGAGAGAGGGAGTCACAGACTGAAACAGGCTCCAGGCTCTGAGCTGGCAGTCAGCACAGAGCCCGACGCGGGGCTCGAACCCACGAACCGCGAGATCATGACCTAAGCGAAAGTCGGACGCTTAACCGACTAAGCCACCCAGGCGCCCCAGAATAATGTACTTTTATTCACACATTTATCTGCTTAGTTTTATCCTCTGATCTGCCTTTAATATCAATTGCTTTCTGTGTGAACCCACCTGTCCGTATTACTTTTAATGAAGGTCTGTGGTGACAGACACTCTCACATTTTGTTGGTTGAAAATGTTTTGCCCTCATTTTCTGAAGGATATTTTCATTGGGGATAGAACTCTGCACTCTTATTTTCTTAGAACACGTTCTAGAAATAATTGTATTTGGCTTCCATTGCTCCAGGTTGAGAAGCCACTTTTCTTCCTTATTTTTTCTGCTCGGAAGGTAATGTACAGTTTTTCTTCTGGTTGACTTTTAAGACTTTTCCATTTGCCTTTGGCTCTCAGCAGTGTTTAGCTGTGGCTTTCTAATAAGCATGCTGGCTTGAAGTTTGTAGCCCTTCTTAGCTGGTGGCTTATTGTCTTCTATCAGTTTTGGAAAATCGTTCCATCATTATGTTTTTAAGTTTGTTTTTGAGAGAAAGAGAGGGCATGCAAGGGGAGGGGCAGTGGGAGAGCAGAGAGAGAGAATCCCAAGCAGATTCCACACCCAGTAGAGAGCAGGATGCAGGGCTCAAACCCACAAACCGTGAGATCATAACTGGAGCCAAAATCAAGTCAGCTACTCAACCCACTGAGCCACCCAGGTGTCCGGCGTCACATCTGCCATTATATTTTCAAATACTGCTTCTGCCTCATTACCTTTCCTCTTTCCTGAAACTACAATTGTCGGAATTTTATCCATATCACAGATCTCTTCTAAATTCATTTTAGTATTTGTCCTATTCTTTCCATGCTCTGCTTTATCCTTGGTATTTCATTCTCACCTACCAACCAAACCATCTCTCAGATTATGTCTAAGGTGCCCGGTGTTCATCTCCTTAGCAACTGTCTCAGTTTTGTAGGGTTCTGTTGCTAGAAATTTTACTCTCTTCATTATAGTTTCTAATTCTCCAGCAATTCTATCCTGTCTTTTAATACTTGGAACAGTTTAATTACCACGATTTCAAGGCACATATCTGATATTTTCATTGCCTTTCTTTTGCATCTATTTTTATTTTATGACTTTACATTGGTTCTTAAACATGTCTTCTTTTATGTCAAATTATATTTTATTGACTTTTATATCTACATAAAAGTATGGAATAAGGATTTTGTTGGCTTCAGGAAGACTGGTAGATTGGAGAATATCACCTAAATCTAACTGGGATTTGGAGTAGACTTTAAATGAGGTATTTTGGAGCACCCAGTGGCTCAGTGGGTTAAGAGCTGAACTTCGGCTCAGGTCATGCATGACCTTGCGGTTTGTGAGTTCAAGTCTCACGTGGGGCTCTCTGCTGACAGCTCAGAACCTGGAGCCTGCTTCAGACTTTGTGTGTCCCTCTTTCTCTGACCCTCCCCTGCCCTCACTCTCTCTCTGTCTTTCTCTCTCTCTCTCTCTCTCTCTCAAAAATAAACATTTAAAAAAAATTAGGTATTTTAGGATGAGTGAGTGCTGGCTTCTGGTTCAGCTATAACCTTGTGTGGAGATCTATTCATTTATTTTTAAATATTTATTTTTTGAGAGAGACAGAGAGAGTAGGGGAGGGGCAGAGAGAGGGAGACAGAAGATCTGAAGTAGCCTCTAGTGCTGACAGCAGAGTCTGATTGGGGCTCAAACTCATGAACCATGAGATCATGACCGTAGCCAAAGTCAGAAGCTTAACTGTCTTACCTATTGATTTATAAGGGTCCATCCTCTTGGGGGTGAATATAAACTCTGGGTTTTTTTCCTTCTCCCAATCCCCTGGGACCCTTGGAATATTTCCTCTTCCCAGTCTCTTAGCAGCTGCTCTTCCCATCCTCCGTGCCTGGGGCCACCTGGGTAGCTCAGTCTGTTAAAGACAGCAGACTCCTGATTTCTGCACAGGTCTTGATCTCCCAGTTCCAGGGATGGGGCCCCGTGTCTGCACTGACAGCTCAGAGCCTGCTTGGGATGCCCTCTCTGCCCCTCCTCCATGCACGCACGCACTCTCTCTTTCGCTGTCAGAATAAATAAACATTAAAAGAAAAAAATTAAAAGAATAAAAATTAAAAGAAAAAAAAAAAGAATTCTCACTGCCTTGAGTGGAGAATGGGCCAACTGGCAGACTCCTAGTTCCTTGGCTTTTTTCTTTTCATCAGACCTTAATCCCCCAAATACCTACTGCCTTGAATACAGCTCTCTGATGTCTTCAAACAGTTTGGTCTGTTTGTTTGTTTTTGTCCAGTTTATTCCAGTGGTTCTCAGGGAAAAGTCAGTCTGTCACCAACTACACTGCTTTTATCATAAGCTATGATTATGAAAGCTAAGAAAAGATATGATAGAGCATTTATGCACATACTACTTTATTAAAAGAAAAGCCCACTGGCTCGTCTTGCTGATGAGGGAGCGTAAGACAGGATGAGGGCAAAGCAAAGCTAATAAGACCTCTCCCCCCACCAGATGGGACACATGTGACATTGCTCAGGCATTCCTGGCTGCCCCAAAGCTAAGAGAAGGAGAAAACACAAGGTTAACTGAAGGAGATCACAGTCCTGAAGGACCTGAGTTTCCAGGTGTGTACAGAGGTCTTAGTCAATTATAAGAAAAAGGCAACCTTATCAACAGCCCAACCTACAGAAACCTGTAGACTCAGTTTCCTGGAGCCCGAACATCGCCCTCCCCTCCATAGTAATGAGGGGGAAAAAGGCAAGAAGGAAATGGCAGATAAAATTGAATTTCCTTACAACCTGCAGCCCATTGACAAATACTTGGGGCAAATGGAGAGTATTCCATTTCTCCAGGAACTCCCTACTGATTTAATGTTAATGCCTGACTTGGAAGGAAGACAAACTTAGTTGGACAATAGCAAGGCCTCAGGTGTCAAAGGAGTCCCCTTGAGCTTAGGAAAGTCCCTCTGGAGGCCTCTGTTTTGCCTTTCTTCCCCCGGCTCCATAGCATGTAAGCAGTCACTCCTCACAACCCCAAGGCAGCTCTCCCAGCCGCATTGCTGCTGTTCCCGTGCTTTAACAAAAGCATCTTTTGCACCAAAAATGTCTCAAGAATTCTTTCTTGGATGTAGGCTCAGGACCAACACCGCCCCCCCATGCCAAAATCCCGTAGTCGCCAGGGTCCCTGAAGCTCACTCCCTTTCCCCAGACAGAACACCAGCCTGCAGAGTTCATTTGATCTAAGTATTCCGGCTACAATGCCTGTTGGATATTGATTAGCAGATCAACAAGGTGATAATAGCTTCCATTTTCACAAGTATTGTTTGCTGACAATTAGAGCATTATTTCTTGAGAGTAAAATAACTTTTCTTCCAAACGATAGGGAAAATGCAAAAATGCGTACAGTGAGGATGGCAGAAATTTACAATAAAAATCAGTAAAGCTGCAAAGCAAGAGGCTAGACAAAGCATTATGAGATTGTTGGAAGGTATCAGAAATGAGCAAATACAGTAACAGTAATCTTTCCATAAAGTATGTGAACTTCCCTTTGGGTAGAAATAGTGTTGTTGTATAGAGCCAAGGGCCTGCTAACCCTCACAAATCAACAGATAACCATGAAGGCAAAGCAAAAGCAAAACCATGCTGGCGTAATACAAATGTTAAGTTCTGGTTTAGGTTGACTTTGGCAATAAATGGTGAAAATTAACATGTTAACATTAGTATGTTGCTAAAATTATGCTAGCTGGGAGGGTATGGCATCCCTGCACTCATGCCTTCCTCCATCTGGACGTATCTCTTCTGGACTTTTGCAGGCAGATGCATGAGGAAAGGCTGGGAAAGCAGGAGGGCCTAATGCAAACAGTCTGAAGAACTGATGGCATAATCAATCTCATATTGCATCCAGAAGCCCAAACCATGTGCCAATTATTTTATCTAATAACAATAATAATAATAATAAAGGTTACTCTCATAAAAGAGAAAAAGCAATGTCTAATGTGCCCTGTTCAGAATGTTAGAATTATAAGCAGTTTTCATTTTGGGGAAGTAGAGAAAATGATAAATCCTGGACAAAGAGATCGGATAAATGGCAAATGTTATTTATATGTAAAGGCAAGTTCCAAAAGCTTGTGGTTTGGTTTGTTTGAGAAGTTAATAATGGAGAAAATAAAGAAAAACTCCTTGAGGTCATATAGGTCATAATGGCGAACTGCCCAAACTGCCCAGGCTGGGTGCTCCCCACACCCACTTCCTTTCCCTATCTCTGCGTGACTTGACCCCAAGTCACCCTACCCCTATACATCCCATCAGCTTTAAACACCTCTGCCGGTATGAGTGGGCTTCTTTTAACTTTATAAGCAAACGACCACCTTTGTTCGGGGCTCAGACCTCTGGAGAATGATCTCCTCAGAGCCCACCACTGAAAAACAAACCTCCTCCCTTCCAGTGATCCAGACCAAATTTCTGCAACATTGATAACAACTTTATTAAGGGAAGTTGGAGGGATTCTCAGGTATTGACTTCCCTTTGTTAGATATTAAGAAAATGCACATATCACAAGGTGAGGCCTTTAAAATGAATATACCCATGTAGCCGTTATCTTTGTTAAGAAACAGAACGTTAGGAGAAAACCTGCCGCAGAAACCCCTGTGTTGTTATTCCAGGTCAAAGATCTCCAGCCAAAAATAACCATGAGCCATACCTCTAACTCCACTGATTAGTTTTGCCTGTTTATGAAATCTACATCAACCTACTACCGTAGCATATTCACATCTGTGTCTAAATTCTGTGGCTGAACACCACGCTTGTGGGATTTATCCACAGTTGTTCCTTGTAGATTAAGTTAATTTATTTCTATTTTTTATATATTATTCTGTTGTACATATATGCCATAAATTATTTATCTACTCTACAGATGGTATTTGGGTTTGAGCTATTGTAAATAAGACTGGCACGGATATAAGCGTACATCTTTAACATATATATTCTATACATTTCTGTTGACCCAACCTGGTAGCTGAATTGCCGAGTCATGGTAAATCCACACATTTGGATTTAGTATACTGGATCGAAGACTGGTAACAATTCTACCTTCTAGGAGCAGAATGATAGTTCATATTCTTGCACATCCTCTCCAACACATCACCACCCTTTCAATTTTATCCACTCTGGCAGTCACGTAATTCGCATTTCTGAACGAGCAATGATATTGAGTATCTTATATGCTAATGTCTTATTGGTTGTTATCATTTGTGAAGTGTAATTTGTTAAGGATGTTGGTCTATTCTGTATATGAGTTTTTTGTTTTATATTGCAAATAACTTCCCCCACTCTCTGGCTTGCCTTTCTAATCTCTTCTCTGTGCCTTGTAATGACTCAAGTTCTTAATGCTTACAAAATCCTATTTGTCAAACTTTTCCTGTATGGTTACTGTTTTTATTCTCAAAATGATATTGCATTCATTTTTAAACTGTGTATATTTAAGATACATAACATGATGTTTTGATATATACAGTGAAATGATTACTACGTTCAAGCTAATTAACATATCTCACACAGTGACCATTTTTTGTGAGTGGTAAGAGCACCTGAAAATAATCTTTTAGAAAATGTCTAGTATTCGGTATTCTTTTTTGTTATTTTAGTTTTATTTATTTATTTTTGAGAGAGAGGGGGCACAAGTGGGGAAGAGGCAGAGAAAGAGAGAGAGAGAGAGGGAATCCCAAGCAGGCTCTACACCACCAGTAAAGAGCCAAATGCGGGTTTCAAACTCAGAACAGTGAGATCATGACCTGAGCTGAAGTTAGACACTTAACTGACTGAGCCACTCAGGCACCTCCAGTATTCAGTTTTATTTTTTTTCTTTTTTATTAAAAATCTTTTTTTAATGTTTATTCATTTTAACGAGCAGAGGAGGGGAAGAGAAAGAGGGAAACACAGAATCTGAAGCAGGCTCCAGGCTCTGAGCTGTCAGCACAGAGCCCCACGTGCAGCTCGAACTCAAAAGCTGTGAGATCATGACCTGAGCTGAAATCACTTAACAAACTGAGCCACCCAACCACCTCCAATATTCAGTTATCTTAACTATAGTCATCATGCCGTACATTAGAGCTCTATACTTTCTGATCCTACATAACCACCACTGACCACCATCATCCTCTCTGTCCATTTACCCCACCTCTCCACCCTTGGTAATAACCCTTCTTCTCTCTGCTTCTATCTGTTTGGTATTTACAATAGACAAGATTTGAAAACCATCAATGTGTCTGTCAACGGATTAATGGATAAAGAAATCATGATACACACACACACACACACACACACACGAATACTATTCAGCCTTAAAAAAAAAAAAAAAAGAGAGATCCTGCTATTTGCAACAACATGCATGGACCTAGGAGACATTACAATTATTGCTTTTGGCATCTAGTTTAAGAAAACTCTGTCTACTCTGAAATCATGAAGGGATTTTATATGGACTCAGGTTCTCTGTAGGAACCTCTAAATTATCATCTCTCCTCTTAATAAAAATCACTTCTACATACTTCAAAATATGGATGATCACTGGCTTGGATCCTAACACTCATTTTCTTGGACTTATTTCTTGTTTACCTCTTAATTTTTTTAATTAAATGTCATCCATTTCGTATGAAAAAAATTTACAAGCTCTAGCTGAAACTATATTCCTCTAGGGAGCTAGGTTTTAAATTCTTCATGTAGTGAATACAGGCACCCCCTTACACAAGCAGGTTCAATGAACACAAAGGTTCAAGGGTGGGTTTAGGTTTTGCAAAGTCTGGTCTATTTTCTGATTACTTTTCTTACAGGGTGTTTATCAGGATTCCTTCCTTCTTATGGGACCTAGATTCTAGTTCTTCAATTTCTTGTGCTGTGAATCTGTAGAAAGTTCGATCTTCCTAGACATTAGAACCGGCCAATCGCCTCTTGTGCTGTGACTCCTTTTCACTGACCAAGAACTTTGAGATGAAAATGGAAGCAGAGTTAGATTTCCTCTGCTTCTCTTCCCTTCATGGTAGGAATTTGCTCCTCCAGTCCTGGCTCCTGCCAATGATCTGAAACCCAGTCTTTGGCTTTCACACCTGTAAGACTGTCACTCACACTGCTTAGCTGCTACTTTCCGCTCAGCTCTTCTACATCCTGCTCCATGCTGTTTAACAATCTACAAATGCCTTGACCAAAAAAAAAAAAAAAAAAAAAAATACCATGTAGAGTGTTGGGCTTACCTCCAATGTGTTTTCCTTCTCTACAGGTTCCTGGCTGCACACGTTCGTTCCAAGTGCTTTGATAACTCTCTGGTACCTTCGAAAATGTGTTCTCATTGCATTTTCCATTTCTTGTGTTCTTGGCTTTCAGTCTGGTCAGCTGCAAACTAATCTATCATAGTCAGAAGCAAAAATCTTCAATTATCGCACTCTTGAGTCCAAAAGGAAAGCCCTGAAAGTGAAGGAAAATGATTGATAGAACAAAATTATCATCAATCTGAGATATTTAAGTAGAAGCACTGACCATATTTTAAATGAGATTATTTGCTGATCTGATCATTCAAATGACTCCTGGAGTTACACTCTTGTGGCCCCCGCAAGATTCCAACACGTAAGATGCAATTCGGAAAATATTAGTATATATTTAATCCTATTGAATATATAATAAGTTTATTTCACCTAAAATAAAACCTAAGAAAGAGCATATTCTTGCTGCAGAAAGCACTTTCATGATGAGCTCTAGCAGTAGCTGCTATTTATTGTACACAGACAGCACTCTAATCCACGTTTTCATTAAATACACAAAAGGATTACTGCTATTTATATCTTTGAAACGAGGAAACAGGCAGAAGGAGAAATGAAACGTGTCCAAAACTACTCTGTAGTAATCAGAGAAGCCAAAATTCCAACTCAAGTGTATTTGATTCCAAACCCCAGAGGTATATCTGCTGTGTATATCATTCAATAAATGTACCCAGAGTCATATTTGGAGGGCAAAATATGGAGTATGAATACAAATATAAATCTGGAATGCTCACATGAAACCACCTGCTAAAGAAATTCTAGCATCCTTATTGTTTGTGTGCACCCACAGAAAGGACAAAGGAAACCAAGGCTTTCACCTCTACTCATCAGAGTCACCTAATTTGCTACAATCCTTTAATACTTTGAGGTTCCCACTGGGTGAGACATTTCTGATTACATGAGCTTCACCAGGAGCTGCAGCTGTCCCTGAATCCAGGCTTGTTAGTTCAGTAATGTGGAAGTGAATACGAAGGCTGTGGGGGCCCCAGTGATGATAGTATTGTTGGACTTTAGGATGTTATTAACAATTTGCAATACAAATGAGTTGTCTGCAGGAGGGGAAATCACACTGTGATCATACCTAATCAATGTAAGAATTAAAAACAAGCTAACATGTGGGGAGGCGCAGATGTGGATATTAGGAGCTAAGCTTTAGCCTGCCATTAGCCTGACAATCACTGGGCTCAAGGTCAGGATGGATGTGCTCAGGTTTATTTCATTATTCTTTTCCGTCATTTCCACTGAACATGGACGAAGTTAGAAAATCTTCTTATGTGAAGGTGGATCGAGAGTTTTCTTTTGCCTCCATGCTAAGCAGATACTCATGGGACCACTCCCTAGAGATCTCATAGGCTGAGCAGAGATATAAATCAAATCAACATTCGTGTCACGCATTAATGACCAGAAAATATTTTGGGGGTATCTTCATAAGGTCGTATTCTATTTAATTTCTTCATATCAGCTCTTTCAGTGTGTTAACTCCTAAACCATTTAATGTGCCTTCCCCCCATCCCAGTAATTGGTAGCCAACAGAAATTCTATACAGAACAGGAGTTGAGCACTTTAGAATAGATAAGAAGACTGGGGCATAGAAGGACTTAAAAACATGTAAAACTCCATTTCTAAGAAACACAGTCTCTGGTGTAAAAAGAAAGCCACACTTAGTCAAATTTGTCTTTTTGCCTTGAAGTGATGGTTTCTTGTTTCATTGTTCAGCGAAACATTTTTGATGGGTCTTAAAATTATTTTGTCACTTCATACATACACTAAGATTTCATTTTCTGTATTCTGGCAACAAGTTTTAAAGGTGATTGAGAAATAATTCATGGAAAGAAATTAGAAATAATCTAAAGAATAACCAACAGGCCCACAGGCTCATTGTGCTATAGTCTCTCCCTCAGAATTTAACCAAATCTTTCCTCATGTTTCAATTTAAATGCTTTTTTTCTTTTTTGGCAGAATACCACTTCAGCGATATTTTAACTTCCTTAGTGGGTCCTATCAGGAGACACCTTCTATTACTTTAGCCTAGTAACATTGATACTAATTTTGACCACTTTGTTAAGGTGGTGTCTGCCAAATTTCTCCACTGAGAAGGTATTTTTGTTCTTTTTGTTATTAATATCTGTGGTGAGGAAGTTTTGAAACTGCCTAAATGTCCTGTTGAAACTTGTACCTAATGGTTTTAATGACCAATGTTGCATCATTTAGTTCTGCGCTAGTTTCAAAATTAAAGTTTTTCTAGAATTTTCCTGCCGGGAGCCGCACTGGCCTCTATGGATGGCAGTCACAGCAAGGAAATGGCAGTGTTTTCACAGCTACCGCCATGAGAAATGAAAACTGGTATCTCCTTCTGCTACTACTGGCTCGTGTTGTGCTGGTATTGACCAGGCCTCACAATATTCCATATCAGACCAATATTCTGAATACAGATACCTCATAAGGAAAAGCATATTCCTGCCTTTACAAGAGAGATTTTAGATGAAAGCTCTATGGATGATTGTCAAAAGGCTCTTCCTAAGGGCCTTGCAGATCCAAGACTTAGGGGGTTAAGAACACAAGAATTACAACTGAGCATGGCCCCGAGACAAAGAGCCTAATTTAGAGTTAAGGTACAGATAAGGGCAGAACTTAAGTTAATACTTACACCTTCTCCTAATTGGTGATGTATGGCAGTCCCTTCCCCAAGGTCTACTTTCTGCAAACACCCTCCCTTACAGGTGGCCTGGATGAGGATAGATAAGAGTAGCTAAAACATTACCCACAAACAAAAGGCTGACACATTTAGGGCCTCCATGGTGTTTACACATTCAGCATCAAATAGGTGTCCACAAACAACTTATTAACCAACTCAAAAACATACATTTGAGAGTCAGACAGAATGACTCTTAGCCCATCTATACAATTAACCTATGACCTAACCTTAGCATTATTAACTTAGAACAAATATGTATCCTGTCTTTTACTAAGAATAACCTGCTAAATCTTTAGTTATAAGATTTACTTAACCTCACTATAATTGGAATAGTTCTGCAAGAATATTTCTGCAAAACCTGCTTCTGTACACTTTCCAAAGCATCTTATCACAAAGAGTTCTCCATTGTAAAAATTCCTTTTTCTGATGTCATGTTATCATTTAACCTATAAATAAAGACACCAAAACCGACAGGACAGAGATGCCTGCCTGGTGATCAGAAAGAATCTCGGCGCTCTCTCTCGCTCTCTCTCTCTCTCTTGCTGACACCGTCCATCCTTCAGGGACCCCTGGACCTGTCAGAACCGGTGCGGCCTCCGACATTTTCCTCTCTCTACAGAAACGTCATCCTACTGACAAAAGACCTATCTCCCAATGTGTGTCGGTTTGTGGATGTTGTTTAATATAAGAAGATGTTTTTTTCATATTAAACAACATCCACAGACACAAAAAAACATTTTGTGAAAGGGGCTAATATTATTCTGACAACTTTTTCAAATGAGTCACAAATGCACATTAGATTTGACGCCAGTTTCTTGGGAAATTTGGTGCAAGAATCTGCAAAGCACAGTGTACTTGGATATTATTAGCACGAAATCCTTCTCATTTCTTGGTACGAGTTTGACCGGCACATGGAAGGAGTTCTCAGACATTTGTGTGGCCTAGAGAGAACATGCCAGAAACGAGGAGTGGCAGAAGATTCCTCGTCTGAAACCCCGTGTTAAGAACCATGCCTGTGGGTGTGTCAGTCTGTGTTTCTGATGCTGTGCTAGTGATAAGAAGAAATGCTGTCTTGCTTTTACCACAGCCAATGAACCAACATGTCTCTCTTTCCAGTTTTGAGGAGTTCTTCCAGATGTTCAAAGTGTATTTGCAAATGTAGACATATGTGCTAATTAAATGTATTCAAAAGGTCTTTACTATTTTATAGATGATTTGATTTATGGTGCTTTGTAAAACTCTCTAGCCTCTAAAATATTTTTGTTAAGCTTCTTTATTGATTTTGAGGGAGGGAGAGACAGCACAAATAAGGGAGGAACAGAGAGAGAGGGACAGAGAGAGAATCCCAAGCAGGCTCCATGCTATTGGCACAGAGTCCCATGTGGGGCTGAACCCATGAACCGTGAGATCACAACCTGAGCTGAAATCAAGAGTCAGACGCTCAACCGGCCGAGACACTCAGGTGCCCCCAAACCTTTCTAGCTTTATACAAGTCTTTTGATTGTGACAACTAAGTTACTATAGAAGATGTAACCAATGCCTTACCCACTGTATATATCACATGCATTTATTTGCCCTCAAACCCTAGATGTATCTAGAGTTTGTGGCATCAAGTCTCAACTTTTTGAATGATGTCTTCAATTGTGCTTATAGAAAATATTTTTCATCGATCATGAAGTAGGATGAGTCCTGGGAATCGTGCATCTAGCTAAAAAGTAACATAACCTATAAATACAAAAGCTTATTATTTATTTTTCAGTAAACATATCCCAACTGAGTTCTGCTTGATTTTATCAACAAAGGTAGATGAGACACTTTCTGAGATCAGCAGGGAAGATTTTGAGATGGTTATTTGTTTGGTTTGTTTTTGGGTTTCTTGTGGAATTTTCTTTTTCCCTAAAGATGGCAGCTCTGTAGTCTAGAAATATGCTACATGACTCATCCTTATTTAGCCCTGAAACTTCAGTAGGGACATATTAAATGCATCTAGTTAAAAGCGATTCAGCATGGGAGCAAACTGAATGGAAGAGCAAGAAATGAACCAAATCCAGTTTAGAGAGCGCTATGGAGGTGCTGATGGCTTGTGTTATGAACACAGACGTCCTGCTAGGCCTTGATTGGCCACTCCATGTTGATGAAATGTTATAAGTGAATCATTATCCAAGTCAAAGATGGTCAGGAGAAAATCAAAGGAACCGATTATGTTGCAACTTGTTTTGACAATATTTTTCTATTCAAGCTACTCACATACATTAAATTCCTTACTAACACGAGACCATGGAAAGGAGAAGAAAAGGTCAAATTTTAGAGATGTGCAATCAGTGTGTTTGTCATTTATGAGAATGAAATGAAATACAGGATGATTATCTGGCATGGGTACATTTCTTAAGTGATATGAACTACCATTTCATCAAGGCCAGATCATTATAGCAATGACTGGAAAAGTGGACAGATCACCTGCCATGACTACACAGTCACTGCAGAGACTTAGCTACATACTCGATTGTGTGTCAATGCACCAGAAGCAACATCCTCTATGTAACCTCAAGATATAAAGAAATTTGTAATTTACAAATGCTCATTGCCAAATAAACATAAAGCCAATTAGCTTTGTGAGTTTCCAAATAGTCTTCCAAAATACTGATTGCTAGACAGCATTTGATTGCATGGTAATTCCATGATGTTACAGAATTCTAGTAAAACAAAATACTATTTAAAAAAATTTTTTTTAATGTTTTTATTTATTTCTGAGAGAGGAACAGCATGAGTAGGGGAGGGTTAGAGAGAGAGGGAGACACAGAAAGTGAAGCAGCCTCCAGGCTCTGAGCTAGCTGTCAGCACAGAGCCCGATGTGGGGCTCAAACCCACGAACCATGAGATCATGACCTGAGCCGAAGTTAGACACTTAACCGACTGAGCCACCCTGGCGCCCCAACAAAAGAAAATACTATTGACCATTTTTCTACATACCAGGCTCTGTGCTGAGCTTTCTGAAGACAGAAAGGGAAGAATTTCTCCTACTTACTCTTTGAGTTAGTATCTATTTTGCAGGAAAGGAACTTGAGGTTCAAGAAGGCTAGTTAATGGACCCAAGGTCATTCAAGAAAAACAAGTTTTCATTTATGAAGCCCCTGACGTAACTGATAAAATATGTCAAATTAATAAACATTTGTTTCTTCTTTTTTCTTAAATGTAACCTATATATTTAAAATGTCACCATCTAGGGGGCACCTGGGTGACTCAGGTGGTTAAGACTCTGACTCTTGACTTCAGTTCAGATCACGATCTCATGGTTCATGGTATGTGGGTTCCAGCCCTGCATTGGGCTTGATGCTGATGGTATGGAGCCTGCCTGGGATTCTCTCTCCCTCACTCTCTGCTGCTCCCTTGCTAGTGCTCGCTCACTCTCTCTCTCAAAATAAATAAAGAAACTTTAAAAAATGTCAACATCTAGTTATTTTTTAGTTACATACAGTCTGGGGAACAGAAACAAACATTTGTTTACAACTTCAGAGTTCAGAAATATGTGACAGCAGACAAAAATAACACTCCCATTGGCAAAGACACATCCTAGTGTTTGTACAAAGATCTACTAACATGTAAAAGTAGCTGTGGCTCACACATTTAGCCTCTGTGGTTTTTCTTTTTTTTTCCTTTTTTCTTTTTTTAATGTTTGTTTATTTTTGAGAGAGAGAGAGAGAGTGTGGGCAGGGGAGGGGCAGAGAGAGAAAGGGAGACACAGAATCCAAAGCAGGCTCCAGGCTCTGAGCTGTCACCACAGAGCCTGACACAGGCCTCGAACTTACAAACAGGGAGATCATGACCTGAGCCAAAGTCAGCTGCTCAACCTACTGAGCCAAGCAGGTGCCCCAGCCTCCATGGTTTTTCAACAAATCCTGCTCCACACTATACTGTGGTGTTCACTGCAAGAGTTTCTTTGTCTTTATAATTTTTTAAGTACATTATCCTTTAAATTTGATTTGTGTTAAGGACTATGCAGTGCATATCATTTTAGTAGCTTTCTTTCCAGTTTTTAACAAGTTGTCCCTGGTGATTTTCCTAAGGTGTATATAGGAGTAAATACATGCAGAAAAAAAAAAAAAGAAAGAAAAGAAAACTACGTATAGCAAACCATACAAATGTAAATGTAAATAGATACTTCTCGAGCAAAGGCACAAAACATTTATTTTTTTGCTCCTCTGTTGCACAAATCAAAATGAAGTTTTATAGATACTATGATTTATTTTCTTCTCAAAAGAATAATGCTTGGGGCGTGAGTATATTTGAGAATTTACCTGTATGTGAATAATGTGTTTGTGTGTCTGAGTGTTCTTCACAAGTTCTCGTTTCCTTTGTATGGAGCTGCTACACTTGTCTTTTCTTAATCGAGAACGTCCTCTGGACTGTTTTGCTTCTTTTCCTAATATTTTTCACCAATTAAGAAGTTAGGACTCTTTCGTTTAAATTATGCTGGGAAAATTGCAACAACAACACAAAAACCACAGGCAAACAAAGACAGAAACAGTGGGATAATCATGGGGAAGGTTCTTGGTGAAATTTGATTTCAAAGCCAATCCTACATTTTTTAAAATTTGGAATTCATTTTAGTTCACTAACAAGGAAATGGAGATCCTAGGGTATCTAGGTGAAATGCCTAAGATATCAAAGCTCAGTAAGGTGGTAAGATTAATGACAATCAAAAGTTCTCTAAGATCTGATTTTACTCCTCTTTGAAGGAAAATATTTATGTCACCCACCTACTGAGATCTATTCCAGATCCATCACACAGCTGACAATCCCAGACTTATATTTATGTTACATCAGTGACTTTAAAAATGACAGATCACTTTTGGATACTTCCACTGTCAAACCTGCCCTTAGTCTTTTGTAGAGATGATCACTTGCCCATAGTCCCTAGAGGAAGCATTTTTGTTCCTCCTGTTCTTCCAACTTCCCCTCCCCTATTCTGGTTATGTATGATCACACAAGATGGACCCCTGATCAAAGATAGCCAACTCTCTTCCCTTTCTTTGTTCTATGAACTTTCTTGAGAATAACCATGGACAGAGAAACAGAGAGTGTAATACATGCAGAGAAAATGGAGGAAAGAGGCCAGAAGGCTCTGGACGGACCAAGCAGGAAGTAGAACTGCCCATGGCTCGACAGAGACCCGATTTCCAGGAACAGACCACTCAAAGCCAGGAAACACTTTTTACTCTGTCCTTAGATTCCAAACGGTGCTTTTTCCCATAAAGATTTTATTTACTGTATAGAATTTGGGTAGAGTTGGGGTCCTCCTTTTACTAGCACAGAAATAAAACTATCAAAAATATTTCATGGATGAATTCTGTAATTCAGAAACAAATATCAATGTTTTGAGTTTTTGATAAAATAAATCAAATCCCTCAATCACTTACTAATCCATTCATCTAATGCATTTTGATAAAAATCGGAGTGCCTCATATATTCTAGGCGTTTTCCAAGGGTCTGTGGAAACAGTGATCAACAAAATGGACAAATATCTTTGTCCTCATGAAGCTTCCACTTCGAAGACAGGTAAAAAGAGAAGTGATAGATGGTAATGATGTCATCTAAAGAGGAAAATATAAAAGAGAGGACAGGAAAACTTGGAAGGGCAGGAGTTACAATACTCTATGAAGTGTCCAGAGAAGCCGTTATTTGAAATATTGACACCTGAAGAAGAAGAGGGGGTAAACACAGAGGACAGTTGATGGCAGACAGTTCCAAGGAGAAGGAAAAAGTGAAAAGGATTTCAGGAGGGCACATGACTGCAAAACAGAAAGGGGGAGGCTCGGAGTTTCTGGTTCTGCAGGTAAGGACCTTAAAAGTCACCACCCCTTCCCAACAAGTAAAAGCTCAACAGACTGAAAACTCACAACTGTTCTTGGATCCCTTGGATCCATAAGAGAGGCAAGGACATAGGGCAAACCGCTGTCTCCACGGCTGGAGAAACAGACAGGCAAATAAGAGGCAGTTACAGCTGCCTTCCCGAGCAGAGACACAATTATAACCCAACGTGGGGACCAGTGATACAGCTGGAACCCTGAAATGTGATTATTTAATTGCTGGGGGCTCAGCGTGGACAAGTCAGAGTTAAAAACTCCAGGTGGGGGTGGGGGGCAGTCATAAGGGTGTCCTCGTAATCTTTTGAGATTTATCTCCAGGAGTTCAACCAGGATATCAGGAAAAAGATCCACCCCCCTCATTTCAGGCAGGGGAAAGGGAAAAGGTACCATTATAAAATACACTAGTGCACTCTGTTCTTATCAAGGCCTGCCTTCAGAAGAAACGACTTACCTACGGTGTAAACTGCTGAGGTATAATATCAAAGCCTCACTGACCAGGGAAAGGGAAATAGTCAACTGCAGTCCACTCTAGCCATCCTGTCCCACCTAAGTGGGAAGAAATGACAGAGGAGCACTGGTGAAGTTCATGCGCTGGAGACACAGGTGCACTAGAGACTGAGACCCGTCAGAGCATGTAGAACGTGCCCCTCCACCCACCCTTCATGACCACGTTACTAAAGGCCTATTTACAGCAGTTCCTTTTACCCTGTACAGCATGACAGGCTATCAAGGAAAAAAAAAAAGGCACACTAAAAGGCAAAAAACCCCACAATTTGAAGAGACAGATGAAGCATCAGAAATGGATGTGGTAAGGATGTGAGAATGATCAGACAAGGAATTTAAAACAACTACAACTGATATGTTAAGGGCTCTAATAGGTGACAATATGCAAGAACAGACAGGCAACATAGTGTAGTATTATTTCAAAGTGGAATTGGATTAGTTGTAAATGTATATTGCAAACGCTAGAGAAACTACTAAAAAAAGTTTTTAAAAAAGTATAACTGATGTCCTAAGAAATGAGAGAAAACAGAATCATATAAAGTGCTTAATTAAAACCACAAAAAGCAGAGAAAGAGTGGAAGACGAAAAGAGGAGCAAAGAACAAGGGCAACAAGTAGAAATCAGTAATGAATATGGTAGATATTCATCCGACTATATCATTATCGGTAACCAGCTGAATGTCGATGGTCCAAAGACACCAGTATTTTCTGAGTGGATCAAAAAACGTGCCCCAACCATATGTTGTCTACCAGAAGCTCACTTCAAGTATAAAGGCACATATAGGCTTAGAGTAGACAGGCTGAGTAAAACAAGCGTGCTAAAACAGTGAGGCGACGGGGGGCTGGAATGATGTGAGTTTGAGGACAGCAGAATAGAAATCCCAGAGGTAGCAAGTAGCCAGATTACATAGAACTTTGTTTTCCAGTTCTCTTAATTAAAAAAGAAACAGCTTCACTGGCAACAAGGGACTGTGCACAGACTGATGTCATCGCCTGCTGCTGAATCACAAGAGGTGCAGAAAGACACATGCGTTGCTTCTTACTTGCATGCATTGGAGGAAGCACAGAAAAATGAAAGCCATAAATTTAATTCCTGGTTATGCTGTTTACATTATGTGATAATGGGTTCATTACTTAACTCTATAGGCTTCAGTTTCTTCATTAAAATTAACGATAGGGAATTTCATGAATTACCTTAACTTTCAATATAAAAGTTCATGACTCTATGGCTTATATCAGCATCCATTAACACGGATCTATGAGCTATTAGTCAGGGCTCATTTGGTTACAGAACAAAACAAAAACTCATTTTGAAACTAGTTCATGATAAAATACAACAGTGCTGAAGAGAAGACGTGGGGCTGACATCCACTGGGCACTTCACCTCTGTCAAGTGCAGGAGAGCAAGGACAGAACTCCACGGCCAGGGCTCTGGGACCGCCGTGTCTACTCTCTGCAGGTGCCTACAGCTCTTCCTGGCTTGTCCCAGGAGATAGAAGTCTCCGTCTCCAGCAGCTCCCACAACGCACCTCCTGCTCTGTAGAAAAAGACTCCTCACCTCAGTTCTAATTAGAAGAACCCTGAGGCTACATCACCAGCTCCCTTCTCTGGCCAGTCTCTTTGAAAGCCATTAGGTGAAGAGGAAAGCCCTTCCCTAAAGTGCAGGAGGGAGGCTGTTCCCATCAGACAGGCTTCCGAATGAGAACAAGTTACAATAGGTATCCAAGGAGATGCTTTTCCAGGAGATGGTTGTGAATCATCCATCGATGACTTTAAAAGGTTACGTGGATATGTTCAATTTTATGGAGATAGTTGCCTTTTTCAAAAGAATTAAGATAACAGGGCTCTAGGATTTTTTTTAATTTACTTTTTTCTGCATAAGATGGGGAAAGGGAAAGCTATGGTAAGAAGTCTCTTACAGAAATGCAACCTGGAATTTAGTCCCGAGCCTGCAGTTGACCAGCAAGTACCAAAGGGCCAGTAACTGACTTCCTCTGAGAAAGAAGCAACAATCTGTGACTTCATGTCTCCCCAGGTAACAGTGACTGCAGATAATTTACTGATTAGGAAGCATTTTGCCATTAGATTGCTTGGTCCTCGTGACAATCCTATGGGGTTACCACTAGGTAGTCTGCAGAAGAAACTAAATCTTAAAGTCCTTTTACTTTTTAATATGAAAAGAAAAAAATATGAAGGTAGTAAGTATATAAGCATTACATTTTTTTGTTTCATTTAATGTAGTATGTGGTCTACATAGAGTAAACTTTTACTCTACATAGAGTAAATTTTGACAAATTCATATAGTCATGTAAACACCACCTCAATCAAGAAATACTACATATGACATCAGCCTTAAAGGGTTATTCATGATCAGTTCCCCACTCCCCAACCCCTAGCTGACACCAATCTGACTTCTGTCCCTATAAGTTTCTTTTCCTGAATGCCACATAAGTGTAAGCACACAGCATATAACCTGTTAAGTCTGGTTTCTTTCATTGAGTGGAATGCCTCTGAGATTCATCTAAGGCAGTTATTATGTGTGTCCAGAGTTCATTCCTATACATTGCTGAGTAGTATCCTATGGTGTAGATGTACTACAATTTTTCCATTCACCCCCTGAACGACTTTTGGGTTAGACCCAGCTAAATTTTCAGGAGAGAATAATTGATGGCCTTTGCCACTCCAGATCTTCAAGGAAACAGGAACTATTTTGGGGTTCCTTGCTCACAGAAATTCTTCCCTGAGAAGCTGAGAATGTACAGCAGAGCATATCAAACAGATTCTTGAGGAATGAGTTTCTGTCAGGCCTTGTAGCATCCTGTTACCAATGATGTTTATATTTAGTCTCTCAGGAGTTTCACGTTATTAAATCTTTTTGTTTTTGTTTTTGTTTTTTTGCCCTTTCTCCTCCAGATTCTTCTTACTCCCTTTAAGTAGGATCCCACTCTATCTCCGTGAGAATACATTATAACCATTTCCCAATACATGCTTGTGTTTCATATGAGAAAATTGTTTCAGCTGATGATCTACTACCAGTGAGATCAAAGACAATCCTGAAAAATGTTTGTTTGTTTCATATACTTTTTATTCAGATGCCTAAAACTTGATTTCCTTTTTTAAAAAATCTTGCCACACATTAATTTCAGATTATTTTACAGGTGTTTTATGGCATTCCGGAGAGCAGCTACTTACATATGCTATGTAAGCTATAAAGAAATTCAGCATCTTCACAGCCCCTGTCATCACCAATAAACCTAACACTCTTTAAAAGAAGCAACTGTGCATATGGTAGATTTTACCAAGGTTTTGAGTCTTCGTCATGTCTCAGGGAGACAAAAATACCCAATTTTAAATCAGTCAATGATTTCTATTTCATTTTCCACTTGAATCCAGTCAACCCTCAGGTGTTTCTTGGTGACATTGGATCTGACTCAGGCCTTCAATATTTTTCCCCTATAGAGATTCCATTTCCATCCCTACTCCCATGTTTTTCTCTTCTCCTTCTTATTTAGAACTTTGCTTTGCAGAAAACCCCATTCAGGAGGGAAAAAAAGGCAAAGAACAGTTACTAAGATAACAGGCAGTGAAAGAGAATACCTGATTCTCATCCCTGATCTTCTGGCCTCTAGCTCGTATGACTCAGCAAGTTATTTAACTGCTCTGTGGCTACTTGTCCAATTTGGAAAAGTGGGTTAGTAAAAGTATAATTAATTCATAGGGTCTTTGAGGATTAGGTGAGTTAACCCACAAAGCGTATGGTTGTTTTCCTAGACATGCTCAGGGCCATGACAGTGTCAGCCACCAGCATATGTTGTGTTTCTACGGAGAATAATTCAGCCCTGGTTGCACTTTTAAGAGTTCCGTTGACATCCAGTCCCCTAGCTTCTCTTCTTCCATCCCAGAGGGCATGTTAAATATTTTATAAATATTTTATAAACAAAAAATAGCTTCTTCCAAAGAGAAATTCTGAGGTTAAACCATCAGAGAATACATTTGTCACATTATTAAGGATCATGTCTTCCACAGTGCTCTCCAAAGTAAATGGTTTGGGAACACCACTTTCTTCTCATGTATCTTATTTACAATTGTATTAGCAATATTTGTGATAATAGTGAACAGAGATAGCTTAACCTTAATGGTAGCTAATAAATAGGAACCAGGTATTGGGATAAATTACATAATTTTAGGGGGAAAAACGGAGATTGGTGTTTCCTGTCATATCTCACTGTTATGAGACTTACGTGAATATTCAAGATTTTAGTAAATCAGAATAATAATAACATCACAGTGGGATTTAGACACCCTGGAGCTGTAGGGAAAGGATGGGTTTATAGCCAGTTCCTGGATGGGTAACCTTGAACAAGTAACAAACTCTTTTGAGTTTTCAGTCTCTTCAGCATTGAGATGCGTACAGTAGGTACTCACTAAATGTCATTCATTTTTCAGTCCTCGCACAAGTCACACGCACAAAAACTCATCTTCAGCATCCTATTACTTGGATAATTAGTTCAATCCCTCACTCTGTGACTGATTCCTGTGGAATCTTACAGATGTAGTTGATACCAGATTCAGACCCAAGACCGGTGCACTCAGGAAAGATGGTGGAGGCCTGACGGGCCTGAGATGGCCACACTTCCCATGGTGGCACAATCTAAGCAGTGCAGGCCTGAAAGCTGTAGGAGGGGACAAGGGACATTCAGATCCATCACAAGAGACCAGGGTGGAGCCTGGGCATGTGCAAAATCAGCTGTCTTGGTCATGAAAAATGACCATCCATTCTCAGAAGCAGACAGAAATAAGCATTCGCTTTCATGGATCTTCCAGTCACGATTTGAACTTGGGTTTGATTGAACTTGGCTGAGCAGCTCTGCTTCCTGCTCTAACAGGTGGAGTGGCTCTACTCCACATGTCTTGCATCCTTCTTGGGTGATGAGAACTAGGGCTCGCTCCTCTCATGGCAAAGGCCAACACACAAAAGGACAGGCAGAAATACACAAGGCCTCTTAAGGACTATGCTTGAATTTGCAAAATATTTACTGCCAACACGTCATAGGCCAAGACTTGCACATTTCAACTGTCACCTTATTTTATTCACTACATCACTGTTCTGAATGCTTAGAATGTCAGGAGAACTGAGCCTTTCTGCCCAATTACATGGATGTCAGCGATCCTTGCAGTGATGCATTCATTGACACACCTATGTAAGTTATAAAGACAATTCCCTTAGAGTTGTATTTGTTAAAAACTTGAGAAAAGTTTTTGTTCTGGGTATTAGCCACTTTAAAAGGTGACAATATAAGCTTATCTTGGGAGGATTTGAAAAATAAAAAAAAATTTGCAATCAGAACACAGAGCTATTTTTTGTGCTTTGATTTATATGCTGTCTCTGATTTTTATTCTAGCTACTTGCTTTAAAATGATGTCATATGCAGCCCACGTTCTACCAGTGTAAATATAAATGAAACCTCATGAAATTTAGCATGGCTCATTTGAATCACAAGTAAATGGCTTCTCTATTTTTGGTATTACAAGAAATTAGTTGTCAGTCATTTGCCTAAAATATCTTTTCTATTTTAATTCATGAATGATTCATTTTTTGTTTGTTTTTTTGTTTGCTTCGTTTTGCTCATGGGATTCATTACGAGTATAATTGGTGCCTTTTCAGGTCCCCAGTGCATCCATCCCCAGCACTCAAGATTTTGGCCACTCGTGTCTCAGGTATATTACCCCCTCGCTGGGAACTGCCTTCTGCCCATGGAAGCTGCTTCTCTTAGGGATCGTATTCTTCTGTTTTCCATCACAATGCAGTCTTAAGATGTCTTGTCACATTGAATATTCTGCAGAACATACTTCAGTCCATTATATTTATGACATCATATTGATCTATTAAGAAGCAGTGAATACTCTAGATACCCTGGTGGCAGGAGAGAAAGTATACAAAGATTTAGGAAATCCCCAGAATTATTGCACATTGCATCTTTTACAACAAAGAAAGAATTGCACACAAGAGACTTCTTCATGTTCCGTATACTCCATGCTTGAAGTTAATGCTCTGACCCACTTACTGGGTTATGTGCAAGACGTTTAGTTTTGAGAGTGGTCCTGCGGACAAAGATATTTGCTGCAGCTAATGCAGGCTGAGGCACATGTATCCCTGCCTCGTTAGCCACAGGATTCAACAGACCTCATGGTACTGAAGTAGCTATAGTAAAAAAAGAAAAGACACGACAGTATATCCAGGAAGGCACAGAAATGAGTTAGGATACTTGCAGAGGTAACTGACCCTAATCACAGGAGGACACTGCTGACATCAATATGACTTTTCGATGATGATGTTCATCTTGATCAATGCCAGACTCCTTACTGTGAATTTTCTCTATTTCCCTTTCCATATTTTATTTTGTGGAAGCTAGTGATGAAATACAGCCCACACTCAGCAGGAAAGAAACTGTGATACCACCTGGTGGAGGAGCAAAATTCTTCTCTAAAGAGTCCTCTCTTCTCCCACATTTATTCATTTACTCTTGTATTTCTATCAGTATTGACTCAGGTATTTATTTTTTGAGCTATAATAAGATTCTGTCGTCATTTATTTTGTTGCTCATAATTTTCCAGCTTTTGCCACCAGGGGCTCTTTCAGGTTGACCCCTGTGTCCTTTCAGCATGCCTCAGTCAGGTTTTGATTTTTTTTGTTTGCTTGTTTTTTGTTTTTTTGCTCTAGCAATTCCTTGCTTTCTGGCACTAGCAGGTCTTCTAGGCTCATCTTGTATTTCCTGCCCCAGATCAAGAATCAGACATTTCCCCAAAGAGCTATAAGGCCAGTTTTAAATGTGTTGTAGAAAATGGAATATGCTAAACAAGTTTATATTTCGTAGAGGAAGCTTGTTGTGGAGTGGGAATCTGGGAAAATACTTATGATGCAGGAAGAGATCACATTCTGGCATTTAATTTGCTTCCTCTGGCCTCTTGTTTTTCTTTATTTTCTGACTTCAACACATACATTATCGTAAGTGCTTTTTATTGCTCAGTGATGACTGAGAGTAGTAAGCAGAGTTTATAGATGTGTGTCATAATGTGTGTCCTTCTTGATCTTGCTTCATCACAGTGAGTTAATGGTTATTCCTTGTTCAGTTGTTACTAGCAGCTCAAAGGGTTAACACTGAGAGGAAGGAACATCTTCATAATGTAATCTTTGTTTATTCAATGGGAAACAGAGTAACTAGCTATTGAAGAACCAAACAGGGGTAAGAGGTGGACAGGACATCAGGCAGCTCCTTGTTGGTTCATGGTGGCCTTCCTTGATTCCAAGGGCACAGGAGACAGAGCTAGGCATTTTACACCAGGCACAGAGGACAACAACTAGAACAAAGAGAAAGACCACATCTCTCCTTTCCGAGGACATCTGTTTACTGGCTTTGTGACCCATGACAACAGTTTGATTACCTGTTTAGACAGTAGCTAATTGAAAACACATGCATTGGAAAGATAAAGATTCCAGTAGTTTTCACTTTCAGACAAAGTTTACGGTAAAACACTTAATGAACATTCAGACTAAAATTTGTTTCAATAAAAGACTCCACAATCCATTTATGACTCTCACCTCCTCTTTGCCCTCTCTACAGGAACTGCTTCATTGTCATACCCACACATTTTCTTGAATACATTATGTAAATAAGGAACAGATAATTTGTTGAAAAGCTTTAGACTGGTGAGAATTTTTTAATATAGACACTTGGAGTTTTTACATGCTTGTATTAATAATTGTTGGCTATGATAACTTATTTCTAAAACAGGGGGTATTTGTCTGAAAATGGACTCATCTCCAGCATGTCTCACTATTTAATTAATTTCTTGAAGATGAAACTTTATGGCATCATTATAGATGCAGAGAAAAAAAAAATGCTTCTGTTAAATTAAAAGAAGTCAAAATGCAAAGCTTAATTAGTAGAATATATTTACCAGTAAGAACTAATTAAATACACATTAATCAGTTAAAATAAATGTAGCAGTATCAGGCTCTTTCTATAGTTATATTTTTTCTGTTCTATTCCATTAAATGCCTTCTCTGGTTTATTCACCACGCTCCCTGTTTCTTCACTATCCACTCCTTCTTACTCTCCTTTGTTGGCTTATTCTCCTCATACAACCTCTACATGCTTATTTGTCCCAAGGTTCTGGTCTGTTCTTTCCTCTTCATCTATAGACTTTCCACATGAATTCATCAGGTCACAGCTTTGAATATTTTTACATTTCTAGCCCTGACCACTTCTGAAAGCTTGAGACTCTTAAATCCAGCTTCGGATGTGACTTCTCACCTGCATTGTGTTTGACATTGAAACTTAGACTCTTCAGGTGTACCTCTAGCTTTCCATCTTCTTCATGTCGCTAAATGGGCTCAACATTTACCATCTTCCTTTGGCCAAATGTGAGAAGTTTTCCATAATCTCTCCTAGTATCACCTACATGGAATCAAGTGATCTAGCTCCAAAATATTTTTGGATTTATCCTCATATCTCAAGATGTGGTCTTTTGCATCTGCTTCCTTTTACTTGGCATGCTTTTGAGGTTCATTTGTATTGCAGCCTGCATGTGTTTGTTCCTTCTTAATGAATAATTTTCCATTGTATAAATGTATCACCTTTGCTGATCCACTCAGTTGGACAGTTGGACATTTGGACTATTTCCAATTTTGGAATATTACAAATAAGGCACTATAAACATCTGCAAAAAAGTCTTGGGATGGAAATACCTTGTTTTCCTTAACTTGGGTAGATTCCTAGGAATAGAATTCCTGGGTTGTATAACAACCATTTACTTACCTTTCTAAGAAACTACCAAGCTGTTCTCTAAAGTGACTGGACAGTTTCACATTCCCACTAGCAACGTGTGAGGTTTCCCACTTCCCTAGATCATGGCCAACCCTTCATTTCCGCTTATCCCAATCAGTTTTGCTTTAAATATGTCTGGTCAGTGAATTTTAATGGAACCCCTTAATACACATGTCAAGTACATGTGGATGTCCTGTGACACTGTGTTTCTACTGAGCTGAAAAGAAAATGAATGAGTAAAAGGAAATTGTGAATGGTTAGGCTGTTAGCAAGGACAGCCATTTCCCAGTAGAGCAGGCCAGCTAAATCTCTGATCAGGAGAGGTTCACTCATTAAACAGAGTTAAAATGAACCTGCTTCTCTGTTGTAACCACATGGACTTCTATGCTTTCCAAGACTCAAATACCCTCTTATTGTGCATATGCTGTAGGCAGGGGTGAGGTGAACCATCGCAGAGAAAATGTAACGTCAGAGACAAGAAGCCAGTAGTTCAAATAATACTAAAAATGAACACCAGTGACCATTAAAAAAATAAATAAATAAAGGCAGTACCTAAAAAGATTTATGTTTGCTTCTGGGAAATTGAACACTTATTTCAAAATAAAAATAAATAATCAAAAGCAAATGACTATCTGGTAAACCATCAACTTTAGTTCAAGGTAAGAGTGCAAAGCTGATGGATGTTATATTTTGAAGTGAATTATGAGCTTGAACTTTAGCTGAAGTCAGTTTCTATCCTGAAAGAGTTATTAGGGTCCTAATTAATTTCTCCTATAACCTCTGAATCTAAAATATCTAGAGTCTAAAGTATCTGACTAAAGAATAAACCCACAGGATGCTAAACTCTGCCCAGAGATTGGGGATTATCATTTTCTTGGAAGGACAATGAAAAATCAGGGTATCTTTCAGGATCACCCAATAGCCATATTTGCACAAACTTTATGTTAAAAGAGATGCTAAATTTCCCACTGCAAATGAACAGTGTAAGAGAAGTTGAAAGGTCATTTATTTTATATTTTGGAATATTATACAAAGCTCAAGAGTATGATGTGAATACAGGGTAATATATCATTTTTGGCAGAAGGTAATTAAAGAGATTAATAATATTAATCCTTTGCCTTGATAGTGAAAAAAATGAGTTCCACATCTTCTTTCTTCTTTATAACATATTTGTGTATTTCTCTTCCTATCACACTTATTATCCATCTTACATACAATAAATATATTTTTACGATATAAATACAGCTTTCTTTTTCAAGATTAGCACATTCTAAATAGCAAATACTTATGTGGCTATTATAGTCATAG
Source organism: Hyaena hyaena (assembly GCF_003009895.1). Lineage (NCBI taxonomy): Eukaryota > Metazoa > Chordata > Mammalia > Carnivora > Hyaenidae > Hyaena > Hyaena hyaena. The sequence goes on from NW_024080633.1 coordinate 687,119, forward strand.
ATTTTTTTAAATCAACTGACAAATTTCACTTATCATGGGCCTCTAAAACCCTATAGAAATTATTACAATTATAATTATTATTAGTCTTATAATATGCAGAGAGCTCTTAATTCAACTAAATACCAATGTGACATTCCCAGCAGCCCAAATGGTCTCTTAAATAACTATCTACTGATACTCTTTAATGAGCATTTACTCATTAAAGCATCTATAATCCTTCACATTGCCTCATTTAGTCCTTTCTACCATTCTGTGAATAAATACAGGCACTCACTTTTTTACAGGTAAGAAATATAGACTTATTAACTATTTGCCCAAGATCACTTGGCCTTAAAATGCTGGATCTTGGCTTTAAATCTCGGCATATCTGATTATTTAGCTTGGTGCCATAACTACTGTGCTCTTCTATATCCTTCCTCATTCACTGTTGAAGGAGACTGCACAGATAGACACTGGAGTCACTTGAGTAGTCAGGGTCCTCAGGCACGCCATGGTCACATGGACCAGTGTCCCTCCAGAGGATCCACTGTTGGGGACAAACAGTCACAAATTAACAAGCACCACTGGAGAGTTGCACAGTACATGCTCTGTGACGTACTTGCATCTTTTTGCGCACATCTAGCTTAAGTTTCCTCCCTCTTATGAATCTAGGAAGCCCCACGCTTATCGGGGAAACTAAGACAGAGGAGCTCCCGGCACACTACCAACCACAGCCAGAGCTTGCCTGTCTCAGATTCTACTAACGTTTCTCACCAGAACTATGTGCCAGAACTATGAAAGACATCAAAACTACTATGGGATCCTCTGGGAGATTACACCAAGAGAGATACATAAGTAATCCATTTACTCCAATGCCCTGATTGAACCTCCAATATTTGGGAGATGAGAATTCATATACAAACATTTAATCTAACCCACCTTCGGAAAGCCCACACCTTGTCTGAGAATGAGTCATGCAGCGACACTTTGAATGTTGTCCAATGCACATATAATACAAAATGAACACACAGTGGCTGGTACGCACATCAGACTGGCATGCCAGTTCCCAGATTCACTTCCAGAAGACAACAGACATCACTGTCAAAGTTGCTATAGCATGCTAAACTTTCTAGAAATCATGCTGTTAAGTGTGGGATGATGACAGCTGTTCTAAGCTTCAGCCATGAAAACACACATTTGAGGTGTAACAGGAGGGTACACGTGAACAGGCTCATTTCCCCATGTACCTTTCCAGCTCACCAGCATCTTTCCAAAGGTTATGGTTATCATATACAGTGGTGGTAAAACCAGGCTCTCTGAATATCATAAATTCATTAAAATATGTATTCTTGCATCTATCGGCTGGGATAATTCTATGTGGCGTTCCCATAGGGGGCTGATTTGCTTGATTTTGTGGGGTTTCTATGGTAGGTGGAAAGACCGGATGGATACTGACAGCAGCACAATGGTCCATAGTACCGCAGTCACAACTGTGAACTAAAACTAGCCCATCACACATTTTCTCCCAGGAAAGCTCCCAGAAAATCTCTAAGACTCTGGGGTAAGGGAGAGAACCTTGAAATAGGTCTGAAATCTCATTTCTAGAGAACTCGAGGTAGGATCCCAGATTCTGTTTTCAAATGATTAAGGAAGTATTACATCATTTCTTCCACGATATTGTGGAACAAATAACTGTCAATTATCTTGGCAAAGCTTTTCTAATAAGTACAATGTGTTAAGTGCCAAGAAAAGCATTAAAATGTGTAGCTTTCAAAAAAAAAGCAATGAAACTTAGCAATGGAAGGAGTTATTCAAAGTTCTTGAGCTGTTATTATCCGCAAAAAATCAATTAGGTTAAAAAATACTTGAGCTGCTTACAGAGCATAACACAATTAAAGTCTCTGATTTGCATCTGAATATTATTCACAGAACTCTAATATGTTTTCAGGGGCAGGATGATGGATGGAGGAAGAGAGGATGGATGGATGGATGCATAGATAGATAAAGGTATATTGGTATGTAAGTATATAAGTAAATAGAAACATAGCTATAATTTCCATCAGTTGTGGAACACAAGAAGGTACAGAAGTTATGATTCATTTCTTTTTTTTATAGTTTATTTATTTTTGAGACAGAAAGAGACAGAGCATGAGTGGGGGAGGAGAGAGAGAGGAGACACAGAATCCGAAACAGGCTCCAGGCTCTGAGCTGTCAGCACAGAGCCTGAAGTGGGGCTCGAACCCAGGAACCGTGAGATCTGACCTGAGCCGAAGTCGGACACTTAACCGACTGAGCCACCCAGGGGCCCCCTGAAGTTATGATTCGTTTCTGATTTTAAGTCTGATACGTGACAGGAGGAGGGGTTCATTGTAGGATATATGTGTACATGCAAACCCTTCACACAGTGATACCAATAGATAGAAAAATTCCATGTAGCCTCTTCAGGTTTGTACAGTTGAAAGATGATGGTCAAAGGGCAGCTTCTGAACACATTTCCTAAGTTTTATTGGCAGATACTGTAAACGGTGCCCCCACTCCCAATGTGTGATTGGTAGACTTCCTTGCTTTGGTATATACTTTTCCCATTCAAACAGAACTGTAACCCTTCTATTCAGACAACTGGACAAACAACAAAAATGATATTAAAAGTATATTATCACTTGTGTGGAAATAAATATAACAGTTTCAAGAATGCAGTCATCTCTCTCTGGGAAATATCCCTAGTCTCTCACCCCTCTGAGCATTATCAGAACTTCAAGCAGCAGATACGCTTCCTCCTAGAAAAAGACGTGCTCTTACACATGCAGGCACATGCACACACACATCTTTATTTTATGATCAAATGGAGAAAGAGGGATGCTTGTCAAGAAGTCACATAGTATTTAAAATCAGGAAGACAAACAACGGTACTAGCAGTCTGTTTGTCAGGAAGTAGGCGTCTGAAGAGCAGGTTTGCTTTGTCTGATAACACTGGATAATTTTCTGGAGATTGCCTTAGGTCAAATAGGCAATTGAAGTTGGGGGCGTGGTGACCCAGGAGAATCAACATGGAAAGGTTACATCCAAAAGGAGATTCCAGATTCTTGCCCTTGACTTACTTCCTGGCAAACTGTGTCCTATTAAAATGCATTAAATTAAAATTAGTATCTCCTTTCCTAACCCTTTTCCCATTATATAACTTAAACATTTTTTAAGTTTATTTATTTGAGAGAGAGAGTATGTGAGCATGCATGTGAGGTAGAGGAGGGAAGAGACGGGGGGAGGGGGAGAGGGAGAGGGAGGGAGGGAGAGAATCCAAAGCAGTTCCATTCAATCAGCCCAGGTCTCATGAACCATGAGATAATTACCTAAGTGAGAATCAAGAGTTGGATGCTTAACAGAATGAGCCAACCAGGTGCCCCAAAAGAAAATTTTTACCTAACAGTCCAAGCCTTTCCCTGCTCCAAATCCTATGCCTTATTATGTAAACTGAGTCTTGCTGGTATTTATATGAAAACCAGGTATCAAGCATCTGAGAGGTCTGAACGTATTTATTCACTTATTTTAACATTATTCTCTTCCCAGATAATTTATAGAGCATAGGTTCATAAATTAAATAGTACAGCCATTCATAGGGGACCTGGGTAGCTCAGTTGGTTAAGCACCTGACTCTTTTTTTTTTTTTTTTTTTACAAATAGTTTATCGTCAAGTTGGTTTCCATGTAACACCCAGTGCTCATCCCCACAAGTGCCCCCCTCTGTGCCCCTCCCCCCTCCCCCCCCACATCCATCAGTCCTCAGTTTTTGTCAGCATTCAAGAGTCTCTCATGATTTGCCTCTCCCCCTTTCCCCCACCATTTCCCCCTTCTTCTCCCCCATGGTCCTCAGTTGAGTTCCTCCTAATCCTCCTATACGAAGCACCTGACTCTTGATTTCTGCTCTAGTCATGATCTCACAGTTCACTGGATAGAGCCCCACTTTGGGCTCTGTGCTGACAGGTTGGCGAGGGCTTGGGATTCTCTCTCTCCCTCCTTCTGCCCCTCCACTGCTTGTGTACCAGTGCTCTCTTTCTCTCTCAAAATAAATAAGTAAACGTATACATATATACATATATGTGTGTGTATACTTGTGTGCATGTATAAAAAGAATGGTCATTCACATAGGATGGACTTTCAAATCCAGGATGTGAAATGAGAAGGGACAAAGGAAAAGTATTCCTTTTATTTCAGTCAATAGTTTTTATTTACTTACTCCTCACGCCCCTCCCCCCACACAACACACAAGCACAGACACGTGTCCCTGCTCTTCTTCCTCATTCTTTCCCTCCTCTTCTATTGGGTCTGCGGGGGCAGATGGCAAAGTTGGAAGGAGAGGAGAGTCATTCTTCCAACATTAGTCACCAAGATCTGGCTCTAATCAAGCAGCTTTTGTTTCAAAATTGCCAAACACACACACACACGCCTTGTGAGTCTTTGTATGTGCGTTTATATATTTCAACAATCTGCTCCTTTCAGAGCTCTGTTTAGAATATAGATACAAGGCATTACAATTTACTTTAAAAATAATATCTATCTATTGTCCCCTTTACCTATCACATTATGAATCATAAATTTAAGGTGATTGTTTTCGTGAAAAGCATATGACAAACATGTACTGTTGAAAAATAGGATTTCCTCAACCAAAACCTGCATAAATACAAGAGAATGAGTACCTGAGAAAAGAGAGGAAGAACAAAAACTTTGCATTTGTTTATAAGTGACACAGAAAACAGAGAGCTAAATGGTAAAGCCTCTTCTTAACTAACAGACCCCAATCTCATAGGAAACATTTCAAATAGTCTTTCTTATTTTAAGAACAAAATAAGCCATTTCATCTTTTTCCCCCCTCTAATTTCAAAATGCCCATGGTTTCATTAGTTCTGTTTCTGGTGTTCTATTTCTGGAGCTGCAAGGAGAGCTATTTCACATCTTTAAGAAGTGGTAGTGCAGAAATAACAGGATCTCCACACCCCAGATAATTTAAAATGGAAATCCGAGTGGCACTTCTGGGAGTGATAAAGAGAAGCCATATGCACAGATATACTCTCTTGAGCCCCAGCAAACTTTGTAGAGGGTTGAAAAGCACTGAAAGTAGAATTTTCTCTGGTAGAGCTATGCCAGTTTGACTCAATCTAATTTTATTCCAGAACAACCTAGAGGAAACCACACATGCACACGTGCGCCAGTCTCCTGGATTCTGATAGTTCTTTGTAATTACGATGTGATGGCCATAAATTATGTTATCTAAAAACTCATGTTTTTATTTTAGAGATACTACCGTAGTCAAAGAGCCTAAGGGAGGTCTCACCAGCAACATCTGGGTCTCACTATCCTTGTCAGCTACAGCTGGCAGTCCCAGTCACCTCCCCGAAAGACAGAGGGGATGGACGGCTAGAGATCCTCCCCAAGCTTGCTGACCTGAGGAAGGGGCAGCCTGAGTCATAGTTCAGCTTTCCCTTCTATTTAAAAAAAATGTTTATTTATTTGAGAAGGAGATAGACAAAGACAGAGACAGAGCATGAGTGGAGGAGGGCTAGATGGAGGAAGAGACGGAACCTGAAGCAGGCTCCAGGCTTTGAGCTGTCAGCACAGACTCCTCCATGGGGCTTGAACCCATGAACCATGAGATCATGAGCTGAGCTGACATCAGACGCTTAACCGACTGAGCCACCCGGGTGCCCCCCTTCTATTTTTTTTTTTTAAAGCGAGAATGGAGGAATGGAACCGGTGACACCTGAAAGTAATACCTATCATTGTCATCTCTTGCAAAAAGCCCGCATCACCATTGGAGGACCCATCTTGGATACCTATTGCCCTGACCTAGTCTTCCCAATGTCCTGGGCTCCCATATCTCTTCACCTCCGCCCAGGTACCTGAGTGCCCATTCTGCCCCATTCCCCCTTGCCAAAACTCCAGCATGACCCCCCCAAATGGATGTCCAATTCCCACATAATAAATCATACTTTAAATTTGGAAAATTCCCTATTTTGTATTTCTTCCCCTAAGTGTATTCAAAGCTGCCCCATTGCTAATATTTCTTAAAGGTGAGCTTCTCAGGGCACCTGAGTGGCTCAGTGTGTTGAGCATCTGACTTGATTTTGGCTCAAGTCATGATCCCAGGGTCATGGGACTGAACTCCACATGGGGCTCCATGCTGAGCATGGAGCCTGCTTGAGATTCTCTCTCTCCCTCTGTCACAAATAAGTATTTTTTAAAAGGTGAGGTTTTCATTCATCTATTCAATTTTGTCTTTAGTATGTAGTATGGTATGTGACAATAACTACCTAATAAAGATCACATTGAACAAATTAATTAATTTCTGAGTATTCAAATTAATGAAAATACTGAGTACCCTGCCCAGTGTGGAGGCCAGTAGAGTCTTCCAACCATCTACTGATAGTGTCCTCAATCAACCTGATGAGACTTGGAAGAAAAGGAAAGATTTGAGACATAGCTTTGATTATTCATGACTTCGTAGAGACAGAGGAAAAGAAAGGGCTACAACCAGGTCTATATCACTCTAAGATTTAAATATTGAGGGAATGGAGCTCCTGGGTGGTTCAGTCAGTTAAGCATCCAACTCTTGATTCGACTCAGGTCATGATCTCACAGTCTGTGAGTTCAAGGCCCATGTCGGTCCCTGCACTGATAGTTCAGAGCCTGCTTGGGATTTTCTCTCTCGGCCCCTCCCTCAATCATGTGCACACACACATATACTCTATCTCTCAAAAATAGATAAACTTAACAAAAAATTAAAAAAAAATAAATATTCAGGGAACAAAAACATGATAGCAAGTATGTAGTAACTGAATAAAACCCGACACTAACTGAAACCACATCACAGAGTTATACCATTTTTTATGTAAATTACACATTGGTCCATTAGGAATGTACTCTGCTGCACAATTTCTCGCTGGATTTGCCCTGTGGGTTCGGAAGCTCACTAAGGCTCAACTTTCAATGATTTCCAGCTCCTTGCGAAGGGCTATGATGTGGGGGGGATAGCTCTGTGCAGCAAGATGAAGAGGAAAAATCATATGGAGATGTGTGTGGCAAAGCCCTATGCCCACAGACATGGCAGATTTGGAGGAGAACTCAGGCAAATGTGGTAATCCTCCATGATGGTTACTGGGAAACACACAAATGGAATGATTCTTCTATAGGCAGGGGCGCAATCCCAGTGGCTCCCTGTCCCACAACTATGACACCAATGATCCATTTCACTTTCATAGAAGGGAACCCATCCAGAGCGCAACCCATCTTCATCCAAGTGATAGATACCGTTCGTTAAATATAGGGCAAATTGAACCCTTAAAGATAAAAGCACAGAGGGAAGAAAAGCTCCAGATATTTTACAGGCATTGACTTCAGATCAGCACCCCAGATAATTTTGCAGAAGGTGTGGGTTAAGAATTCTCCTTTTATCTCCTTCCTTACTCTGGCTGGTTACATTTCTCAAAGGACACAGTAAAATCCATCTCCAGCTTATCTCTCATCTTATTTCCAGAGAAAAGGGAAAGTAGATTAGTGCTGAACTGGCTCAAGTTTAGGCCCCAAATATTATAGTACTCTTCTTCAAAGTTTAATTTCCAAAGCATCAGATTGTTGGGCAAGAGTGTTCTTAGCCCAGAGTGGATTCCCTCAAGTGGCTCTTATGTTTGGTATTCAATTATTTGCCCATGGAAACCTTGAATTGTGGAGAATCATAATTGAGTTCACGTATTTCACAGAATCTCGAGTTTATCTTAGGATGTTTATGACTAAACACCTCTCTATTTTTTCCAGAAGGACACATATGTAAAACACATCCCTAGCCACACCGTAAAAGCATACAAATAAATAGAAGATCAAAATGCTGTAGGTTTACAGCAAATGATCTCAAATACAGATAATCCTAGTTCAATATAATTATTCTCATTGATAATTAAAAGTTCTCAGGTAGACTCCAATACTTATTATCTGATTAAGGAAAACATGCTTGTTTTTTGAAAGAGACAGATATTTTCTGCTCCTGAATTTTAGGACAAATTCACAGGTGGAAGTCGTACAACAACCACATTTATGGTGCATGCCAAAGTACCCTTGATCAAGTGTGCCTGGGAAGGACGGACCCTTTAGTTCTCAAACTTGGAGCTGGTGGGGACTGGTTACATGACAAGATTTCTTTATCCCCATTCCCCTCCCCATTTTCACCGTGTAGGTTCAGTACAGAATGTGTAAGAGCATATCAACAAGAAAATTTAGTTCTAATTAAAAAAGAAACTTTATGGGGTGCCTGGGTGGCTCAGTCAGTTAAGTGTCCAACTTTGGCTTAGGTCATGATCTCATGGTTGATGAGTTCAAGCCCTGCCTTGGGATCTGTGCTGACGGCTCAGAGCCTGGAGCCTGTTTCGAATTCTATGTCTCTCTCTCTCTGCCCCTCTCCCTCTCCTTGAGTCTCCCTCTTGTGTGTGCTCTCTTTCTCTCTCTCTCAAAAATAAAATACATTAAAAAAATTATAAAAGAACTAATGTAGCCAGAGGGTTTGTGATTGTATTTTCTCTTATCAAAAAGAATGTCCTTTTTTTTTTTCCCTTAAGGGATCATGAATAATTAAAACTTGGTAATACAAAGGAAAATAATTATGGCCACAGAAAGGAGAAATGTTAGCTAATCATTACTTTGTTATAAGTGGCATCAAGTACAGCAAGCGTTTTACTTCACTTTTATCAGCTTCACATTCTGAGGCATTTCTTAGGGTGGGTCACACCTTGTGTTCAACATATGTGTAAGAACAAGGTTTTTTAGGCCACTCGCTAACTCCTAATAAAAGTTGTCTAATGAAAAGCACATCCCAACAGGACATACTGAGGGCGTGCTAGTCCAGATCCATTTGTTTTGCCACCTGCTAATCGGTTTACAAGTTCTTCCAATTAAGACCAATCTGTAAAGAGAACCTAGTTAATTACAATGTGTATCATGTTTAACTTCTCAAAAGATTTCTTTTAATATAAACAAAATATGATTGTAGATAACATATTCCCTTTGCCTCTCAGGCACATCCAATGATAATGCTGCAAACAGTGAAAGGAAGGAAATCTAGCACAGCAGTTGTTTAAAATGCATCTTGAATGGGGGCCTGCACTGTTAGGGGAAAAAAGTAGAAAGCAACAAAGGAATCTGAGATAGATCGTACTAAAGAGTGAGTGCATTTCAGCAGTCTCTGTCTCTTACCAACATCCTTCCACATATGTGAAGGCAAAGCTTATAGCCAGATAAGCCTATCTTTAACAAACTCCATGTTTGGTATTCTAGCATTAGACTTCATTTTACTTCAGGGAAATTCTTGTTCGGTTTTCCCTCAAGAGATAAAATTAGCTAGGAACCTGGCCATGTCTCTGTGGCTTGAAATCTTCTCTTTATTTTTTTGTACTTACTTCTGCAGGGGTGGATCCATTCTTGAATTTTTTTTACTGTGAGGAGGAATAAGAAACGAGCAAACAAAACAAGCTGGTAAATAAGGATACATCGGAGATTCAAGTGGAGATAAGTGAGCACACCAAGCGAACTCTTTATTACGAGAGAATGTTTCTAGCAAAGTGTTAAGCCATAGGCAGCCTCGGATAAAAACCATTGATGTCTTTCTTAGTAGATCCCTGCAAGCAAACATAAGGTCAACAGAATCGATAGTATGTGCCAAATCTTCAGATATAAAATAAAACGCATAGATTTTTTTCTTTCTAATAGTTTACACACGAGTATGAAAATATTAACCAGCATTTATGGAGCACAAAATGTGGTTTTAAGAGAATCCTGAAAGCTTTTCACAGGGGCTACATTTTGGTGCAGTCAGATGAAATGGGGAACAAAGAAAGTCTGCCACATCAAGGAACACAGCAGGCAATGCTACTTTCTTATTCAAACTTTTCCTGTCCCATTTGGGTGATCAATCTGTAGTGACACACCATTTATGGCACTGTACCTCTCTTTGCTGGAACTCTGAAGTCACGAAGACATTTTTTTATGAAGTCTCAGTAGCATTTTGAGTATAGAATGGTTATGATTGGGAAGACTTAAGAAAGCTTTAACCCACTCTTTACTTTTGAGTGTAAGTATCAAACAAATTTTTCAGGGATCAAAAAGAAAAGTTCTACCCAGTTCTCCCCTTCCAGAAGGGTGTGGGGCTTTCTTGTCCATTATCTCCGTTACTGATGGCTTTGTATCAGAGGTTTTCCAGCGATCACAAGTAGAGGACCAGCGTTCCCACATACAATGGAAACTGGAGTGGGTACAGTGTGTCAGCTCTGATTTTCTGCTTGAGAGAGCATGTGGTACAAATCCATTCTGGATAGTATGTCAGGAAAAAAGGCATATGGGTGGTTCTTGGTGTACCTATCCTAGGTTCCATAATTAAACCATGGAATCAATTCTCTCCACATCCATGCAAGTTTTGACATTAAAATGCCTATTTACCATGAATAAAGTATATGTTTCCATAAATCCTAGGGCCTTGTCTTCCTTGGTTTGTGTGGGGAAATAGGTTCTACTTACATAAATAGGTTACCAAAAAAGGCTTAGGGTGGAAAGCCACCACCACGGGGCAAAAGTGCCCAAGGTTAGCTAGTGAGATACTGTGATGAGATCACGACTAACTTGTTATATCACTTGTTATATCCATCTGACACCAATATACTTTGATCACAAACTGCCCCCCAGACTCTTTGCTTCTTATACACATGAGTTAATGATTACTGTCTGATTGTTTTCATGTTCACCATGTGTGTAAGATCTTGAGCGCTCAATAAATACGGAGAAAAAAACCCTGTTTGGGGCTCTTGTCTCCTCTCCGACATTAGCCTCTCTCACATTCAATTCTCCATCTGCTGTCTTGACGGACAAGAGAAAACTCCAGATTCATAGTCTGTGACAAGTTTGCCCTCTCAAAAAGCCACTTGTTACAAATGTCCTTTTTTCTGCAAATTCAAGGAATTATTTTCCTAATAAGAAAGAAGTGAAGAACCTTCACATCCTACTGACCTTTGCCCCTATCAAAGTATCATTTCAGACGTTTCTATCATACCTCACAGCATAAGCACATGGATAACTGAACAGTGTCTGGGAGCTTTAGCAGATGCTATCGGTGACTGCACATATGCCCAGGCACTATCATTTCAGTACATGCCAGAGATGCTCATAACCTCATCCCCAGAAGCTGCACATATAATTATATTACATGGAAAAAAGGATTTGGCAGATTAATTAAGGTTATGAGCTTTGAAACAGTGAGATTATTCTGGGTTGTCTGCATGATGATCTAATCACATGGTTCTTTAAAAGCAGAGAACTTTCTTCAGTTCCAGTCTGCTAGATGGAGGAGAACACTTAGAGCAACTCAAAGCATGAGAGGGTCTCAACCTACCCTTGCTGGTGGGGAGGAGCACGGAAAATAAGAAGGAACGCAAGCAACCTCAAGAAGCAAAGGGAGAGGTTCAATCCTAAAACTGGAAGGAACCAAACTTGGCCAACAACCAGAATGAACTTGTGAACAGGCTCATCCCTGGAGCTTCTGGAAAGAATAGAGCCTGGCTGACACTGTGGTTTCAGCCCTGTCATGCTCTAAGCAGAGGATCCAGTTGATTCAAACTGTACCTGGACTTCATACCTACAAAACCATGAGATAAGTGGCTATATTGTCACTAAGTTTGTAATAATTTATAATAGAAAACAATCATATAGAAATAGACAACAAACCAATAGAAAACAAACGCATCCAATTTCCAACGCTGTATCTCTTTCTGGGAAGGCTTTCTCTGGCCTCCAGAGCACATGCTGCCCTGGTAGGAAGCAGGACATAAATGCCAATGACAATAAATTCATGGACAAACTATTCATTATGAATATTCTCATGTTTATTAGCTGATGTAATTTTACAGAAGAGATGACATAGGAAGAATAGTGCTTTGGGTCGCCCCAGAAGTAGACCCTGAGGCATAGATTGAAGTTTATTTGGAAACTGATTCCAGGAATCAGAAGAGATGAGGAAAGTAATAGTAGAAGGAAAGGGAGTCCCCTCTCTTCTAAAAAAGCATGTCACCATGCTTGCTGTGGTAGGAAGCAAGACAAAAATGCCAGGGATTTGATGGTAGATGGAGAGCCAGAATTGGGGACACACATTCTAGCTCCCTCATACCCTCGGTGGATAACTTCAAGGTGTGTTCCTCACTGATGCTCAGAGTTTTCTGGCAGGGTTAAGCTCCCATGGTCCACTGTAGTAATATGCTTGAGCAAGCACGGTGACATGATTTTTTATGAGACAGGGGACTTCCTTTCCTTCTGCCTATTACTTTCCTCATCTCTTCTGATTCCTGGAAGAATCCAGGATAGATTCCAAATAAAATTCAATCTATGCCTCAGGGTCTACTTCTGGGGTGACCCAAAGCACTGTTCTTCCTATGTCATCTTTTCTGTAAAATTACATTAGCTAATAAATATGAGAATATTCATAACAGTTTTTCCAAGAATTTATTGTCTATCTTCACTGTAGCAACCACTTTATTCCCATCATCTTTTTTATTCTTCTCAACAAAAATATGAGGCTACAGGTGGATCATCCACCACCAAGTGGACAAGAAAATCAAAGTTTAGGTATGCTACTTAACTGCTCACAAGTTCACACGTAATGCTAAGAAAAGAGATTCACATCATACTTTATGTGGTTCTAAAACCAGAGCTCCTAAACCCTGCTAATTAGCCTCCATCAGGCCTTCTTTATTTCTGGTGTATAAACCAGAGCTCTGTTCAGTCCACAGGAATCATTTTATGAAATTCATTCCAACCAATGACATGAAGTATCCAGAAAGTGGCATTTCCCACAGTGTCATGGAACCCTGCTTGAGAAACGTGGCACTGATCTCAACTATTAGGAACTATGCCATTTTTGCTGCTCAACAGCTGGCACAACACCTGACACATTACCAGTGCACATTTACCAAATATATAGATCAACCTCCAGTCTACTCAATGGATTCTAGTTCCTTCCTTAGGGACCCTGTTGAGGTCTCTTCTTGCTCTTCATTTTCCTTTCCATCAGTCTCCTATCTCTGTAGGCTCTCAATAACAACTTGTTGAAAGACTGCTTTGCCAGCCCAGTGGTTTACATTTTCCAGGTTGTGTTAAGGCTGACCAAAGGTATCTCTGCTAAGCCTGAGCACAGGCAGAAGAGAGAGATGAAGAGTAGCCAAGCATAGAACCGTCTGCTCTTTCATATGGAAACCTACGTCACTAGCCTATTTCCCAGAGGCTGTTCTACCACACTACTGATGCTAGCTAAACAGTTGTACCTGTGTAATCTCCTGAGCAGTAGCCATGGATGGATGTCAAAATCGAGGAAGGTCAAGAAATAAAATGATACACTCAAGACTGTACACTAAAATAATGATAAAGGTATAATAATAATTTACCTGACTGTGAAGAGTTTAGGGCTCACAGTAAGAACCAAAATGTGCTAAGTGGAAGAGTTTTTGAAAAAATTTTAAGAAACAGGGGCGCCTGGGTGGTTCAGTCAGTTAAGTGTCCGACTTCAGATCAGGTCATGATTTTACAGCTAATGAGTTTGAGCTCTGCGTCAGGCTCTGTGCTGACAGCTTGGAGCCTGAGCCTGCTTTGGATCCCTCTCTCCTGCCCCTCCCCCTACTCACATTCTGTCTCTTTCACAAAAAATAAACATTAAAAAATCTAAAAAATGTTTTTAAAGAAATTATATTGTACAAATTCATAATTGCCAGACAGGCTGTTTTTATAAAGAAACCATAAGGAAACTTATCTGTAGCATGTGAATAAGTGCCATTTCCTCTCCCATGGACTTCTACTGTACTTCCTCCCTTGAATCAGACAAAAGTTACTGAAGAAGGAGGGATATGGTATTTTCTTTCAGGACAACAAAAATAGATCACCAATAAGAAGGGCAGGAAATTAACTCAAGTGAGACAACCTGTATGAAATACTAAGCACAGTACCCAGCAACAGTAAATCCTTCATACTTGTGAGCCTTAATTATCTGCAAGTGAGTTCTATTTTCTTTCTTTTTTTAACAAGAGCATGTTAATAGTTCAAGTAGTGACGGACAACAGCCAATGCAGACATTCAACAGCCTCACAGAGCTTGACTCCTAGGTCCCAAGGGACTGACTTGCACTCTGCACAGAGATCTATCTCTTTTCACAGAGATCTATCTCTTTTCAGAGCTCAGCTCAGCACTTAGTATCTCTACAACTTTGGACAAGTTATTGAACAGACGTAGAAGTCAGCTTGGACTGTCATGACTGAATACTATAGACTGTAGCTTACTCAACTGAAATCTCTACTTTCTCACAGTCTGGAGGCTTCAAGTCCAAGAGGAAGGTGCCAGGGTGGTCACGTTGTGGTGAAAGCTCTCTTCTTGGCTTGCAGATGACCCTTTTCTATGTCTTTGATGCACGCGCAAGAAAGGAATAAGCTCTCTCTTTTCTAATAAGGCCACGAATCTCATTAGCATTTTAACCCTAACTACCTCTCAGGCCCCATCTCAGAATACCATTATATTGGGGGTTAGGGTGTCAATATGGAAACTTTGGAGGGGGGAGTTCACGTACATTCAGTCTATAGCAACTGATTTTCCAGTTTCAGTTTTCCCAAGCAAAGTGGGGACTTTAGAATGGGTAAATGAAGTCTTATCTCTGGAATTCTGGGAAAACTGTGTAAAGTGGTACATGGGTTTGGACTTTCCAGCAGCTCACACATGATGGGAGATGAATAAATGTCAGGCTTCCTGCTGTACATCTGGGATACTGCATCATTGGATCCAGCCATTCATCTCATTGAATCTGTCAGTAACAATGAGCCAACTATGTCATTCATTTCCATTCTCTGAATCTCAGCTTCTCCATCTGTATAATGAGGTCACAAGTTTCCTAAAATCTGTAGAGTTCTAACACCCTCTTCCCATGCTTATTTCATATTACTGACACTGACTTCTTAAAATGACTGAGGTTTTACACAGTATGCATAATTTTAGTAAGAAGAAAAATATAAAGCCTAATTAAAGCTCTGAAAAAAATACTTAGAAACTGATCTGATTATGCCATTATTTATCATAAATTATAAAAGATATATTCTAGTATATCTCACAAATCTTCTGATAATTTTCATTAGAAAGTATCTAGAGCTTATTAGAATGGTTCAGCTATTTTATAAAATAGCTAAAAATGATAATGTGAGCACTCCTGAAAGTAGGGTAGTTTAAGCAAATTATTCTCACAACCTAAAGGGTTGTGCTAGTTTTGCTCTATTCAGAAAATAAAATTATTTAATTGCTGTCAATTACCTAAGAAGAGAAGAAAGAAAACAGAGGGTTGCGGGCAGCCCATTAAAATTCAACAAGGGTGTCTCATAAACTCTGTGATTACTAGGCTAACGTGTAAAATGGACTTCCTGACGGATCAAAGCACTGTCATGAACATTAGTCCTAGGTCAACAAACTACCATCTTGGTAGCACATGTTGAAGACTAAAATTACAGGGGTTCCAATTTCTCCACATCCGGGCCATTAGCCCTCTTCACAGGGGTGAGGTGAGATCTCATGATGGTTTTGATTTGCGTTTCCCTGATGATTAGTGATACAGAGCATCTCTTTGGATATCTGTTGTCCACTTGTATGTCATCTTTGAAGAGTGTCTACTCATGTCTTTAGCTCATTTTTAAAATTAAGTTATGGCAGTTTTGTTTTCATTTTACTATTGAGTTGTAAGTGTTCCTTATATATTCTGGGAATTAATCCCTTATCTGATGTAGGGTGGGCAATGATTTTCTCCCATTCCATAGGTTAACTTTTCACTCGTTTCCTTTGTTACACATAAGCTTTTTAGTTTGACAAAGTCCCCTTTGTATATTTTTGCTGGCACTGCCTGTGTTTTTGGTGTCCTATCCATGAAATCATTGTCAATACCAATGTCACTATGGAGAACAGTATGGTTATTTCTTTACAAGTTATCAACAGGGCTACTTTATGATCCAGAAATCACACTTCTGGGTATTTATCAAAAAAAACGTTGAAGTCAGCAGGTCAAGGAGATAATTAGCACTCCCACGTTCAACGAGACACCATGGCCAAGATGTAGAAACAAGATAAATATCCATTAACAAATGGATGGATAGGGACAATGTGGGATATACACATAATGGAATCTTACTCAGGCTTATGAAAGAGCCCTGCTGGCCTGTGACAACATGGATGAACTTAGAGGGCATTATCCCAAGTGAAACAAGCCAGTCACAGAAAGACAAATACTACAGGACTCCACTCATACGAGTTATCTAAAATAGTCAAACTCACAGAAGCACAGAGCAGAATGGGGATCATTAGGGACTAGGGAAAGAGAAAATTGGGAAGTAGCTAATCAATGGGCATAAAGACTCAAGTTTGCAAGATGAATAAGTTCTATAGATCCGCTGTACAACACTGTCTCCATAGTTAACAATACTGTATTTTACACTTAAAAATTTGTTAAGAGGGTAGATCTCATGTTTAAGTGCTCCTGCCACAATAAAATAAAATACAAGACTAAAATTAGCAGCTAGTTGGCTAAGACTTTGAACACGACCTTGAATAAAAAAAATAAAAGCAGTAAAGAAACGAAAGAATTGGTTGTCTAATTAATAGCTCTAGAAGCTTTCATTTTCTTTAATAATACTCCTCAGATACCCCAGCATTAAGTTGGCATAATCACAGAGGAGGATGGCAAATCCTTCTTTCCAGTTTTGCTCTGAATACTTTTCAACTGCTAAAATCTTTTAAGAGTATCTATCCAAGCATGGCTTGTGGAAAAGAGATAAAAAGCTAAAAAAAGAAAACACATTATGCAGCACAACTCATTTGAATGATTTATTTAAAAGTGTTCCCAAAGAAAGAAAGAAAATTCTTTAGTATACAGAATCTATCTCTGAAATCCTTTGGGGAGACACAAATTTATTTTGCTCACATAATCTGGGCAATAAAATTATGGCATAATCATACAAACATTTTATAAAATAATGCTGGGGAACTGAGTAATGCAAATCACTAGGTAATTTCCAGATCTCCATATTATTTGCATATTTAGAACAGGCTACTTCTAGAAATCTATTTTGCAGAAGGCCTAGGATGTATGCACAAAGAAAATCATAGTTCTAAGAGTTATTGAGTGATTACTATGCCTTTATGTCGATCTCATTTACTACTGACCAATATCCTTCTCTATACATTTCTCCTCTCCCCACCTGTGTTCCCACATGATGATTCTCAAAGGAAACCATTATCAGGAGAGAGGAAGGCTTGTGCTCTGCTGTTTGTCCTTACCAGGATGGCTAGGGAATAGTGGCACCTTTTCTGGAATAAGAGGAAGATTTGGAGAAGTCCTGCTCTAAGAAACAATGTAACAAATTAAGATTTGGAATGATGTATTTAAAGTCATGCTAAGTAGCCTAAAATTTGATTCCTAGATTTTTTTAAATCCTCCTTTTAGAGGAAAATATCACAAGGATACAGAGGGAAAGAAGAGGTGAAGGTAAATCTAGGAAAGATGAGTGTCATAACTGTTCGGGACAGAGGGATTTCTCAAGTTCAGGGCAGTGTATTAGTTTCTTACTGCTGCTGTAACAAATTATCACAAATGTAGTCACTCAGCTCAAACTAACCATCCTGCAATTCAAGAGAGCAGAAATCTGCAGTGGGTCTAACTGGACTAAAATCGGTATCTGCAGGGTTGTGTTCCCTTTGGAAGCAGAGAAGCATCTCCTAGGGGAAAATCTGAGTGTTATGCTTTCTTTTGCCTTTGCCTCCTTCTAGAGGCTGCCTGCATTACTGGAACCCTGGCCCCCTTCATCTTCATGCTAGCATTGCGTCCCTCTGACCTCAAGTTCTGCAGTTCTATCTTCTCTTTGACTCTCCTATCTGCCTCCTTCCCTTTTAACAACACTTATGGTTACATTGGGCCTACCCAGATAATCCAGGATAATTCTCCTATCTCAGGATCCTTAATTTAATCATACTTGCAAAGTCCCTTTTGCCATGTGAGGTAACATATTCACATAGGCTCTGGGGATTAGAATGATGAGATATTTGAAGGGCCATTATGCTGCGAACCACAGTTATAAGCACATATGGATATCAGTGAAATTTTATGATGGGAAGGGGGAGGTGTGGAGAGGAAGCAGACATAAAGATGGAAATAATTCATCAGCCTAAGGAAATGTGAATAGGCATCTCAGTTCCCCCTTTTCAATCATGAATATTTCTTTTGGACTGAAATGTCAATATACATTATTAGACATGTACTTCCAAATGCTTTTTTCTTTCTTTCTTTTATTAAAGATTTTTCAAAGTAATCTCTTCACTCAACATGGGGCCTCAACTCACAACTCTGAGAGCAAGAGTCTTATGTTCCACTGACTGAGCCACCCAGGATCCCGTCTGTTTGTTTCTTCCTTTCTCTCTTCCGTCTTTCCTTACAAGTAGGCTTCATGTCCAGTGTAGAGCCCAATTGCAGGCTTCAAATCACAACCCTGAGATTAAGACCCAAGCTGAGATCAAGAGTCAGATGCCTAGGACACCTCGGTGGGTCAGTCGGTTGGGCATCCGACCTCAGCTCAGGTCATGATCTCACAGTTTGTGAGCTGGAGCCCCACTTTGGGCTCTGTGTGGACAGCATAAAGCCTGAAGCCTGCTTCGGATTCTGTGTTCTCCTCTCTGACCCTTCCCTGCTCGCTCACACTCTGTCTCTGTCTGCCTCTCTCTCTCTCTCAAAAATAAACATAAAAAAAAGAGTCAGATGCTTAACCAATTGAATCACCAGGAGCCCCACCCCTAGTTTTTTCTAAGATAAAATTTCCATTAGCAAAGTGCATGGATCTTACTAAATGTATAATGAGTTTTGGTAAATGTACACACATAGCTAACCATCACACTAACCAAGATACAGAATTTTTCAATCACTCTAAACTAAAATATTCACAGATTTTATATTTCTGACAATATTATATACATATCCTATACATGTATCAAGTATATATGATATATATATACTTGGTGTCACATAAGATTTTTATATATGCCTTTCTACCAGTGTATTCAGAAACTGTCAAAGGATAAGTATGCTAACCTCCTAACCAGGCTTAGACACTGGCCTGGAATATTTTGATAAAAAACCTCAACTGAGTTTTTCTCCCTATAGTGAGTTATTGATATTTACTTCTTAGGAAAATATTTTTGCATACAGTTGAGATCTCTGAAGTAGAATCATTGCTAGCATAGTATTCTACTGTCCTTCTATGATTCTGCATACCTACGTTTATCTATCTAAAGTGCCAGCGACATTAATCACAAGTTCCTGCTTTTAGTAAAATGTTTCTAGGCAATTTTGGTGTCTAAAGGAGATGATGACAGATTAGCTATAAAATTATCTAAGACATGTAATGGTTAATAAAAATCTGTAAAATGAAGATTGGACCAAGTTCAAATTGTATATTGAGAATAAATATACCTAAGTAATGTGGCAAAAACAACAACAAGAACAACAACAACAAAAAACGCCCCCCCCCACCAAAAAAAAATACCAAAGCATTTCACCTAAAATTTTAGGAAAGGGCAGTAAGGACTTTTTGCATAGCTCACAGGCACTAATTGTAAAGGAAGTTCTATGATCCGGTGGATATTGTGGAATCCTTGCCAATAGCCTGAGTTAGCACAATTCTCATCACAAGTCTCAGCGACAATGAGAGAAAAGTGTTCCCAGATAAAGAAAAAAGTGGACGGCACCAGATCACAGTGGTGATGTCACTCCTGAGTTAATCAAGAGAAACGTGTGGGCCAAAGTTCTGTGTAAACTGGCAGAAAAGGCAGAATCGATGCAAATGACTTAAAGGTCAAAAGTCAGAAGCCCTGGCTGAGAGAGAAAGCTAAATATCACTGAGATGAGGATGCTCTCAGATGCAGGAATGCTTCAGTTTAAGGAGCTCACTGTGGGAAGAAGGGGCTACCTGTCATGGCAATCACGTATTAGCCATGCATCCGGCTCCATGCTCAGAGAAATGATTACATTTAACCATTCAAGTTTTGGTTATATTCACGCAACACACTTTGGGACAAAATGGTGAGGGCTGCTTTTCCCAATTTTTAATGTGCCTCAAAAAAAAATCATTTGAGGTGTTTTGGACAGGAAGGGCTTTGGTGCCAGGCGATTCAGGCATTGAACTTTAGCCAGCACCTGTATGAGTTCATAGAAACAAAAATATACGACTTATGCTTCATAACTCTGGTATTCAGCCTGGGTAAAATGGAGATCATGCCCATCTCATAGGGGTTCTATAAAGATTAAACATGATCACAGATTTAAAATGTGCTGCACGCCTTGCACAGTGCTGGCTTCTCCTCCAGGGTTCAATATATTATGGTGTATTTCTTCCCTTCTTCCTCATGATCATTCTTGGTCATCCTTTGGTTAAAGGTAACAAACACTGGGTTCAACTCCAAAAATTAAAAAAAGTTATGGGGCCCAGCAGTGTTGGAAGGGACAGGGATGTTCTCTTAGCACAATTCTGGACAGTGGACCTCAGATTTACTCTGTGAAGAGGAGAACCATGACCCACCCAGCAAGAGAGGGGACTCGTATGCAGTCCTCCTGGCTACCATGAACGACGAGCGGTCCTTTAAGGGAGTCTGGGGGAGGTGAGCCGGTAAACACACACATTGGGTATGCCCTTCTCATGCACATGTGGCTGCTTCCACATCTTCTGGTCTTGGCAGAAGTTTTGGGGCCATGAACTCTCCATTCTCCAGGGATGATTGAAGCTGTCATCCAAGGAGAACTGAAGAGAATATATTTCTATATAGATATAAACAAGCCATTTCCTATGTGACAGTCTGTCTTCTGACTGCTTGAATTTACCCTGATGTTCAGTTGATGTGGCTCCTTTATAGAGAAATTGTCAAGTGACGTTCCTTTCCTTCCTTCCCTTTTAATTTTTTATCAACTGCATGGACAAATACATGTACATTACATACACACGTACTTATATGATGTTTACAAGCCCAATTTAAAAACCTGAAGACAGTGGTATCTAATAGGGACTTAGGAAGCCAGAAATTGCTACAAGCACAATATAAGCACTTCGGTTGACTCTTCCAAAAAAAAAAAAAAATACCACCATTTGTAAGAAAATACTCTTTAAAGAATAAAAACCTCTGCTTACAGATTTTAGTTATTGATTCATCTTATTTTTAATGGAATAAAGAAAGTTCTATTGTCATAATCTGGTGGGTATAATTACAGCAGACATTTTACCACGTTGGCATTATGATTTAGCAGAATTTTACTGTTTAATTCCTAAATGTGCTCAAAAACACTGTTCAGAGTCCTCTGGGCGATAACAATACAATATGCTGAGGCTACATGAGGGAAAAAGAGAAAAGCTATTAGTGTTGAGGGTTGATGGCCATTTAAATCCTTCACACATCAGTGGAAGAACAGATTTCTTAGTAGAGGAAAGCACGATGCCTACTTGCATATTATAGATTTGCGATTAAATTAAATTTTCAAGTTTCACTGAAAACTTGTACAATTAAAGCCTTTTGCAAATGTACCATCTTCATGCAGTAAGTAACACTTTGTATTATTTTTCTGTTGATCTTTGTAATGGCCTTATTCTAGAACATTACATGGTATTGAGTTTTGAAATGGCAGAGAAGGTACAAGTCCCTCAAAAATCAATTCAATTGATTTCCATTCATGCAGATGCCTTAAGTTTTACCCTGGTTGATGTTCTTTCCAAGTAGATGAGAGTCAGGCTGCAGACCCTCTCTCTACATTCTGCCCAATCCTACTACCCACCCACATTTCCAAGACTTTACCAGAATATTCCTGAACAAACTACAAGGCAACATCTAACCTGTCAAGTGATTTGCTTTCATTTCTAAAAATGTGAGCATTGCTATAAGATGAATTACATTAATGATAAACTACAAATACAAACAGCTATAGGAACAGATAATAATCACTTGAGACAAGATGTAATGTGATGTATTCAGTGAATATCAAGCAGAGATACTTAGATTAAAGCATTTAAAACTATGAAGAGATATGCCAGTTTCAAATACATGCAGAAAGTGAAGGGGAGAAGCAGGTCAGAGTACATGTTTGTGCTTCCTGAGTGTCCCTGTAAAGGTACCACGACCTGTCCTATGCAGAACTGTAGGCAAGCCGTGAGACCCCATTCTCAGTCTTATGATGGTTTGAGACCCTGACAAGTCAAGTAGTATCTTTTTTAATGTTTATTTTTTGAAAGACAGTCCATGCTGTCTTTCCATGCTGAAAGACAGACACATGGGGGAGAGGCAATGAGAGAGAGAGAGAGAGAGAGAGAGAGAGAGAGAGAGAGAGAGAGAATGAGTATCCCAAGCAGGCTTCACACTCTCAGCACAGAGAGCTCAGAGCCCAGCTTGGGGCTCAGTCTTGTGAACCAGTGAGATAATGACCAGAGCCAAAATCAAGAGTTGGATACTTAACCAACTGAGCCACCCAGGCACCCCATCGATTAGTATCTTTTGACTATTTACTACTATATCTTGAAGACTTCAAGGTACATATTTGTACACCAGATATTCCTGGTTTATTGAATTACTTTATTGTCTCTGTTGGGAAGTTCAATAGTCACCTCTAAAACAACATCTCCATTCAACCTGTCATTCTCCCCCCGCCCCCAAGTCCATAGGCTGACCTTGATCGCTATTATTTAATAAGTGGCATGATTACTCACCTCTTCTGCTTCTCTCAGCCTCTTGAAAGATCTTAGACATCTCCTCATGTTCTACCCCCATCTCTATCATCCACCATTTATATTTGATTTATGGCCAAGCCCCATAAATCCAATCCTATACAACTTCCCAACCCATTTCTTCTTTTCCATTTAAACTGCCCCTTCTTGAGATTGGGCCTCCAACACCTCTTGTCTGGATTGCTCTAATGAGTTTATAATAGATCTTCCTGCCTTCAATCCTGTTTCCCTCCATTTTTTCTTCAAATTCTTGTCATGTCACCTTGGAAAATGAGATCAATCCCCTACCCCTCTCCATCCCTGCTTAAAATCCTTACTTGACTGTCTCCCTTAGAATTCAGAATAGTATTTGAAGATAAACCAGGAATGTCCCATTAAATTTTGATTGAAATAAAGAATAGATTGACTGCATTTCCCTAACCTCTGAAATGTTAAGATCTCACTTGATCAACTTTAAGGATTCTCTATCTTACAAATTCTCCCTCCATCAATGAAATTCCTCCACTCGCATTCCTGGCACCAGGACATCCCTGTCTTCCCACCACCACATACTGTCTTCATCTCTTAGACACCTGGCATATGATAGAGAAGACAAAGACCAAAAGGTTTATTGAGACTTGGGATAGTTTTATGAAACCAATAATGCTCTGGGAACCATGGAAGCAGGTGTCCTGTCTCAAAGCACATTCCAGATGGAAACGTTCACAAAGATTTTATAGGCGATCTCCAACCACATGAGTGCATTTCCAGGGTCCTTTCTAATTAGCCACCTTATATCATTTTAACAACTCCTGTGTCACAATTAATGATTATGTTTATCAAAGAGGTGATAAAAGGGTTTTGATATTTGTCTTTCCAAAATATTTCTCTTCTTGACATTTCAGATGGTACATATAACACTATCACGAGTCAAGCAAGGGGCGCCAGCCCTCCCAGTGTGGGTCCACATGAGTCAAATCAGCTAGAACCCCTGCTTAAATGGCACATAGCATTTAAGAATCTACAACTTAAGATGTTGCATTTAAGGAGAGGAAGAGGAAGACCTGTACAACTAGACAAAAAAATAGAGAAGAAATCCTCCATGGGGCAAAAAGATATGGACAATGGGACAGAATAGGGCAGGAAAAATCAGATTCCTTTTACTCTATAAACTCCTTTTATTCATTCATTTACTTAAACATTATTCTTGCTATAAGCCAGGAAATTTCTAAGTTATCTGCAAATATCAAATCATATAATATTCCTTATAAGTCAATGAGCCTAGTGCTACTAATATTTCTATTTTGCAGATGTGGAAACGGAGGCTCTCAGAGATTGATACTTGAAACAAATTCACACAGCTAGTATCTGGCATGAACTACAGTATGTGACTGTAGGATTTGTGATCTTGACAACTGTGGCTTAAAAATATACACTAATTCAGATTTCCTGGCCAAGGAAAACAATTCTCTACTCAACATTTCTCTCTCACTTATGACACCAAATGTGACTTTTTCACACCAATCTATTTTCCAATTCTCCAAGGGCACCAGCTGGGTGTCCTACAATTTAATTCCATTTTGACTCTAACTACTACAAGTTAACATGGAGTCCAAAGGTTAAGGGCTCAGTTCAACAAGACTGCCCTCCACTTCAGATGTGAATCACAAATACTGGGTTGCCAAGTTACCCACACTTTCGTCTGACCTGGCTACAAACTGGGAATCATCATCACCTTCTCCTCAAGTTCAGTAATTTGCTATGAGGGCACAGAACTCAGGGAAACATTTTACTTACTATTCCTGGCTTATTATAAAGGATGTCATAAAGGACACAAACGAACAAGCATTTGAAGAGGCACACAAAGTTCAGAAGGGACCCAAACACAGGAGCTTTTGCCCGTTGATGTTGGTTATGCCATCCTCTGGGCACATGGATGCATCCACCAAACCAGAAAGCTCTCCAAACTCTCTTATGTAGGGTTTTTATGAAGGTTCCATTCTGTAGGCATGGCTGATTAAATCGTTGATCACTGGTGATTAACTCAATCCTCAGCCTCTCTCCCCTCCTTGGAGATTGGGGGGTGGGGCTAAAAACTCCAACCCTCTAATTACATAGTTGGTTCCTCTAGAAACCAGCCCCCAACCTGAAGCTGTCAGGAGCATCCAGTCAGTCATTTCATTAACTTACACACAGGTCTGGTTGACAAGGGCTCACTATGGATAACAGAAAGATGCTCCCAGCTCCCCTTTCACTCAGGAAGCTACAAGCGTTGTGCCAGGAACCAGAGGCAAAGACCAAATATATACAGCCCTTCCGTGACTTACAGAAGTTATGTCCTGATAAACCCATCCTGAGTTGAAAATGTCTGAAGTCAAAATGCATTTCCTGAAACACCTAACCCACTGAACATCATAGCTTAGCCTCACCTACCTTGAAAGTGCTCACGACACTTACTTCCATTAGTCTCCAGGTGGGCAAAATCACCTAACTTTAAGCTTTTTTTTTTATGATAAAGTGTTGAATATGTCATGTAACTTACTGAGCACTGTGCTGAAAGAGGAAAACAGAATGGTCACATGGGTGCAGAATGATCCAGTGTCTCAGGTGTTTACCCTTGTGACTGCCTGGGGGCTGGGGCTGTAACCGCCCAGCAGAAGAGAATATCGGATAGCACACCACTAGACCAGGCAAAGATCCAAATTCAAAGTACAGTTCCTACTGAATGCCTATCACTTTTGTACCCTCTGTAAAGTCAAAAAAGTTTAACTAGAACCCTTTTCAGTTGGGGACCATCTGTACTTCTTATTATATACTATTATACTTGGACATTATATTCAGCTCCTATATTAACCCCCTAACTCCGAACATTGGGAAATCCAGGTGTTTCACACCTGTCATAGGTTCGCACCTGTCACAGGTTCCCCAGTGCAGGAATAAAAGAAACCTCCACAGAGGTAGATCTGGGGGTCCGGGTGCAAGGCAGAGTTCGACTACAAGCCTTTTCTGTGTGTGGGGGTCATCAAAGCTTGGTTGGAACAGCCCCACTGATGAGGCATGGGCTAATGGCTAAATAATTGATGACATCTTATTTGTTTGTAAACCATTTATTTATTTGCAAGGAAGATTGCCATTTAAAACCTACTACCTGGTTCTCAGCATATTCTGTTGGCTTCTCTGCGGGTATGTCAAGGATGAGAAAGACGCTCACGTGAGGAGAGTGAACGGTTACACATCAGGTCTTAAGCAGCCAGAGACACAACAGAGATGCATGCTGATCCAAGGGTTGTCAAGAACCCAGGGTGCTGCAGGAGAGCTCTGCTCAGCCCAGACGCTGCTGCTTCAAGACACACCGACAGAGGCCAAGACTTAGCGGGCTCATCAAAGTCCAAAGGGAAGAATGGAGAAGGCAGCTGAGACCAGAGATACCAACAAAGACTGTTGTAGAGGTGGGAGGACTCCCACGTTACTCACATAATAGAGACCATAAGGCACGGTCTTTATTTGGACACTGGGAAATCTCACCAACCTTGAGCCAGCGCCAAAGAGCATCAGCATCAGCCAAAGTGAGCCCAAGACTGCTAGTAATCCTCACACAGTTCACAGGAAAGAAAACCACAAAGGAAGCAATAATTCCGTTTCAATGTAGCTTAATGGATTTGCTGCAACCCCTTGCCGCAAAAGTAATTTTTATGGCGACGTCTGTCCGATCCACATACTCACCTAGACACGCACATTTTTATCTCAATTATAATAATTCTCTGTTCATTTGACTGACATGCTCCAAATGGGAAAGAAAATTCATCTAAATTACAGCTCAATTCCCAATGCATTGTTATTCAAGCAAAGAATGTTACATATTTTAAAAGTTTGGTTTTAGATTTGAATGGCTAGGCTCGAGAAAGAACAAAGTAAATGTTTAAAACTGTGTTACATATTGTCATTTTAGGTACAGTTATATTAATTTTTGAAGAAACGGTTTCTGTGTCACTCTTCTTTTAAATGTTTATTTGTTCTTGAGAGAGAGAGAGAGTACTCGCTTGCACACAGGCTGGGGTTGGTGGAGGGGAGATGGGGGAGGGAGACAGAGAATCCCAAGCAGGCTCCCTGAGATCATGACCAAGTGGAAATCAAGGATTGGACATTTAACCCACTGAGCCATCCAGATGCCCCTGTATCACTTTTCTGAATGAAATTACCTACTGGCACTTGACCATGACTGCCTCCACTGGCAAACGTATAGTTATCAAAGGATAGTGGACAGAATAACAGACTGGGCCCTGATGGCTAGTTTGGACCAATGATTGTTAAAGTGGCTGAGGCCTACTGTGTTTTCCTCACTGTCTTATTCATTCATTCATTCAACAAATGATTGTTGTATTATATGCAAGACACTGTGTGACACTTAGTAGGAGACAGAGAAAACAAAAAGGTCAAATTCACTTTTCAGAAAGTCTATACTTGAACTTCAGTCCTAAGGCACTGCAAAGATACTACAGAATATAATATGATCTCACGCTATGAATACTATAAACCCAGATAATTATTTGAGTGTTTTCAGTTTTGTGTAATTATTACCTGCAGATAACTCAGTTGGAAAAACTTACTACTTTAACCTCAGAACTGAAAATCAACCCCAATTGGATAATTTGCACATAAAAACCAATCATCATTTTGTTTTTTCTAACAGCCCTTAAAGAGTTAATAGCATATATTAAAGAATAAGTACATGACATTTGACAATCTGTTTTTTTCCATATACGTTATTATTTAACACATGCTATTAATTCTCAGAATTCTCTGCTTTGTCAGAAAAAAACAGAATAATGCTCATCACTAATGAATAAGTAATATGTTTCAAATAAAATTAAGTGCATTTTCTAGTTCTCCTCAACTACTTCATATCCTATTTATCCCCAAAGAGAATAAAGAATAACCAAAAAATGCTCGTGAATGTGTTTTTCAGTATCCGTATTCTAGTTATTTGGGATTGCAGTCTTTATTAGGGTAAGATGTTAATTTGTTAACTTCAAAAAAAAGTAAGGCAAAGCCATGCAGCTCTCAGTGGAAAAGTTAATTCTAACACAGTAGAACAAATTAGCACTCTTAAGCAAAGCACCTTGGAGAAGAAGGTTCTAAGCACTTACAGGAAAAGGACACACTGGTGCAGGGAGGAAAAGGAGAAAGAAGATAAAAACTAGATTGGTTCGAGGTGCCTGGGGGGCTCAGTTGGTTGAGCGTCTGACTTTGGCTCAGGTCATGATCTCTCAGTTCATGGGTCTGTGCCCTGCGTCGGGCTCTGCAGACAGACGGTTTGGAGCCTGGAGCCTGCTTTGGACTCTGTGTGTGCGTGCGTGCGTGTGTGTGTGTGCGTGTGTGTGTGTGTGCCTTTCTCCTGCTTGTGTTCTCTCTCTCAAAAATAAATAAACATACATTAAAAAAAAAAAAAAACTAGATTGACTGAACAGTTTGCTTGGGAGTGGATGTTTTTGTAAGATGTACACAGGCCCAGCCCGGTTTGCCTAAGTTATTTCTGGTAGCATTTAATCTTGTCAAGTTTCCTTTTGAAAGTTGAGCATTTGACATCGACAGCAGTAAGAGTGACAGAGATTCAGTCAGCATTTTTGTTTAACTCCTAACGATATTCTTTTCTTTTCACTGTATTTCATTAGTTTGCTGGAGAGAATTCTATTTTATGTAAAAAAGCAGCAGGCTGAGACTTTTAGGGAAAGTATGTAAGAATATTGTTTGTTGCCAGTCACAGTATGCCTTTTATAGGAGGAAATAAACTCGTCCTTCTGTCCACGGAGTGGAACAAGAGAAATAGCTTTACTGCATAATTTATTTCTTTGGCACATGCTCTCACCAGCGACTGTGTCACTGCCTTCCAGTAGACACATGATTAGTTTCCTTAGAGTTTTGTTATACTTCGGATCATTAAGCAATTCAGTCAGCATTTTCCCTGGGCAATAGGATATCATGTGAGCATCTGAGTTCGGTTGGTGAACATACAAACGACTCATTAAAAAGGGCAATTCAAAAGTCAGATTTAAACACTGTTGAATGTTTATTTATGTAATTGAACATCAGACATATGGGTCTGCAGCACCATGGGGTGGTACGGGGTTCATCACAACAACGTCAACTGTGTGGCCTTTTGGAAAACTGTATTTAACAGCAAATCACCTCAAAGTTTACAGTCCATGCATTCCATTCAACTGAACTCTTTAAACTCTATCCACAATGATCAATTAGAGACTAGTAAACACTGATACCAGTAGATCACCCACATGTCAAAGCATACATAAGGAATACCAGTTGTAAGTCTTCTGTGCTAAATGTGCGGACAGATATCTCAAATCCTGAGGACTTTGGAAGGATGCTCAGGGAAGGGTTGAAATACACCATCTATTCTAAGAGGAACCGGCCTAGATACAGCACTACAATTCCAACAATGTTCCTGAAAAGTACTTTTAGTCCTATGTTAGAGACAGAAAAACCCGAGTCGGAAGATCAGGAATAACATCTGCACTGAAAACCAAGAAATTAGGTTCAAATTCAAGCCAGAATTGGGGTGCCCAGGTGGCTCAGTTGGTTAAGCATCTGACTCTTGATTTCAGCTCTGGTCATGATTTCATCTCATGGTTCATGGGATCTAGCTCTGTGCTGACAGCATGGAGCCTGCTTTGGATTCTCCCTCTCCCTCTCTTTCTTCCCCTCCTCAGCTCACTCTGTCCTTCTTTCTCTCTCAAAATAAACATTTAAAAAACCCCAAGAATCCAAGCCTGAATTCATTTCACTCAAAATCTTCCCATTTCTGGGGTGCCTAGGTGGCTCAGACGGTTAAGCGTCTGACTTTGGCTCAGGTCAAGATCTCACAGTTTGTGAGTTCGAGCCCCGAATTGGGCTCTGTGCTGACAGTTCAGAGCCTGGTGCCTGCTTCTCATTCTCTGTCTGTCTGTCTGTCTGTCTCTCTCTCTCTCTGCGCCTTCCCCACTCACGCCCTGCTCTCTCTTTCAGACATTAAAAAAATTTTTTTTAATCTTCTCATTTCTATGCTGTCACTCATTTGAGTACAGTAAGTTAGTGTGTCTTTTTTTTTTTTAAATATCTTTAAAATCCAGAGCCTATTGCCTAGATAGAGAAGGATTCCTCTTTTCTTACTAAGTACTACAGAGCCCTTGGAATTCAGTTTTCTAATGGTCGCTTACTAGATGATTAGAAACCTTCAACTTTACGAATCATTTACACTGGAGGGAGCCATCTGGTTTTAGATGTACTCATCCATCCATCTGTTCAATAATTATTGAAAGCCTACTCTGTGCTGCACACTAGGCCAGGCCTTGGGAGAGGGATGGGGCCCCTGGTCTCATAAGTCTAATCTTTAAAACAAACAAACAAAAACCTTGAATTCGTGGCTCTCACCTTGCATACCATCAACCATTGAATGATAAGACAACATTTTTTTTTAACAAAAGAAAAGAACCCACCTAAACAGCAATCAGGAGTAGACTTCCTAAATAGGACTCCAAAGCTTGAAATCATGAAAGAGAAGGACTGAGTATTTTGACTTTGCACTAGCTAAAAATATCTGTATAGAAAAAAAAAACAAAACATTAAAATTACATGACATGTGCAAAACCAGAAAAGATATTTATAACTTATGTTAGAGAAATGATTTAAAAAATGATAGAAAACAGGGCAAAGGACAGAGTTATTTCAAAAAGCAAATTTAAAATGCCAGTAAAAAAAAATAATAAAATAAAATGCCAGGAAACCCATGAGGAAGTGTCTTACTTCCACGGCAAGCCAAGGGCGGGGAAAGAAAGTGAGTGGCTCTAGCAGCAAGGATAGGGTCTGAGGCTGCTCTAGCCCAGGGTCACACCTTCATTCGGGCACCCTGTCACCACTTTTTTCTTTTGGATGCACACTGAAGAGTCCACCCCACTGACAGGGCTTGTTTTGTAGCTCCTGAAAACCTTGGCATTGTTTTGTTCCTCCAGAGAAGTTCCAAAAGGAACAGAAACTGAGTGGTGGGCCCCATCTTTCTCTTTGCTAATCAACTTACAATGCTCACTTTTGTGTGCTCCTTTCTGCAACTGCATGTGGACGGAGACTTGGCGAAGGGGAAGCACGTAACAGCACGTGGACCAAAATATTTCCCAGTTCAGTAGGTGCCTCTCCGGTCTCTCAACCCAGCCTGAATTTCCTGGTCACAGAACTTAATAGTAAACAACATCATGCAAGTCAACATTGTTTAAGGTTATCAGTAGAAGCTATCTTGAACTTTCAATAACTTTTCAAAGCTACTTGTGCATGTTTTGTGCAGAGCAGAAATCCATGTTATGTGTTACCTTAGTCGGCATCCTACAACGATTCCAGTCTCAGACACTGCCAACACATCGCCAGAAACACAGTTGTACTTATCACAGTTTGGGGTCACACAGTCTGAAGAACTACTCACTATATTATGATCATTGCAGCCAGAGGGGGTAAAGCCTTCTGTCAATTTATCTGCTACCCAAATGTTCAAAGTCGTAATTAATTAGGAGGAAAGGCTGTCGGAAAAATACATTCCAAAGATAAATCTAGTCAGTGAGTATTTCAGCATGTCTTATAATTTTCACATTTCTATAGCAACTGCCAAAGTCATGCCTGTCTACCAATTTGGGAACAGAAGAAATCATAGAAGGAGTTTTGAAAACCTGGCAACAAGCTGGAAAGGGCAATCTGCCACTTGCACATTTCTTGGTGTGTGCCAAAAAGCTTCTATGGTAGTGTTGGACTCAGAGTGTTGGACAGCCCCAGACTCCTAAGTATTTGTGTAGCTTCATTTTCCTGAGCCATCCGGGAGAAGACAAAGCATAGGCGATCCTGCCCTCGCTGGGCCAGAGCTCACCAGAAGTTCAAAATCTGTCAGAGATCCTGGTGTTTTATATCCAAAAGGCCAGACTCTAATGTTCCCATCCCTATGTCTTCCCCATACCATTTCATTAAACCATCCTATACTTGGGTGCTCAGAGGTAACTCCCTTGGAAATCTTTTTTTTTTTCTTTTTGAGAGAGAGAGAGAGAGAGAGAGAGAGAGTAGGGGAGGGGTAGAGAGAGAGGGAGAAACAGAATCTGAAGCAGGCTCCAGGCTCGGAGCTATCAGCACACAGCCCGACATGGGGCTTGAACTCAGGAACTGTGAGATCATGACCTGAGCCAAAGTCTGATGCTCAACCGACCGAGCCACCCAGGCACCCCAGGAAATCTGCCTTTAAAAAAAAAAAAAGTTTATTATTTATTTTGAGAGAGATGGCAGGGAGGGTCAGAGAGAGGGTAATAGAGAGAATCCCAAGCAGGTTCAGTGCTGTCAGCACAGAGCCCAACATAGGGCCTGATCCCATGAACTGTGAGATCATGACTGAACTGAAATTGAGAGTCAGTCACTTAACCAACTGAGCCACCCAGGGACCCCTCCCTTGGAAATCCTTCTTAATCTCTTTCCTTACTCCTTGTATTCAGTCTGTCCATAGGTCTTGCCTATATGATGCCTTCTAAAAAAATCCACATACAAACACTTCTCACTTCCTTCCTTCCAAGCAGCCTATGTGAAGCCACCAGCACATCTTGTCTCAATTATTACCCCAACCCTTTATAACTGGACTCATCCCTTCCACTGTTTCCCCCCTAGACAAGCCATCTCAAAAGATGTTTTAAAAGCAAAAAATGGATATCATCCCCATGAATAAGCCATCCAATGGATGATCATCTCCTGATGGCCCTTGGGGGTTTTCCCTGAACTCAGTTCTACCACTTTTCTTTTGTCAGGGTGGATCACACCATGGGCTTTCTAATGAGTCTTCAAGCCTAGCTTATTCCCAGCCTAGCACTTCTGCACCTGTACCTCTGCCCAGAATACATTCTTCCTAAATGCTTGTGAGATGAGCTTACTTTCATCACGGGGGTCTCCGTTCATATTTGTGTCCCTTTAAACAAACTTTCTCTCCTTATCCTGGTTAAATAGCTCATGAATCATTTTTTCCCCTTTCACTACTCAATCTCATTTTCGTTCTAGCACATGGTACTACTTCAATTACCTCATTGTTGCCACTTATGTTTTTGTTGCTGGTTTCCCTCACCCTAGAAGGAAGCCTCCATGGAAGCAGAGCCTCTTCTGGTTTTTTCCATGGCTGTATTCCACCTCCACAACATGCATGGGATATACTTGGTGCTCAAGGAGTACTGATGAAATTAGTTATGCCCTTGGTTTGACAAGAGACATCACAGACTCATTGAATGTATAAAAAATGAAGTCTTGCTCCTAATAAATAAACATAGGATGGAAACCCAGATTCTCTGACTCCTATTCCAGGGCTCTGACAGTCAGCCAGCCTGGCTTTTTTATCACTTGACTCATATGAGCATTCCCATTTTTGGAGTGTTCTCATAGAGCTCTCATGAGATTCTGACAAATCTTCACAGAGGGTCCTTCTCGACATCCTTTCTGAAATCAGTGAACACACGAGCCCAGAGCCTCCTTGAACCACCCTGTTAAAAGCCCCAAGAATGAAGACAAGAACCTAAGAGCAGAGTTCAGTAATACAGAGATAATGACACCAGGGTCTGAACTCCTGGGCCCCAATGTACCCAAATTCAAATCTATCCACTTTGGACTTATCAGTTGTGTAGATAAAAAGTATTTTGTTCCCTCCTAATCTGTGCTTTGGTATCTGTTGACACCAAAATTCTGAATACCAAAAATCTGGTATTCAAAATCCTCCAATCTAATTTTGACCATATATTTAACTTTGTAAATAGGAAGGCACTGTACATGAAAGGCACTATACATGAAAGGCACTATACATGAAAGGAATAACATATTTTAGAAGATTAAAATGTTTAGGGGTGCCTGGGTGGCTCGGTTGAGCATCTGACTTCGACACAGGTCATGATCTCACTGTTCGTGAGTTCGAGCCCCGCGTCGGGCTCTGTGGTGACAGCTAGCTCAGAGCTTGGAGCCTATTTCGGATTCTGTGTCTCCCTGTCTCTCTGACCCTCCCCCTGCTCATGCTCGCTTGCTCTCTCTCTCTCTCTCAGAAATAATAAATAAAACATTAAAGATTTTTTAAAAAATGTTTATCATCTCAGTGAAATTCTACCTAGTATGATTTATAGTGATGCAATATGTCTTTAGTCCTTGTCATGTGTTTCCAGGTGGTTTTATTCTATTCAATTTATTGACTGTGTAAGATAGTTCTTCATGCATTGGAAATTCCCAGGCCGAAATCAACTCTGATAAACTAGTAATATCTATGTAATCATTATATATGGTCTATTTTACTGACCACAGGAAAAGATGGGAAAAAAAAAAAGAAACATGCTAAATGCATGTGGTTCCTGATCTAAATATCCTCGTCAAGAAGATATTTTCATAGTTATAGGACTCAGGAAAGGTGATCTTCAATTTCATTCTACCAGACAAGGCTCAATTTCATCAGAAAAAAATAATTGTAAATCCTGATAATAAATCTCCCAGAAGAGTTTTCTTATTCAATACTTCGAGGCAACTAGTGTTCTGCCCTCAATTTTATTTTTATTGTTTTTGAATGATTAATATACGGGCATTGACTAATAATTTCTTTTGCAGAATTGAACTGCAATGTTATTGATGGGTTTAGAAATGGGACCTGAAGATATATTATCATAACTATGGAGCTTAAAACATTAAGCCAATGGGGTCAAAAAAAAAAAAACAAAAACACTTAAGTAAATCTAAAAGCTCAACTTCAAAATAAAAATTATGTATGACTATTTTGACAACAGATGACAAATCCTTATTGGTAGTGGTGCTCAGACATTTATAAAAGTCTCATCCAACTGGAAAACTAGAAGAGATATAAACTACGACCAGATCTTCTTTTATGTGCTCGCTATTTTCCAAACAAATCGGGTGTAAGGCAAATGATGGGAGTAATGTTGCTTCTCATAAGAGATTGATTTTAAATGGATTTTCTGGTATAATTCCAAAGATGAAGTGTATACCGTCAAGACTTAGGAAGACTCCAAGTGCCTTGGGCTTTGAAAGGATTCTTGAGCTCTCTGGCCATAAGCCAAATGATATTTCAAAGAATAATCAAGATAACATTAGAGCTTTTCCTAAAGTGAAGATAACATTTAAAGTTGAGATGACCGATGTCTCTTTGGAGAAGTTCATTAGGATTTTATGCGACAGGTGCAGGGGATACAGTTTTTCATTAAAAAGAATGGGCAATCAAGAGCCTATTTCCCCCAGGCATCAGACAATACACTATAGAAAGTGAGAACAATGTAATTAATAATGATATTAAGAATCCGTCACAATGGTCTCACCTGCGCCCCTTTATCCCAGCAGAGAGGCTATTACAGCAGAGAGCAAGGGCACACAATATTTTAAGCAGGTACTTGAAAGAATACCACCATAAATTAAGCCCAGGACTTTTTCCCCCCCAAATCTTCAGATATAATCAAGCAGAATATATTCAAGAATCAAGGTCATCTCATGGGTTTGGAATACCAGTTCAGGAGTCAACAATCTGAATCCCAGTTCCTGAAACTCTGCAACTAACTTACTCACATTACTGCTAGGGCTCAACTGTTTTTCCTCTATAAGTAAGAAAGCTGAGGAGATGATTTTTAATATCCTTTACATTCTAAGAGTGGCCCAATTCTATAACATAACTGTAAAAACATTTACTAGAGAGATATTTTGTTCTAGAATGTAGACAAACAGACAAGCAAATAGAAATAATCTAATAAAATGTAAGGGTTTAAAACCAAAGGAATGGAATTATTCTCAGCTCTGCCAGCTTTAGGCTTTGGCTGGGGAAGGGGGCATTTCTCAGACCTCCTTCCATTCTTCCCGGTCTTAGTTTTAGCCCATCTGAGGAACAAAAATGTAATCATAGCCTAAAACCTGACTTGTCAAAATTCTTAAACTGAACTGAAAGATGGCTTTCATTTTCATGTAGCACCCCTGTGTACTGGCATAAATGTATTGTGTGTGTTCATTTATATGTAAGTGATGTTGAATGATGCACTCATTAGCTTTGGGCAGATTGCTTTTTTCATTAATTATCATATATGATCTAATTCAGATAAATTAATGCAGTATAGAAGAAAACTGGGCCAGTTACTAAATATTTATAAATAAACTTGAAAAAATTCTGCCACTTCAGAGGATAGAAGTTCAAAGAGGAATGAGATATTTCAATAGTCTCAAAACACGTTTCTTATTAATCACAGAAAGAAGGACTATAGTAGCTTCCTGGCATAAGCACCTGATGGGCACTACCTTAACCAGATGGTCAAAGTTAACATCTCCAATAATGAAACAAATTGACTTTA
The DNA here is from genome assembly GCF_003009895.1 of Hyaena hyaena. Taxonomy (NCBI): domain Eukaryota; kingdom Metazoa; phylum Chordata; class Mammalia; order Carnivora; family Hyaenidae; genus Hyaena; species Hyaena hyaena. Next base: position 723,284 of record NW_024080633.1, read on the forward strand.
TTTCCTTCTCATACAGAGAAAAACACGTCACTTCTGTGGTGTTCCTGCCCGGAATGCATACTGGGAATCTAATCATGGGGAAACATCAGATACATTCAAATGACCGGCCTGTATACATCCAAAATTTCAAAGTCATGAAAAACAAAGAAGGGCTGAGGCACTGTTGTAGACTGAAAGATAATAAATGGACACAACTAAATGGAATGTGTGATCCTGAATTAGATCCTGGAGTGAGGAAAAAAAAAAAAGAAGAAAGCCATCGGACATTCTGGAGGCAAATGGTGAAATGAGATTATAGACCAAGGATTAAATAACACTGCATCAATCGTCAATTTCTTCTTTTGAAAACTTTTTAAATGTTTTATTTATTTTTAAGAGAGAGAGAGAGAGAGAGAAAGACAGACAGAGAGACCGAGAGCGAGCAGTGGAGGGGTAGAGTGAGAGGGAGACACAGAATCCGAAGCAAGCTCCAGGCTCTGAGCTGTCAGTACAGAGCCCCACACAGGGCTTGAACTCATGAACCATGAAACCATGACCTGAGCTGAAGTCAGATACTTACTCAACTTAGCTACCCAGGTGCCCCAAGAGTCAATTTCTTGATACACACACCCACAGTGGCTATTTGACACAATATGCTTGTATGTATAAAATACACAAATAAAAGGGCATCATGTTTGCAACTTGTTCTGAACTAACTGGCCAAATGAAATGTGTATGCTGTATTAAGACAGAGAAACACAAACACACACACACACACAGTGCCAGGGGCAGAATGATGAGGCAAAGGGAACAAAATATTAACAATTAGTAAATTTAGCTATGGTAGTTCGTTGCATCATTCTTATGCCTTTAAGTTTCATGCCTTTTATACCTTTTTGCACTTAAACATTTGCTAAAATAGGAGCCATTGAAGCTCTTTTCTAGAGAAAAGTAGCAAAGCAATGTTGTCACTGTGAAGCACTTTAAGGAACTAAATGCCTTCACCAAAAACAAACCCACTAAAATAAAGGAAAGGGCTCAACCTTTCCCAATAGTATTCACAATTCAGAAAAGACCCTACAATATCAAGTACAAAATCAGCTCGAGGCAATTTCAGCGGAGAGAAACATTTTAGGCGTAACTAAACGTTTAGGCCACTTAAAAAAAATAGTGAATCAAGACAAAGATTTAAATCCTGGGTGGGTTCTCTTCTCACCCCCATTCCTCACCCCCCCTCATGCCCATCTTCTGCCACACTGTCCCAAATCTAGCACAAATCAGTTCTGGGTATACAAGGAAGTATTCAATCAACTGAACTCTACCTCAATCACCACACTCATAAATGAAAAAGCACGTGACTGAACTTGAGCTGGCTGTAGGTAGATGTAGTGAGAAAATTAGCCTTCAAAAAATAAAGACCACGCCTACCTACCCCCAACACGTAAAACTGAATGTAGCCTTAAAAATAGCTGCCATCATGCTACAGTATCTCTGGCAGAATGAACAGGATGTAGAATTTGGGATTTAGGTAACATTTAACTAGAGCCTATGGAGATTTATCTAAACTGGTGGACATCAGATTGCTCCTATGTTAAATCTGGGTAATAATATTTAACTTGGAGAATTACAATAGATGAGAAAAGCTTGCATCTCCTGGACCATGTACCAGCACCCTGCTAATCAATTTGCACAGATTATCTCATTTATGTGGTTAACATCGCTTTCAGACTGGTTCAGTTATTATGTTCCATTTTATAAGTGAGTTGAGTAACCTGTCCAAGGTCACAACTCTGGTAAGAAGTGGAGCAAAGTGTCAAACCCGACTTAGATGGCTCCAAATAGTAAAAAAAGACTACTGGTCAGGAAGCGCCATTAACAGAGCTGGCTCCCTGGGTCCCGGTCCTTGCTCTAGCACTTTGCCATGCTACAGTATTGGCCAAGTCATCTCAGTTCCCCGTGCCTTCCTTTTTTCAAAATTTTAATAGTAGCAGCTACATTCTAAGGAAGAGTAAAAAAATAGTATTCACTGATGATGCATTAATTCATATATTAATAAGAGAGGCTTTGTATTCAGAAATATCAGATGGAAATGAGGGTAAGGTTCATGGATTTTACTAAAAATAGCAGAATTACATGAAAGTCTGCTAACCATGATAAATGCATTGTGTGTGTGTGTGTGTGTGTGTGTGTGTGTGTAAAACTGGCTCCGATATCATCCTAGGCTCTGCTCCAAACATGATTATACATACATATATATATTACCATATATATCACACACATATACACTATATATGTTAGTTTGCCACTAGAAATACAGTGATGTGGGGCGCCTGGGTGGCTTAGTCGGTTGAGCGTCCGACTTTCGCTCAGGTCACGATCTCACGGTTCATGGGTTCGAGCCCCGCGTCGGGCTCTGTGCTGACTGCCAGCTCGGAGCCTGGAGCCTGTTTCAGTCTGTGACTCCCTCTCTCTCTGACCCTCCCCTGCTCGCGCTGTCTCTCTCTCTCTCCTAGAAATAAATAAAAATATTAAAAAAAAAAAAAAAAAAAATAAAAAAAAAAAAAAAAGAAATACAGTGATGTTTGGAAAGAGCTGGCATGATCTAAGAGCCTCAATGGAGTTATATTGTTATATGTCAAATATATGACACCTGGTAGGTTATCAATAAATGGTATCAGTTGTAATATAATAAATTCAATTGAGAAGAAGTGCCTAATTTTTATTTAAGTTGTAGAAGCCTGAAAAAAAAATCCTGCAGCTATGAAGATAATATTACGTAGATTTACATCATTCCAGGGCATTAACTTAACATCTACTGAACTAAATGCAGTAGTTCTAACACACAAGACTGAGTCCATAATTAAATAAAAGGCACAATAGGCAGTAATTGTTTTGAATGTCTTGTGATGCTTTTAACGCTCTTTAAATGTACCCAGCCACAGTACACTAATTTTAAATGATCAACTCTTATAGAGTAATTGGAGTATAGTCTTAACTCATTTACTATTACTTACATAGCTAAGGACTTCCATGTCAGCTAAGCACACAGATTTTTATGGAGCTATTTTGTAGATACTTTGGAGTTTTCTTTTTAATACCTCTATATAATTATAATTAGTTCAGGAGGCCCAGTAACACTTTGAGATAATTGTGCATAAATTAATTGCTAAAGGGCACAATTAACTTTTTATTAACGTTTGCAATAATAAACATTCAACTTGGTTTCTAATATTTCATAAATTATATTCCATATTTTAATTGCTCCTATATTAAGTTTTATTACTTAATGTCCTTGAATATTTGCCTTGGGGACCAAAGCAAGCACTCCAACATGCTTAATCCCAAAGAAAACCTGCATTCAATTAGACAGTAGAAGTCAAGCAAGCGCTGACAGAAATACCCCCTCTGCTGTCATAGGTAAGAAAGAGGCATTTCTTCGCAGGAAACTTCTCCCTGGGAAGATAAACTGAGGACAAGAGTAATGTTTTCATAAAATAATACAACTGACCCCTTCAAAGAAACTGGGCTTTTTTAACCAGAGAAATTAAGCATCACCCCAGAATCACCTTACAATTCAGCACGTTCAGTCATGAATCAGGTTCACCAATGGTGTGGTAGGCTTATTCCTTCTCAGGGCTCACAATGGAAACCAGGCATTCAGGCTCTGAGTAAGCCTCCCACCCCCAAAGAGAAAGGATAATACTTAACTCCTCAAAGAGGCATCCTCCAGTCTCTCTGCTTTGGGGTTCCAAATCTGGCTCCCAAATACTGGGAGCCAAGCCTGAGGAGAGAAATGGGATCTCCACAGGTACTTTGCAGACTTTCACATGATCCAGTGATTTTCAGTGAAACTCCTTCACCTCACTCACCCTCATTTCCACCTGATGTTTTGCGATCCAAAGCTTCTCTTTAATGTGGTTATTAAATATTTAGATCCATATCCCCGTGACCGGGAAACATTTATATGATTGGCTCATTTAAGGACAAACTTTATTTTTGACATCTGGAACCACTCCCCCAAAAGCTTCTATTTTAAGAAGATTTTCTGTCTCTTAAAAGCTTTGTTAATCCAGAGTTGTTGACCAGAGGAGCCTTTAAATGTAAAAAGTCTTGGGCTTTCCTCAGAGCCAGAATAGAAGGATGCACAGAGAACCTGATCGTACGCACAGCCCGGGCTTAGCGTAGCCCCCACAGACAAGGCTCCTCTGAAAAAGACACAACGGAGGAAGAAAAGAGCAGGACCAGGCTGGCCTCTGACAGGCCCCCGGCGGCCAGCAGTAGAAACATGGACAGGCTAAGGGACGCTCTGCAGGTACTAAACGGCACTCCCTGGCAAGTCTCCCGGTTCCATTATACACTTGGGGTGGGGGCAGTGGGGAAAGCAAATATAAAAAAGTGTATATTTGTGAAAAGATTTCCATTACATACTCTGTAATTGAAAAGGCAAATTGCAAAACTTGATATGTATTTTGATTTTGTTTTGTGTTAGGAAATAGTTTGATTAGGGGTACCTGGGTGGCTTAGTTAGTTGAGTGTCTGACTTGTGACTTTGGCTCAGGTCATGATCCCAGGGTTGTGGGATCGAGCCCCATGTTGGGCTCTGCACTGGGCATGGAGCCTGCTTGAGATTCTCTCTCCCCCCCTCCCTTCCTCTCCCCCATTGCCTCTCTCCCCTGCTCTCTTGCATGTTCTCTCTCTCTCTCTTCTCTCTCAAAAAAAAAAAAGAAAGAAAGAAAAAGAAAAAAACAGTTCAATTATGTGTATGCATATGTGTTTTTAAATGCCAAAGAAATATCTTAACTCTCAGGAGAGGAGCTGGAGTTGAGGGAAGATAAGGTGTTTGAAGCTTTTTGGTTATTACTGAATTATTTTACTTTATTTTTATTTATTTTAATTTTAATTTATCCTTTAAAATAATTTTTGTCTAAAGGAAATATAATAGATGCCACATAAAGGATTTAAGACAAAAATTTTTAAAGTTTATTTATTTTGAGAGAGACAGAGACTGTGTGAGTGGGAGAGGGGCAGAGAGAGGGAGAGAGAGAATCCCAAGCAGGCTCCATGCTGCCAGCACAGAGTTAGACGTGGGGCTTGAACTCATGAAACCACGAGATCAAGACCTGAGTCGAAACCAAGAATTGAGTGCTTAACTGCCTGAGCCACCCAGGTGCCCCTAGATAATTAATAGTCACATTTTTTTAAAAGAGGTAAATTTTATCTTAATATCTATCATTTAATCTACTATGTCAAAAGTATTATCATCTCAGCATACAATCAATATAGAAGCATTGAGATGTTGTACATCCTTTTCATGCAAAATTTCTGAAACTCATTGTGTATTTTACACTTACAGTAGATCTCAGTTTGAACTCGCAATATTTCTAGTGAGCAACAGTGGCATATGGTTAGTATCTACCAAGCTGAACAATGCAGTTTCATACTACTTAAGTTACTACAGTGAGTACTTAAAAAAATAGTAATAAAAACATATACTGCAAATGGTATATCCAGGTAAAATAGCTAAATTTCCTACCTACCCTATTTCTTTATATTGATAAGAATTTATCTGAAAAGCACATCACTTTCTCATTATGTCATTAAGTCAAAGCAGATCACTTTCTCTTCAAGATCCTGTGAAATGGAACAAAGGAAAACCTCATTTATTTTTATTTTTTTTTTAATTCTTTTTTTTTTTAATATTTTATTTATTTCTAGGAGAGAGAGAGAGAGAGAGACAGCGTGAGCAGGGGAGGGTCAGAGAGAGAGGGAGTCACAGACTGAAACAGGCTCCAGGCTCTGAGCTGGCAGTCAGCACAGAGCCCAACGCGGGGCTCGAACCCACGAACCGCGAGATCATGACCGAAGCGAAAGTCGGACGCTTAACCGACTAAGCCACCCAGGCGCCCCAGGAAAACCTCATTTAAAACAGGGTTGGGAGGGCACCTGAGTGGCTCAGTCATTTAAGTGTCTGACTTCAGCTCAGGTCATGATCTCACTGTTCTGGAGTTTGAGCCTCACATTGGGCTCTATGCTGACAGCTCAGAGCCCGGATCCTGCTTCAGATTCTGTGTCTCCTTCTCTCTCTGCCCTTCTCCCATTCTCACTGTCTCTGTCTCTCTCTCTCTGCCTTTTTCTCAAAAATGAATAAACATTAAAATTTTTTAAACTGAGTCAGGAGGCCAGAGGGGAAAGCCTCCATGATCCACCAACTCAGAGTCAACTGCAAACACCAACATGAGGAAGCGAACTCTACTACCACCACAAGAGGAGGGAAGACTTTTTCCTGGCCTGTCAACAGCCCAGCCAATGAGAAACTGTCACCATCCTGATCTCTCACTTTCCTCCAATGGGTTTGCACACAAAGCAGCCCCTCCCAACTTCCTCCTTTCTCTCTACAAAGAAACATTGCTCTCCTGTTTTCTAGATTTGCCAATGGTTTTGGCACAGTCTTCATGGCCCAGAGCTTCAGTTCTTTGCCATTTCTGAATGAACCCATTTTGCTGGCAAAATAACTGGCTGTGTTATTTTCCAGATAAACAATCTCAACCTACCTTGATGACACATAACAGTATCACTTTTGATATCTTTCAACTCAAGTGCTCACTCCAATAAGCAGGCATAATACTCATTAATATTCACAGATACTGAAGGAAATAAATCACAATAGCGTGGAATATTAAAAAATGCTACTGCATCTTGAGGCATGAGGCAAACTGAAGTGTTATTAGCAAGACCCATGCTAGGACACTGAGGAAGAAAATATGCTGGCAGTAGTGTGAGATATAAAATTTAACATGGATGGAACCTGGACCAGAACAGGTAGAGACACTGACATGACTGAATTATGAATAACTGTCTTCTCACTTCCTAAAGAGACAGTTAATCTCACTGGGGATAAACAGAAACTCCTCATGCTCTGTACTGAAAGTTGAACAAGAGCATGTTACTTCCATTTGTTTTCACTTTCTGTGACTTGAGCCACCCATGGGGGGAAGAAAAAAATCACTCAACTAGGAAATGTTCCCATTGAGAATATTTTCCTCTGTGCCCAGAGCAGTCTGGTCCCGCTGTTTTATAACCAACAGCCACCTTCTTTTTCCTAAGAAATACCTTCCTCCCCAACAGTAGGGCAAAGCTAAGAGAAAAAGCAAGGTGGGGACAAGTTTCTGAAATCATTTCCAAGAATTTGACTATTCACATTGCTCCAAACTCAAAGCCTTGCAGTTACACTGAAAATCGTATGAGAACAGAGAATCCAGAATTTCCCCTCCATTATAAGGGGATCATAGCCATGGTACTAGCTTCCCATTGAAGCCCATTTGACTCGTAACAGGATGGTGAATGAACCTTTACACCTACTATACTCACACATGCACACATCAAAGTTTCAATGTACACTTACACACACCATTCCATTCAAAACTTGTACAATGCACACCACAAACACATTCACATAAACACACACACACACACAAGTATTTGCACATATAAATACTAAACTTATGCTATATCTGTACTGGGTCACTTACTTGTAAATTTAAGATTAGAACTTGTCCAGTATATAAAACAAGTTAATTTTTAAAGGACTGTATCTAGGGTTTTAAAACATTGTTGTTGTTGATTTGTATTTATTTTTCTTTACTGGTTCACATCTTCCCTAAGTTTTTAGTTTTGCTGTCCTACTATCCTGGTTCTTGTCATTTTCTTAAGTATAATAGTTGGGAAAACATCTTGGCATAGGGAGCCTGGGTGGCTCAGTCACTTGAGCGTCCTACTCTTGATTTCAGCTCAGGTCAAGATCCCAGGGCATGTGATTGAACCCCACATTGGGCTTCATGCTCAGCATGGAGCCTGCTTGAGTTTCTCTCTCTCCCTCTGCCCCTTCTCCACTCGCACTGTAAAAATGAAGCAATTTAAAAAATGTATCAGGATAATTTTCTGAGTGTTTAAAGTAGCTACCTCCTTGGGGCGCCTGAGTGGCTCAGTCAGTTAAGTGTCTGACTTCGGCTCAGGTTATGATCCCATAGCTTGGGGGTTCGAGCCCCGCATCGGCTCTGTACTGAGAGCTGACAGCCTGGAGCCTACTTTGGATTCTGTGTCTCCCTCTCTCTGCCCCCTTCCCCACTCACACTCTGTCTCTCTCTCTCCTTCAAAAATAAACAAACATTAAAAATATTTTTTAAAAATAAAGTAACTTCCTACTCATCATATATATGATATATATGACATACTATGTATATAAAACATCATATATAGCTATACATATTGTATAGATAGATATTAAAGAGAATAAAACAATTCTTCTGGTCAATTTTCAGTGCTGACAATCTGGAGGCATTTCTTCTTCTTCTTCTTTTCCTTTTTTTTTTTTTTAGAGTGAAGGAGAAAACACATCTGCTCCTGACTTGCACATCAGAACTCTTTAAAGTCACTTTAGCAACATTAGCACCTGTTGCCATGCAAGAGATCTTTGATCTTCCTGAAAGGAGCTCCCTTATTTGAGAACATGACAAGCCTCACAAAAAAGTACAACGTAAACAATGTCATGTGAATGACATGAGGTTTTTTATGCACTGGTGTTTAAACATGATCTGCAACAATTCTGGAATATTCTGTGCATTGTTTGGTGCTTCATCAGTATTTCTCTTTGGATTCTCAAGAGTGTCAGCAGAAGCCATGCGCTCTCCTCCTTCTGACAGAAGGACGTGAAAACGTCTGTGTCTCCAGATGATTTCCTCCTGTTTACTCCCATTTTGCCTCCCCTACACAAAACCCATCGATGGAGATCTTCCTACTTATTTCCCTGGGTTGCTTCTATATTTTGGCCACACTTTCTGCTGCAGTGAGATAGGAACGCATGCAGGGAATGAGTGATGGATAGAAGGAGATAGACCTTGTACTAGACAGTTTCTCAGACTTTGTTGGATGAAGTGTATCTAGGCAGTTCCCCTCTTTTTACCAGAAACCTATGCCAAATCGATATTTTATATCCACATATATTGGTGACGTTTAGGTGATACAGTAGTCATATAAAAGCCCTACTCCATACATCTGGGATGTATTAGCGATAGGGTTTATTCAAACAAAAGAACTTTCCTTCTTGTGTGTGGAGAATGCAAGCCAGAATTCAGTAAGGCTGTCTTGCTGGAGTTCAAGACTGATAAACCCAGTCAGGAGTTAGAAGATAAAGTAGTCAAGGTAAGAAATCTCAGTGGGCTCATTCTCAGAAATAACCTCCGTAATTTGGGGTTTGTAAGCTCTGTCAAGAACAAAGATAGAGCCTTTATACTAGATGACTATAAAGCGGCAGGTAAATCCAAGTTAACTCAATCAGATTTAATCTTACTAATGATTAATCAAAGGCATTAATATATTCAGAACAATAGTAATTAAATAGCCATTGTCCCCCTTGCAAATGTTTGTACCTGGAGTTAAAAACCTATCTATAGCTTTGCTGATTTTGCTCTTTGATGGCCTGAGAGAAACAATTAGGTGTGTTCCAAAAATAAAAACTATAACCCTGTGATTATTTACAGATATAGACGCAGATACATGTAACATATACCTGTGTAGAAAAATGATACATGTAAGCTATGTGAAACATACACATATATACATACAATGTTCATACGAATTCTGTAATATATTTCATTTGTTATATGCATAATGATCATAATTTAAGAACCACTGTAGCCAATTCTCTAGTTGATAGAGAGAAAACAATACTTTTATGAGCATTGACTATGGGCAAAATATTTTCCATTTTGTGATTTCATTCAAGGCTTAAAAATTCTTACAAATAAAATGGTAGAATAAGGAGCTGGAAAAACTCTCTCCATAGCAAAACAACAATTTGATGATACTTTAAAAAAATCATTTTAATTCTCTAAAAACTGTCCTAAGAGCACACAGCAAAGGGAGGAATGTTCTTTCAACACAGGGCAAATCCTTACTGGCACAATAGGCTCAAACACAAATTCTGACCACATATTGACTGAACAGCAAGCAACTCCGACCCAGAGGGAACAGGTAGGATTCTGTTTTCAGAATTAAATCATCCTTGTCCTCAGAAGTCTGGAAGACTCTGTGCATACTCAAGCCTGTGTCATCTCAGGAGCCATCTGAGTGGGAACTTCCAAGTTCATAGACCCTGGCTCAGGAGAAGGCAAAAAATGTAACCCCCAGACCTAGGATAATATTCTGCAAGCCACAGACACATCCAATGATAAAGGGTAAACACTGAATTGGCAAAGAGCATTTAAGCACAATACTGGACAACAATTGGCTTATTCTACCCAGTACAGCCCTGGGTACCCAGGCTCTGGGATAATAAGAAGGCAATGAATCACCTGCAACAGGAACAAGAGACCTTTGGGTGTGTGTGGGGGCGGGGGGGGATAGACTTCCCAAAATTAGTTCAAACAGTCACTAAACCAACAAACAACAGAGCAGGAAATAAGCAGCCAATAAAAACAGCCTCTGACTGGACCCACACTGTATTAGAGGAGGTGAAACTTGGCAAATAAAAGAACTGCAGCCCTACTAGATACTCAACCAAAGTAGGAGACGAAGGGAAAGTTTCTTTTCTAGGCTCTGTGCTCACGGTCTACAACACTGACTCTGTACAAGACTACCAATGCCTGCTTCACCTTACAATCTAATTCCCCCTTTTTCTGCTAGCAGTTTTGTGTGTGTGTGTGTTCAACCGAGGTTTGCCTTAGACATTATACTTCCAGTAAATATAAAAGGATTTGGATTAGGGGAGCCTGGGTGACTCAGTTGGTTAAGCATCCGACTCTTGATTTCAGCTTGGGTCATGATCTCATGGTTTTTCATGAGCTCAAGCCCCACATCCAGCTCTGCACTGGCAGCACAGAGCCTGCTTGGGATCCTCTCTCTCTCTCCCCGCCCCTCCCCTGCTTGCACTTTCTCTCTCTTTCAAAATAAACAAAATCCGTTTTAAAAAAGGATTTGAATTAAAAACTGCAGTTTAATTAGAAAAAGTAAGAAAACACATTATATGTTAATGTTCCATATTATACATAACATATGTATACACACACATGTACCTTTAGTAATCAAGTTATTTTTAACCAGCCTCTTGATTAAATGGTTCTCACTTACCCAGAAAAAGTATAAGAAAACTATCTAACCCCTCTTCTAAGATTATTAGATTCTCGGCCACACTGGGCTGAAATCCTAGCATTTTCTTTTTGCACAGTGCTTAAGGCCAGTTTCTCTGGTCTATTAACTGACTTGTAGAAACGAAGAGTAAATTGTCCTTGACTGCACAAACACCCTGATTTTTTTCCATGAATACAAATGGCAGATTTCTGAAGTTTGGCAGTTTGCAAACATGACTCCCACGACAAATTAAAGATCACGAACATTTTTCCCCCTCCTCATCATTTGATTTTTTTGGATGTAACCTTGGCTGTGATGACGATTCTGACACTGTTTGGCAGTCTTAGGAAAGCCAAATAATCTCTCCAGACACATTTTTTAATTAATTAAAAAAGTGGGAATTTGATGTAGGAGGCAGAAACCAGACAACTTCAAATAGTTTCCCAGTTTGAATAACTGAGGGTTTCATAATTTAATATGCAGAGAATTCATACTTTACTCCTCCTGGACTTCTAACAGACGTTCCCACCATATGGCCGCCCCGTGCCTTCTGCGGTGATCTGCTGTAGCAATTATTTGACTGTATTGAAATTTTGTTTTATATATTTGTCATACCAGTAGCTTCTTCACTTATTAAGGCTAAGGCCCAAGTCTGAAATCTTTTTCTTTTTTCTGCCATCTCCATACACCACGTTCTAGAGACCTAGCTTAGCACCAAAGTGATTCTAAATATGGAATCAAGTGAACTGAAGAAATTAATAAATTGACAGTATTAAGTTATTAAAACTTATTTCCTCATTTCTACTTTAGAAAAAAAGAGTGTGTATCAGGTGTGGCCTTCACAAGAAGCAGCCATCGGGGGGGGGGGGGGTACATATTTTGAGCGGACTAATCAATGTTTCCTACCTTAATATGCAAGTTCTCAAGTCCATGGATATATTCCCCAACATATCCATGTAGATGTTACAGTCTTTGGTCCTCAAGGGTCACCTGTGAAAGTGCAACTATCTTGGTAAGACAGACTAGAAGGCACTCACCAGAAAGCACTACAAGTGAGGCTAAGAGCAGGCATGGCATGGGCCAAGAGGAATCCTGGATGAGGGAAGACATGGAACAGGACCCTTTGCTTCCTTAACTCCTGGTTTTCCTACCATATGCCAGACACAGTGGACCCTTGCCCACATGCGTCTTAAGGGCTCGTGGGGAACAGGGATTATTAAGCAAGAAGTGTTGCCATAGAATGATCAGTCCTGGGTTTAGCTAAAGGCCAGGGGGATGACTTAGAATAATCGAGGAACTCTTCCAGGAGGTGGTGGCCTCTCTGTTGAGATCTGAAGAACTAGAGAAGGGAATGAGATAAGAGATGGGGAAAACACGGTCCATTCAGTGCCAAAAATGTACACAGAGGAGGGAGCATGTTCAGCAATTAATGCAAGATCCCTGTTGCAAGGTTCGGAATGTTCAGGGGAGGAGGGGACAGAGAGAGGAGGCCACAAACCTATACAAGAGTTCTTGACCTATAAGCTACATTAAAGAACTCCATCTTAGGAGCAGAGAGTATTCCTAACTTCAGCATCCATCGGTCAATCTTGCTTACAACACAAAGATTGTTGATTATTACAACCACAGCACTTGCAACTTCTGAAGTAAGAAACAAAACAAAACAGTGCTTATGGGAAAAACAACATTCTCATATCTTTATGACTTTGTTGCCAGATTACTAACAAAAATCTATTTCCTTCTGGGGAGGAAATTTTAACTTACCAGACAGACGGGCAGGCAGACGCAGCCACGGTGGATGGCAGACAGTAACAACTGCTGGAAACGATGGAAATGCCAGGAACACTTTGCTCGGAGCAGGGACGGCAGACGCCGAGACCGAGCAGCTGAAAAGGCGATCTCTAGGGTGTCCCAGAGGGCAGTGCGGCAGCCACAGGTGGGGGCAAAAGTCATTTAAAGCAAACTCTACAAGATTCAGGGGAGGATATTCCTTTCCTCCTGGCTCATCGGGGCCTTTCCTACGTGATGCCTGGCATCTCTGCGCCGTCGTGCAGCATACGAAGGGGTCTGGGCTGAAGAGCATAGGATGGAGCAGAGACAGAGAAAGCATCCAGGTCTCTGAAGGGGTCAGTGATAGGCTGACCGGCCGAGTTGCAGGAAAACCACCCCCTGGAGTAATTGTCATCGTGGAGAATAATGTTCTCAATGCCCTGGGCATTCCAGGAAGGATAGTGCCTCCCTGAGGCCAAGACCACCCTGACAAAGGAAGCCTAGGACAGCCTGAGTGAATGGGGCTTCAGAGAAACAGCCTGGGGAACAGGTGTCTCTCAAGCCCATCATAGCTTAATAGTAGGTTATAGAAAACACATGCTCCAAGCCTTATTTATCAGAGTCTCCCTAAGGGTATATTTCACACTACTTCAAGCCTCAGACCATTATGAAACATCCTTTAGAATTTCAGATGCTGGCACTTTGTAGATCTCGTACAGCTATTCTTATATGTTTCTGTTTACTGATGAGGATCTTATTCCTTTAGTATTAATCAGTACAGTTGACTTCCAATCAACCAGTTTCGGTATAATCCGGAAAAGAATAATATTGAACCCTACCTACTAACATGCTATTATCTATTCTACTCATGTTAATTGCATTCTGATTACCCCAATTAAACATTTATGCAGAAAAAGCAAGTCCCTACAAATCAGATTTGACCCAATAGGACTGGCCCATCTACCTTTCTCCATAAAAGGAGAAAGGTCTTGCCTCTTCGCTGAGCTTCATAGACAAATAACCTACCAACCATACTCACCATAGCACTACTATTAATTTCATTATTAGCTGCAAGCCTAGCCTATGAATGAATCCAAACAGGACTAGAATGGACTGACTATGATAATTAGTTGAAGGCAAAACAAATGATTTTGACTCATTAGATTATGGTCACTATAATTATCAAATGTCTATAGTGTATATTAATTAATATCTTCTTGGCCTTCATCATATCTCTTACAGGATTGCTGATATATCGATCCCACCTAATATCATCCCTTTCTATGCTTAGAATGGATGATAGTATCTCTATTTATCATAATAACCACAGTAATCTTAAAAAGCCACTTCAACCAGCCAGCATATGCCTTTTATCCTAGTATTTGCTGCCTGCAAAACAACTCTGGGCCTGTCCCTCTTAGTAATAGTATCTAATACATATGGAACTGATTATGCACAAAACTTAAATCTCCTACAATGGTAAAAAAACCATTTCAACCATAATATGAGTACCACTAACATGGCTGTCAGAACCTCAACATAATTGAATGAACTCAACAGCCTACAGCTTACTAATTAGCCTCATTAGCCTTACCTACCTCGACCAAGTCAACGATAACAGCCTTAACTTCTCACTACTATTTTTCTCAGACTCACTGTCAGCACCCCTCAGGGCATTAGAGCATGGCTCCTTCCACTAATACTTACAGCCAGCCAATCACACCTCTCAAAAGAGATCCTATCCTGAAAAAAACTTTATATCACAGTACTCACTCTTTTGCAACTATATCTAACCATAACCTTTACCACTGGCCACTTCTGGTCCAGGCAGCTTAGATATCATCTGATCAAAATGTGTCCCATGTACTTGTAATTCCTGCAAGCTCAAGACAGAAAGAGAGAGAGAGAGAGAGAGAAAGCTACCATGTTTAAAGTGAGAATAAATGTATGATCGCCACAGGTGAACCCCAGCTAATAAAACAGAATTCCTCCTTCTCTAATTTTATAAAACATCTATAACTAGATATGTATGGAACATGTTCCACTTAACGTTGAAGGCCAGAACTTTCCTGGGTCCTTGGTGATCCAACACGAAAATTTACAGATTAGGAGTGGACAAGATCACACAGCAGGTCTACCTTGTTGCAGTACAGGGAGGAGTCCGCCCGTCACGTAATAATCTCTACACTGCTGCACATACATGTCTTGTCCGAAGGACACAGAGAGGAAGGGGAAGCTGGACCAAGCTGGTCTGTGTGAAAAACGAGTAAGTAAAAGTTTCTCTAGGTTCAGAGAAGTCAGACAGGGGTCCTATGTATTCCATAGTTCTTTCCTCCTTCTAGATTCTGAATGTTCATATATAGATAGAAATGCAGACATTGTATGGGGCTCCCGGGTGGCTCAGTAGGTTAAGCGTCGGACTCTCGGTTTCTGCTCAGGTCATGATCTCACGGTTTGTGAGGGCAACCCCCACACTGGGCTCCACGCTGACAGCAGCAGTGGCTGCTTGGGATCCTCTCCCTTGCTCGCTCTCTCTCGCTCTCTCTCTCTCACACACACATACACACACACAAACAAATAAATGAACATAAAGAAAAATAAAAGTACACATAATAACTTAGGGAAATGGAATACTTTTAGATATTATGTTTGGAAGGATTTTATTTTCAATGTTGATTTATTTTTGAGAGAGAGACAGAGTGCGAGTGGAGGAGGGGCAGAGAGAGAGCAAGGGAGACACAGAATCTGAGAACAGGCTCCAGGCTCTGAGCTGGCTGTCAGCGCAGAGACCGACGTGGGGCTCGAACCCACGAACCGTGAGATCATGACATGAGTTGAAGAACGCTGAAATGACTGAGTCACCCAGGTGCCCCATATGTTGGGAAGGATTAATAAGCTTTAAAAGGCAGGGGTGCCTGGGTGGCTTAGGTCGTGGTTTGTGAGTTCAAGTCCTGCCATCCAGCTCTCTGCTTACAGTGCAGGGCCCCGTTCAGATCCTCTCTGCCCCTCCCCTACTGGTGCTCTCTCTCAATATACATTTTTCTTTAAAATAAGCTTTAAAAGGGGCGCCTGGATGGCTCAGTCATTTGGGCATCGGACTTCGGCTCAGGTCATGATCTCAGTTCGTGGGTTCGAGCCCCGTGTCAGGCTCTGTGCTGACAGCTCAGAGCCTGGAGCCTGCTTCAGATTCTGTGTCTCCCTCTCTCTCTGACCCTCCCCTGATCACACTGTCTCTCTCTCTCTTTCAGAAATAAATAGAACATTAAAAATTAAAAATAAAATAAAATAAAATAAGCTTTAAAAGACAGAGTTTCCCTTTAAGTAGTCAGTATTTTTGTGTTGGATGATGGGAGCAATAAAAATGGGGGGGTGGTATGGTGTTTTACTGAGAATTTGATGAAAATCTGCAAAGAGCTCAGCTCTCATCCAGCCGCCCATTCCCTGAAAGTACATGCAGACAACTGCCTAATTATTTTGGAGGCAAAAATGTCAGATGATACAAGTCGAGGAAGAGAACGGATACAATCTGGTTTTGGTGTATACAAATCATTGTCACGCAGTCACGACAGCTAGCGTCCTCGAGCACCCACCCCCACGTGGGAGATAGTTTGTAACAAAGAGCTTTCTTTCATAGAGATTTTAGAGATCATATAGTACAACCATCTTATGAGTCTCCCTGTACTGTACAGTATATCCTCTAAGTGGTCATTCAGCCTAAACCCCACACAAGGAATCCCAGGGCGCCAGGGGTGAAGAAAACAAGCAGTTTCTAAGCCTGGCTCCTAAAAAGAGCCTTCCCAGACAGCAGGGACTCATGCTTGTTCTCAGACACGCCTGCCCCCGCTGTGTCCCAGTCTACACCAATGGTATTACTACTCATTGTAATATGGACATGGTATTTAAATCTCAAATGACAATAGATCACGCTCAGGTCGGGCTTACAAGGGAGCTCCCAAAGAGTCTGAAATTAGGGAGAAGGAAAAACTAGGGACTCATCTTTGCATAGCATTTGAATTTACAAACCATTTTCTAAAGCATCTCACACATCCAGGACACCCAATGACAACAGCACAGACTGGTGAGGTCGGTTTCTTGATGGCCAAGTTGGACCTCAAATGCCATGTTCACAACCTGAATACTGGCCACTTCCCACTGCAAAATCCTGGTGCCTATGGTGCAGGCATGGCATTGCGTAAGGTCACCTAAACCAAACCCTGCCCTGTGTAACTTCCCAGAGAAGAAACATCGGATTCAGCTATATTAAAGTTCAGAAACAAAAGCAGTCATTTACTGTTTGTTCTCTCTGAATTGGGCTTTCTTTCAAGTCTGACTTCCAAATGCCTGTATGGGGGGTTGTGGGAATTGAAGGACCCAGAGGAGAATAGGGTTTTTGGAAACTTTATTGTTACCAAATGTTAATACCTAATCAGGCCATGGGCCCCTGGGGCAGAGGGTTGAGTTAGGAAAACAACTACTATATTCATGCCTTGGTTTCTTCACTTTGCTTATATATTTATTGCAGCTACTATCATCTGCTCAACATGCAGCTAAATAAATAGGATTCTGTTAACACTGTTAACATGGAAGTTCTTCATAGACAACATCATCTTTAAGGTTGTCTTTAAGACAACCTGGGTGGCTCAGTTGGTTAAGCATCCGACTTCGGCGCAGGTCATGATCTCACTGCTCCCAGGTTCGAGCCCTGCATCAGGCTCTGTGCTCACAGCTGAGTCTAGAACCTGTTTCAGATTCTGTGTCTCCCTCTCTGTCTCTGCCCCTCCCCTGCTCATGCTCTGTCTCTCTCTGTCTCAAAAATAGATAAACATAAAAAAAATGATGATGATTTTATAGTTAGGAAGCAGTAATTTCCTTATTTACATTTCAGCGTAGGACCCTACATTATATTTGTAAGAAATATTATGTATGTGTCATAGGAAACCAAAGGTTGTATGCTTCTCATTGACACATAACGCTCTATTCAAAGGAAATTCACAGATAATTTCATCTGTTCAGTCTCTGTAAGGTATTTTAAAATATTTTAAAATTCATGGGAATAATCAACACTCAGAAGAATTACATCTTTGGCAATGAAAACACATTGAGAGGTTTTAGAGCCTTTGCAAACTGCCACTCAAGCTTATTATTTATGAACTCTTTGCTCTTTAAAATTGAGAACAAAGCAATTAACTACAATTTCACACCTTCAGAAAGACTAAGAACACAGTCTGCTATCTATTGTAAATTCCAAAGTGTATTCTTTCACTTAAATTTATAGTTCCATTGCGTGGAAATTTTCCTCTTATTCAAAAGAAAGTTCGAAAGTGAATCTTTTATTTCTTTTACACTGAAAATGGGCAATGCATACCAATTTTGTTCTTAAGAAAATAAGCTTAATAGACTCCATTGTAAAAATAATTGAGAAGCCAATATTTAAGAACACAATACACACAGGCAGACCATATCAAGTGGGATAATGTGGTCCTTGGTTTGCTCACTGAATGTGGTGATCAGAATTTTGCAAATGCATGCCTTGGTAACACAGTGGGTTCTAGCTGCTGAGCATCAGCCCCTACTGTGGATCAGGTCCTTAATCCCCACATTGGCTGTGCTGTACTCACACTACTACTCACCTCACATGCACTTGAATCAGGGAGAGTGGGGAGGGCCACAGGTGGGAAGGCATGGATTTGAACCCAGGCTGTCAGGTGAGAGCTCAAGCACCCTCTATGCACCTGTGGTGTCCATCCATGTCATGAACCGCTACACAGGACCAGCGGCGTTATACCAAAACGTTACAACTCAACCCCCATCCCACAAAAGAAAGTAACAGAATGTTCCTTTTTGAGAATAAAAATAATGAGACGACTCCCTTGATTTTCATACTTTAGATCTGCTCAAAGAAAGAATCAGAATCGAACGGGCATTCCCGTTCTTTAGACCCATCATCTCAGTCTGCCTGTTCCTACTGCCTGGGTCAGGCGCCCGCTGCCTCCTCCTGAACTGTTAGATTCCTACATCGTCTTTCCAACCTCAGTCTCCCGCTCCATTACTCTGTTCAGAGTGGCCCTGCTCCTGACCAGTCTGCTGCTCAAGGAGCCTTTCAAGGGTCGCTCGGAGTATCTGATAAAATGCGCACAACCCAGACTTCTTGTGTCTGGGTCCCAACTGGGCTCTCAGCACTCCCCTTCCTTCTCCCCTCCAGAAGTAGCCGCTGATCCAACTGTTCCCATCGAATTCCCCTCCCCCACCCCAGCCCCAGGCCTATTCCAAAGATGCCCACCAGGGTCCTGCTACCTTTAGTGGTCTGGGCCGCGCTGAGAAATGCAAATTTAAACTGTACATGGATCCTGCCCTTAAGTCACAGATATTCAGTGCTCATGTGGACCGTGCACATACCCAATAAACTAAAATAATTCACAAGAATGCATACAGCTTAAGAGATTTTATCTAATTCAGTTGGGAACTGTGTTTTTAGCATAGCTATTTTAGTTGTCTTAACAACGGAAGTAAATGAACTTGCCTGGTGTGGAAAAGGGAGCTGGATTTCAGACCGGAGGAGATTCAGAAGGTCATGGTGTTGACTTCAAGCAGAGAAACACATGGTGACTTTTTCCCCCTCTCTTCTGACTTCACCTTTGTACTGATTTTGAAATTCGCCCCAACTATATATACTTTCTTACTTTCCCACTCCAGGTCACAGTTTCCTACTTTACAAGAATTTTTTCCCACCCTCTGCCTACTCAAGACACAGAAAATCATTACTATTCTGATCTACAAGGCTGTACATGAAGCTCAGCTCCCTCCTGTGAGGTCCCCCAGCCCTAGGGCCACACCTCTGTCACTGTGGGGCACTCAGGAAGCAGTGTGTTTCCTTCACAGGTCATAATGAATATATCCCCAGTCTTGTCACATCCTAGATCGGTGCCCTCAAAAAGTGTTGTTCAACAAAAATTTTCCCCTCAAAATTCTCCAGGGTCATATTTTTTTCCTCCATATAGTTTCTTTTAAAAATAATTGATCTCTCATTTGCTTTCTTTCTTTATATTTAAAAAATATTTTTCTGCCTGCCTTTTCAATGTCAAGTGTTTCAAACTTTGAATCTGTTAAACCTCTGTTCCCTCACGTGTAGATCAAAGAAAACAAAGTAAAATAAAAAAAAAGGTTATTAGGGGAACCGATTGAAACAACGATGGACAAAGTTAGCACCTGTCAGTAGCAACTGAATAATTGGTGGGAAACAGAAAGACAAGCCTGAGTCAAGGCCGGGAACACAAAAGGAAATAGATTACTGCCCCGAAGGATACTGCAGAGTCACGGGGCAGGGAAATATACAGACAGAACGTAATAACATGGAAAATACTACTAGAGGGATTAGTACAGATGAGAAGATGTTTCCATTCAAGATGAGATGATGTTGGATGTTTCATAAAAGCAGAGTGTGTGGGTTCTAGCATCTGAGGTTGTTTCTGGTTGACTTTTGCCATGACACGTCCTTGGAGGACGGGCAGGGACTGAAAAAGATGTGAGGTCCCCATAACGGGGGGAACCACACTGAATGGGTTCTGTGAAGTGCAGCCATTCTGCACACGCGTGTACGTGCGGCCTGGAGCTGAGGGGGGAGGAAGACTGACAAACTGAGAGCACGCGGTCCTTTCTGCACAACAGAAGCCAGGGACTCGGCCACCTCGAAAGGGATCCCAGTCATGCACCCCAGGGTGACTTACCGCCACGCACTGACCACGTCTGTCGGCAATGAAATGCAGGACTGACCAACAGTAAATGGTCCTGCCTTCCCACTTCCCTCCTGTTTCCCTACACATGCAAACAACCCAACAGGTGCCTATGTGTTACAGAAGTGATTGCCATTTGGTGTCAGGGAGGAAAACTTCATAAAAGCACGCCGGCCCCCATAGAGTGGTACTAGAAACATCCAAGGGGAAATGTGCTCTTGAAAAAAGATATGCTTTGATCTGCATTGTAGTTATTTATTGTTAAGTAATTTTAATCTATTTTGAAATAGTGAATGTATGTATTTGTTATTATCAATGACAAGAATGGGTTTAATAAGGTTAAGAACAGGACTAAAAATCTCAGATCACAGACTGTTTCTCTCGCCATGTGCTCAATGAACACACACGTAGCTGCTTAAACCAGGACATATTTATTTTCTCTCGTGGCTACAGGTCAGGAGTCCAGCCACAGAGGAGCTGGTCCTCTGCTCGTGGTCTCACGAAGCTGCAAACAAGGCACCCGCTGGCCTGCGTTCCCACCCGGAGGCCTCACTGGGGACGAAGCGGCTTGCACACTCATTCGCCCACTCGGGTTGTAGTCGAGGCAGCCCCTTGCAGCTGTGTGAGTGCCTGGCTCTTTGCAGACTGTAGGCCTGAGGCTACCTCGGGTCCCAGGGGCTGCCCACTGCTCCCAGAAGCCTCCGGTAGTTCCTCACCTCAGGGGCTTCTGGAACACGGCCACTTATTTCATCAGGGTCACGAGGGGAGGCCCTCACTGCAGTCTGCTTGGACAGGGTCTTCCACAACCTGATACGATCAAAGGAATGACACCCCGTTGTGTTCGCGGCAGCTGCTGGTCAGAAGCACAGCACAGGTCCTGCCGACACGCAAGCAGGGGGCGCTGCACAGAGGCACGAACGTCAGGGACTGGGGCTCGTGGGGGTCACCGCGGGGTCGCTCTGCTGCACTAAGTTACAGGGACAACCTGTTAAAACACGTATGCGTCCATTATCTCAATACCTCAAATTAAGGATTGAGAGAAATGACTGAGAAGCTAGACTTCACTAAAATTAAAGCTTCTGCTCTGGGACAGACGGCGTCCAGACAATGAGAGGACCAGCCAGAGTCCAGAACATGTTTACCAAAGACACGTCTGATAAAGGACTGTTGGCCAAAACATGCAAAGATCTCTTAAACTCAACGTGATTAAAAAATGGGCCAAAGACCTTAGCAGACACCTCACCAAAGATGTACAGATGGAAAATAAGCATACGGAAAAATGTTCCCTATCGTAGGTCATCAGGGAAACGCAAAAACAATGAGATACAACTACACACCTGTTAGAATGATGAAAACATGGAACAGTGACAACAGCGAATGCCAGCAAGGGTGTGGGGCGGCAGGAACCATCCCCCATCACGGGGTCAAGGGCACAGGATGTAAAACAGCGCAGCCACTTGGGAAGACAGTTTGGCAGCAGCTCACAAAACTAAACAGGCTCTTATAATATGATCCAGCCACTACACTCCTTGGTATTTCTCCCAGAGGAGTTGAAAACTATGTCCACACAAAACCCTGCACACGGATGTTATAGGAGCTTTATCCATAATTGCCGAAACATGTAAATAACCAGGATGTCCTTCAGTAGGTGTGGGTAAAGAAACTGCGCTACATATAGACAATGGCAGCATGAAAAAGCATGAAAAGACACAGAGGAATTTTGAAAGCATATTTCTAAGTGACAGAAGCCAATCTGAAAAGGCTACATACTTTAGGACTCTGAGGCATTCTGGAAAAGGCAAAACTAAAAGACAAGTGTTTGCAGGGGGTTCATGCAGGGTAGGGATGAAAAGTGGAGCACAGAGGATGTTCAGGGTAGTGAAAATACTCTGTGTGATATCATAATGATGGATATATGTCATTATACATTTGTCCAAATCCACAGAATGGCCAACACCAAGAGTTAACCCTAATGTCATCTATGTACTTTGAGTAATTACAATGTGTCAACAAAGATTCATCAACTATAACAATGTACCATTCTGGAGGGGGTGGTCAACAATGGGGCAGGGGTAGGGAATACATGAGAGATCTCTACACCATCCTCTCAATTTTTCCACGAAACTTAAAATTCTCTAAGAAAATAATTTTTTAAAAAAATTATAAAGGACTTATCAAGACACAGCATAATACCCGGGTTCCCCATATCACTGAGATCTGTATAAATGTTATTTAAGTTCTCAAATCAGATATCCTCATAACCAGAAACTTTTAAATGTAATGAAAAATAAAGAACTTTAAAAACATTCTATTTCCTGATTATGTTTACATCTTCATCATGGAATGTTTCATTTAAGAATTAACACTTTCATCAACCATTTTGGAGACTAAATTGCTTCTGGAGACTAAAATAAAAATCATAGGTGATAAACAAAAATAGAATCATAGCCTTTTATATAGGATGAAGCCAGCTGCTCAAAATTCAATCTTAACCTGAAGACAGCAGTGATATTTGAATGTCAGGGACTAACCTGGGGAGTAAACAAACAAATGGTATACTCCATAACTGCAAATAGTATTTTAAAAAAATTCTTGAGACATAATTTGATTTCTATATAGAAGCTTATATATTCAGATTGAAAAGTTTTTTCAAAAATAGTCCCTAGTATAAAAAGTGAATACTCCATTCACTTATTCTCTTAAGCCTTTACTAAAATCATTTTTATATATCAGACCTTATTCTAGGCATTGGGAATTGTATTAGTTATCTATTGATGTGTAACGAAATAAATTCCAAAACTCTGCAGCTGAAAACAGAAAACACTGATGATCAGGAATCCAAGAGCAGGGACGCCAGGGTGGCTTAGTCGGTTAAGCATCCGACTTTCGCTTAGGTCATGATCTCGCGGTTCGTGGGTTCAAGCCCCGCGTCGGGCTCTGTGCTGACTGCCAGCTCAGAGCCTGGAGCCTGTTTCAGTCTGTGACTCCCTCTCTCTCTGACCCTCCCCTGCTCACGCTGTCTCTCTCTCTCTCTCTCTCCTAGAAATCAATAAAACATAAAAAAAAAAAAAAAAAAAAAAAAGGAATCCAAGAGCAGTGTAGTTGGGTCGTTCTGACTCAGGGACTCCCATGGGGTTGCTATCAAAATGGAGTCCAAGACTTTGGTCATCCGAAGGCCTCCTGGCAGTTTTACATTCTCCTACGGAGGCCACCCATGTGATTATTGGCTGGAGGCCTCAGTTCCTCTCTGAGGATGCTCCCTCCATTCATATATGGCAGCTGACCTTTTCTTCCCTGAGCACACGATCCAAGAGAGAGCAAGTACACAACCAAGACAGAAGCAGTAGTTATTTATAACTTAATCTCAGAAGCGACATCCCATCCTCTCGTCTGTATTATATTGGTCCCAGAGACCAACTTTGGTGCAAGGTAGGAGTGAACCGCAAAAAGGTGTGAATTACTAGGATCCTGAATCCTACAATAACACAGACATAAAGGTATCAGAATAGATATTGCTATCTTACTAGGGAGGCTGTATTTCTGATGAAAACCAACAGTCATTTGGTGCCAATAAGATGAATAAAGGGCATGAACAAGCCGGGTAATACTGGCTTGTCTGCAGCAATCATTCCACCCTCCCCAAGATGAGCACATGCAGGCCTCACGTCAGTCACCATGTTCCGCACCTGGACCTCCTTTCCCAGCCTGCAAAATAATGTCCGTTCTTCAAGTATCCATTCAAATTCTGCTGCCTCCATAAATGTGTTCAACCTCCCCTCCCAACCCAATGTCACTCTCTCTTCTGAATTCCACCCTCACATGTTTTAAATGTCTCTTGCACCAACTATGTTTTCCTATGTTGAAGTTATCAATCTAAGCATTTCTTCCTACTAAATCCAGCTTCAGTATTTTGCAAGGAAGGACAGTGTCTTCTTTCCTGTAATGTCCAGCATGTTAAGTGTTCCAGCAATTATAGAAAATAGTGCATTGCTGTGTGAAGGAGGGTATATTACATAGCACTGCCTTTGTCGGAAGGATTCAAAAACAGGGAAAGGCCTGGGAAACAGGATGACATGAAGGGATAATTGGTAAAGGGACAGATAAATTGAGGCTGAAAGTAGAAAAATAATTATAGGGGCACCTGAGTGGCTCAGTCGGTTAAGTGTCCGACTTCAGTTCAGGTCATGATCTCACAGTTCATGGGTTAGAGCCCCGCGACAGGCTCTGTGCTAACAACTACCTCAGAGCCTGGAGCCTGTTTCAGATTCTGTAGCTCCCTCTCTCTCTGACCCTCTCCTGCTCATGCTGTCTCTCTCTCTCTCTCTCTCAGAAATAAATAAAACATTAAAAAATTAAAAAAAAAGAAAAAGTAATTATAGAAATTTCTTGTTCAAAAATAATTCTCTCCACCATATTGACTATATTGCCTGCATGCCCTTCCTCCAAACTCTCCAGTGAAGCAAATGCTTCTATAAATTGGGGACATTCTTGGTACAGCACTTACTTTTAACATTCTTGATGCATACATGGTTACAGCATATGCATTTCACCAGATTTTAAGCTTTTACTCATTTCCATCTTCTTTTGAAAGTACAGAGATCCAAACTGGAAAACCATTCCATCTCCATTACATTGTCAATTCCCGAATGTTGCCTGACACACTAACTTATCACATAGTTTATTGGGCTGCATTGTATCAGAATACATCAATGATTCCAGGATTTGTTTTCTAACCCACTGAAGTTCAACAGAATCATGTTAAAGATTAAACATGAATTAAGATCTAAATCTGCTTCTACCACTTAACCTTAGTCTGTCTTTTCAAAGTCTCCTTCCTTCCCTTCAGCACACTGGCTCTATCACAATGCCTGTTCTTCTCCACTGGGTGGTCTGAGATGGTTTGTTTTCATCCTTGAAGTAGGTATCTATGTGTGTATATAGAATAAATGTATTTTATTCAATAATTTGAATTGAATCACAGAAGTAATGCCAATTAGTAGAGAAGGAATGACTACCATACTGATCCATGTTTTTGGTGTCTATTTCAAATACCTTACTCTGATTTACAAAGCCCTTAATAATCCAACTACATCTTCCCTGACTTCAAATCTGCCTCCCTCTCAGTGTTCTGGCTCCCTTTCCATTTCTCAGATATGTGAAAGCTTTGACCATCTCCAGTCTTCTTCTCATATTACCTCCTTTCCCTAGAAAGACACTGTTCATTTTTCACATGGTGGACTGGTCGTCACTGAGTCTTAGTTTAAATATGAATTCCTTGAGGGACTTTCCATAAGTACACTTTTCTGAATAGGAGCCAAACTAAATTATTCTCTATCATAGCACTCAAATATAATTATATCATAATATAAAATTTAAATTTTTACTTGCTCAGTCCTTTATTGATTGACTTCCTCCCAGAATAAGTTTTGAGATCCCAGAGCAGTGGTCTTTTTTTGTGTGTGTGTGCACTCATAACCAAGCATGATGCAGTGCCTAGAACATGGAAGGGATCAGAAATACTCTTAGATAAATGAATGAACATCTCATCAATCAAATACGATCTTTTGCGCTACTAATCCTCTATAAAATTTCATCCTTCAGGGGCGCCTGGGTGGCTTAGTCGGTTAAGCCTCCGACTTTCGCTTAGGTCATGATCTCATGGTTCGTGGGTTTGAGCCCCGCATCGGGCTCTGTGCTGGCTGCCAACTCAGAGCCTGGAGCCTGTTTTGGAGTCTGTGACTCCCTCTCTCTCTGACCCTCCCCTGCTCATGCTGTCTCTCTCTCTCTCTCTCCTAGAAATAAATAAAACATTAAAAAAAAATTTCATCCTTCATTCTTGCTTTTCCTGAGCAAACATTTTCATTCATTTTTATAGAGTTTTTCTCTATCATTCACCCAAACTATCAGCCTACCTAAAGTACATTTTAGGAGGGGTGCCTGGGTGGCTCAGTCAGTTAAGTGTCTGACTTTGGCTAAGGTCATAATCTCATGGGTTGGGCTCTGTGCTGACAACTAGTAGACAGCCTACTTCAGATTCTGTGTCTCCCTCTCTCTCTGCCTCTCCCCTGCTCATGCTCTTGCTCTCTGTCTCTCTCTCTCTCTCAAAAATAAATAAACATTAAAATTCTTTTTAAAAAATAATAAAGTACAGTTTGGGAAGTGAAGTCAAAGTCATCCCCCAGATGGGACCCATCACATTCATCACATTTACCTTCAGTGGACATGCAGGGCAATAACATGCCATCATCAAGCCTAGGGTAGAAGAGAGCCACCAAACTGAAATAAAACAATTTCCAGAAACTGAAATGGCCAGAGTACTAAGAATGAGTCTCTTACAATGAAATGAAGGCGTGAAACTGCCAGCTAAACATTATCCCAACTGCACTGCAGAATGTGGAGATGTTTCCAATTTTTATTAAACCATATGCAAAAGCCTGTAAACCACAAATAGCGTCAAAGTCGCAGAGTCACAGAGCAAGAGTGATGGGACCCGGCTAAGTGGCCTTGTTTCCTGTCCTCTACTGTCCTTGGCCTTCTTCCTCTCCTTTACCATGTGCCCAGCACGAAACTCTTCTTGCCCACGCCTTCCCTGGCCTGTTTGTGATGAGCCTTTGCCCGCGTGGGCACACACAGCCATTACTGTGCATTTATACACCACCATTAGGGTGCGGTGCAGATGCCACTGAACTGTGGTCCCCCCTTCTCTCTCTGCCAACACACTACACGCTTCTCGGGGAGGCTGACTAGATACTGTCAAATGACCAAACAGCAAAGTCTAAAAATTCTTCTGGTTATCTAAGTCAAAAAGTTACATTTTCAGTCTATTTCAGCAAAATATTGTTTTAAATACAGGAAGGAAATTCGGGCATTCTGGCATCGTTGAGGTTCTTTAAGAACAAGTTCTGAAAAAATGCATACACACATCGATACATGAATTCCTGGTCTGACAAATTGTTTCAACCCAAGAATTCTACTTGTTATTTTCTTCAACCAGAGAACAGCCAAAACTGCACTAGTTATAACAACTGATTACATTTATGACCTGTCTCCTAGGCTCAGAGATTTAAGTATCTGCTCTTTAGAGCCTATGAATAAAAATAACAACATAAAAGGATGGTGTATAAATATCCAGGGGCATTACATTTTGTATATATAATTTTTTAATGTTTTAAAATTTATTTTTGAGAGAGACAGACAGAGCAGGGGAAAGGCAGAGAGACAGGGAGACACAGAATCCGAAGCAGGCTCCAGCCTCTGAGCTGTCGGCACAGAGCCTGATGTGGAGCTTAAGTTCACAAACCCCAAGATCATGACCTGAGCTGAAGTCAGGCACTTCATCGACTGAGCCACCCAGGTGTCCCCAAGGGCATTTCATTAAAAAAAAAATATTTTTGAGAGAGCACAAGTAGGAGAGGGGCAGAGAGAGAGGGGGGACAGAGGATCCAAAGTGGGCCCCATGGTGACAGCAGCGAGCCTGATGTGTAGCTCAAATTCAAGAACCATGAGATTATGACCTGAGCTGAAGTCAGACGCTCAAACCACTGAGCCACCTTAAAGTGAAAAGTGAAGCCTTTTCACTTAAATGAAAGGGTATTTCATTTAAATCTTTTATCAAAATATAATACTTAGAGTAAAGTTGGACACTAATGCAGTTATAGTCAGGAACATATATCTAAGAACTGTGGGAATTCAAAAATTTATTTTGAATTTTAATAAACATCGGTCCCTATGCATGCCTTACTAGTATTTAAATGCATTGTTGACATGTTGATTCACATCACTAATAGAATCATATCTTCCTTTGATGATGTAGGCAGCATGAAATCTGACCTGCCCAGATGGAGCACATTAACAGACTAACTGCACAATCCTCAGGTTACAAATGCTAGAAGTAAATAGGCGTCTTGCATTCAATTTTACATAACCAAGCCTAAATAGAGGTGCATATCATGCTGACAGGCTCAAATATCCTTTAATTTGGGCACATGGAATAAGATGAGTAAATACAATTCCAGACAACCCTACAAGTCACAGGCTGAAAGTGATTTATGGGACATGAGTTGCTCTCCCAGAGTGACTAACGGGTAAAGCCAAAGGAATCCAAATTTCCCCCCGGGGTCTCAACTGAAAAGCAGGCGTGCAGATTTATCTCCAATTGTTTACCTGATACTCGTGCCTGACGTTTCCCCAAGCGGTCGGTCTGCAAGGAACTTTTAGAGCTCTTCTATGGGGTGTTTAAAACCTTTCTGTTCTTAAACAAGAAAAAAATCATCCCAACTTTTTTCCCATTGGTGCCCCCAATTGTGGTGACTTGGTATCCTCCAAAGAAAGCAGGTTGGCTCTCATCTGAGCATAATGTGGTAGGAAAAGCAAGCAGTCAGTGGTCAGTAGACTAGAATTCCTATGTCAGCCCCTCACCATTTCTTGCCATACACACATCACCTCACTTCTTTGACCTTTGTCTCTGGAATGAGAGAGCTAAAATATACTCTCTCTATATACAGTATATACTATATATATAACGCACTATACACAAAAAATGTGTATCACTTGAGTGGACTGAGACGACTTACAGTTCTGCATTATATACCCTAAAGTAATGAAACAAATAATTGTTTTAGAAACAATAAACTGACAATGAAGATAGTATGGAATAAAGAAAGACACAACCCAAGTTACAAAAAGAGGAAAAATGCGAATACCAGATGAGACTAATAAAAAACAAAAAGCAAGGTGCTGAATTTAAACCCAAACATAAAAATAATCACATTAAATATAAGTAATCTAAAAAGCATGCTATTAAAGACAGACACTGTCAGACTGAATATAAAAGTGAGACCCTATAAAAAATTATAAAATAAAATTATAAAAAGAGAGACCCAACTTTAGGGCACCTGCAAGAAACTCGCATTAAGTATACTGTTACAAATATTTCATAATTAGAAGTATGGAAAAAGATATCAAAGTAGATTTCAGAGAAAAGAATATACCGGGGCCAGAGAGGGTCATTTCATAATGATAAAATCGTAATGAAAAATGCACCAAGGCTACCCTAAACCTTTATCCAACTAATAATATGGCTTCAAAATATATGGAGATAAAATGAATAGAACTGCAAAGGACATAGATAAACTCACAATTATAGTCAAATATTTAAACATTCCTTTCCCAATAACTGATAGAAAAAGTACACAGAAAGTCTGGAAGGAAATAAAAGACTTCGACAGCATTATTAACCAACTTGACTTAATTGACATTTATGGACCACTGCACCAAAAGTAGCATAATATTCATTATCCCAAATACACATATCAAGAATTCTATGAAATCCATACCTCCCCAAAAACAAAACAAAATAAAGCAAAACAAAAAAAAAAACTCTTAAAACTCTAACTTGAGCAAACTTTATAAAAGGTTGATTATACAAAAATAAGTTACATTGCTATGTCCTAGGAACTAATGATCTGACATTAAAATAAAACCGCATTATTTATAACAAAAAAACTGTTATATCTAGGAATAAAACGAACACAGATGTCATTGGTCATTAGGATAGAAGATGAAGAGTGTGTGCAAAGGCTCTGAGGCAGGATCATTGTCAGGCTCAGGGAAGGAACCAGGGCTAGTGGATAGAAAAAGGGAGGTTAGAAAAGAAATCAAGAAGGTAGGAAGGAACCAGATGGTGTAGGGTCCTTGAGGGCATGGTAAGCAGTTTATATTTTTTTCTTAATAGTTGTTTTTTTCTAAGTGACCTAGTATCCCTTTGCAAAAACTGTAGCATTCCACTGCTAATTTTCTTTTCCAGTTTCTGGGTATTAACATCCACCTGCTCTCTAGGGACCTCCCAGACTTCATCTTTGTAGGGATTTTATTTTGCTTTCCCTCCATTTACACCTCTACTCCCAACCCCAGTCCAGAAAGTTTATGTGTGTGTATGCTTTTGTCTAAAATGGCTCTTGATACATCCCTCTTTCAGACCATAAGTGCAGAGATTTATAAGCTCCTTCCATCAGATGCATACTGTGTGGGAAGAGTCTGTTCCCTACAGAATCAAAATTTGATTTCAGTGGGGCGCTTGGGTGGCTCAGTCGGTTAAGCATCTGACTTTGGCTCAGGTCATGATTTCACGGTTTATGGGTTCGAGCCCCGTGTCGGGCTCTGTGCTGACAGCTAGCTCAGAGCCTGGAGCCTGCTTCGGATTCTGTGTCTCCCTCTCTCTCTGACCCTCCCCTGCTCATGCTGTCTCTCTCTCTCAGAAATAAATAAAAACATTAAAAAATTTTGATTTCAGAATGTATCACGAATCCTAACCACACTGTTATTAGTTAAAAAGACTTTGGGGGCACCTGGGTGGCTCAGTTGGTTAAGCGTATGACTTTGGCTCAGGTCATGATCTCACAGTTCTGGGTTCGAGCCCCGCGTCGGGCTCTGTGCTGACAGCTAGCTCAGAGCCTGGAGCCTGTTTCGGATTCTGTGTCTCCCTCTCTCTCTGACCCTCTCCTGCTCACACTGTTTCTCTCTCTCTCTCTCAGAAATAAATAAAACATTAAAAAAAATTTTTTTTTAATTTTTAATAAAAAATTTAAAAAAGACTTTGAACAAGTTACTTAATTTATTTACATTTCACTTTCTCCATGTGCTCAACTAGGGAGTGCAACAGATGCCTTCCACTGTTGTCCCGGAGATGAAAGGAGGCTTAGGCACAAATTCTGACATGAGGCTCAGAATAACACAGAAGGGCAAACATTAATGACTGTTGCCATTAGGAGCATACTTAGAACAAGAAAACTGGTAATACGTTTGCTTACACAGTTGTTTTTTTTTTTTTTTACTGTAAAAGATTTTATTTTTTTATGCTTATTTTGAGAGAGAGAGAGATGAGAGAGCGTATGTGCCCCATGCCCCTAGCTGGGAAAGAGAGAGGGGGAGACAAAATCCCAAGCAGGCTCCATGCTGTCAGTGCACAGCCCTAAGAGCAGCTTGTTCTCACAAACCTTGAGATTGTGACCTGAGCCGAATTCAAGAGTCGGACGCCTAACCGACTGAGCCGCCCAGGCACCAATACTTACACCGTTTTTACATTTTAATTTGACATTCTATAACTCTCCTGTAGAATCCTAACACACACACACACACACACACACACACACACACACACACACATTCTCTTTGACTCGCATTCAATAGTCATTTTTTTTCATTTGTTAGGTCCTATCTTAGTTAAAGCCATTAAAAACACGTGTAGGGGCATCTGGGAGGCTCAGTCAGTTAAGCATCTGACTTCAGCTCGGGTCATGATCTCATGGTTTGTGGGTTCGAGCCCCGCTTTGGGCTCTGTGCTGAGAGCTCAGAGCCTGGAGCCTGGTTCAGATTCTGTGTCTCCCTCTCTCTCTCTCTCACTGTTCCTCCCTTGCTCATGCTCTGTCTCTGTTTCTCAAAAATGAACAAACATTTAAAAAAATTAAAAACATGTATATGTTTAAACTTCATAAATTTTCCATTTTATCTCAATTGGGTATATTTATAATGATAGTCTTTTCACATATATGTGCTCTCGCACCTCTCTACATTTGTAATACCATTTTCACAAATAAGAATTATTTCTTATTATCTAATACCTGTCCTTATGGAAATTTTCCAATTGACCCAATATGACTTTTTAAATGGATTCTGAATTGTTTTAAATTATGAAAGAATCCTTCAAATACTGGAAAAATTAAGTTGTGGATACAGGATTTGGGAACTGGGTTGTTTTCCGAAAGGAAAGTTTTCCTCAATCACACATTCTCCAATTGTTTAGAAAAGTAAATCAAAGTTAACTTTATAATGTGTAACTTTTTAATCCTTTGTTAGAAACAAGGGACTCCAATGAGTTGGTGGGTCTTAAATTTGCACGTGCATCACCGTGGAGATTTTACAACAGCTTGTTGGCCGCCATTCCCTGGTGCTGCTGGTTCCTTGGATAAAGGGGGACTGGAATGTGCATTTCTGAGTTTCCAGGTAATTCTGATGCTGTTATTTGGGGACCACACTCAGAGAATGCTGTACTGCATCATGCTCTTACAACCTTTATACATATTTTTAGCTATCTTCATTTGTGTATCTGATCACTTAACCTGGTCACAAAGGATACTGAGAAGCAACTGGGTGTGAAACTTGATACTGTGTGAACACTGAGAGCCACAGCTCTGGGTAGCAAGATACTTTCCAACATTTTCCCAAAGCATTGGGAATACACCAAGCACAAAAGTCCATATGAAAGTGGTCATTGATCTATACATGAGTAAAATTCTCTGGAGTGGAAACCAAACCACACTTTCAGCAAATCAGTTGGGCTCAGGATGCTTCTGTGTGCACATATATATACCATCTACTGAGTTGATTGATCTGAAGGAAACAATCATGACCTTTGGGGATTTCACTGCTTCCCGAGGTAATGGTAAGAACCATGGTTATTTAGTTGTGAAAGTGAATTCTGGAAAGGTCATAATGAGTTTTATTCACCCTAAGGCCAAGGGCACCTAATGGGCTTGCTCTGAAAAGTGCCTTTGGGAGAATTTATTTGACTTGGGTGATTTTTCCATTTGCAAGTAGATGCAAATCAGCCTCTAAAAACAAAAAAAAAAGAAAGAAAGTTAAGAGTCCCAGCCACGCACTGTAGCTTGTGAGGACTCAGATGGGAGCCAGGGGAGGGGTCCCTGTTGCTCTCTGTGAACAACACCCGTGTGCTTCCTCCAACACATGTGGGTGTGTTAGCTGCCCTCCGCCCTCTCTCCTTATAACTAGGCAATGATTTATTCCTGCTGGAGCCAGCCCTGCTCATGACGCATGCCGGCCACTGCCACCTCCCCTGCAGATGACCCAGGTGGCACACACATCTCCCCCCCAGGGAGCTCCAAACACGGCCAAGGCTGGCACGGCGGTTGCTCCTGTGTTCTGGCATCAAAGTAGCCTTCCCTCCAAGCACTGTCAGTGATTTAGGAACGGTTAGAACCAGCCTTTAAGACAAAGAGAGCATTTTATAAATGCCTTTGATTTGACCATTATTAATACATTGCTTCAAAATTATTGGCTCATGTACCTATTTCTTCTGTTCATCTCAGAGTGTTTTTGTAAACAAGAAATATTGTTAAACTTCACACCCAAAGCACATAAAACACTGGCAGGAGCATGAACGCTTCACAGGCAGGTGGTGGGGGGACGAAGGGCATGGCACACGGTATTTGAGCCATCAAGCAGGGCTGCACAAGGCAAATAGAAACCAGCAGGCGAGGGGAGCCTGGGGGGCTCAGTCAGTTAAGCATCCCACTCTTGGCTTTTGCTCAGGTCATGATCTCACGGTTTCCTGAGTTCAAACTCCACATCACGCTCTGCTCTGTGCTGGCAGCATGGAGCCTGCCGAGGATTCTCTCTCTCTGCCCTTCCCCCACTCATGCTGCCTCTGCCTCTCTCAGAATAAACATATATATATATATATTTATATATTTATTTATTTATATTTATATTTATATATGTAAAATATACACCAACCACAAGTTTATGAAATATATGCTCCTCAGGAAGCAGCATTCGAAGGTGGTGCGCGGAGCCTGATTACCAGGAGACTTGCAAAGACACACAGAAGGGACAGGAAGGAACGGGGGTCAAGGAAAAAAATCAGTGATGGGATGAGATTCACTGAAACACAGGTTATCAGCCTCACCGGATGTGATGGGAAAACATGGAGCCCTCGCTCAAGTAGAGAAGAAAGAGCCAGAGACACTACAGAGTCAGCAAAGTAGGGCAAAAGGCTAAGGAGAACCATGTCTCCTCGTGAACTTTAAGGGTCAACGAGCAAGGACAATTTCTTGAAGCTTCTCTAGGTAACAGTAGGCCCAAGTGATCAGAGGAAGGTGGGGGTGTCTTAAGAAAGAATCTAATCACAAATACAGGAATTGGAAGAGATTAGTGACAGTATCTAGTTAAATATACAGAGGATATAAAGCCAGGTTACCCTGGAACATATCATATACAGAGGGCTACCAGAAAAATGAGTCGTGGGGGGCGCCTGGGTGGCTTAGTCGGTTAAGCGTCCGACTTTCGCTTAGGTCATGATCTCGCGGTTCGTGGGTTCGAGCCCCGCGTCAGGCTCTGTGCTGACTGCCAGCTCAGAGCCTGGAGCCTATTTCGGAGTCTGTGTCTCCCTCTCTCTCTGACCCTCCCCTGCTCACGCTGTCTCTCTCTCTCCTAGAAATAAAAAATTAAAAAAAAAACATTTAAAAAAATGAGTCGTGGAATACCTCACATATATCATTATTGATGGATGCTTTTAACCCTGGGTTTGGTGCTCAGGGAAGCTCCAAAATTCAAATGGGCCCCTCTGTAAGTTAACTCACTGCAAAACAAACTACTCTGAATCTTAGGTGGGTAACTAGCATGCATTTGTTAATTCCTCGCACACCTAAGTCTCAGAGGACAGTTCTTTTTTTTTTTTTTTTTATAATGCAATGCAAAGTGTTTTATTTATTATTTTTTTTTACAATTCTTTTTTTTTTTTTTTTACAAATAGTTCATTGTCAAATTAGTTTCTACATAACACTCAGTGCTCATCCCCAAAGTGCCCTCCTTCATGCCCATCCCCCCCTCCCCCCCACATCCATCAGTCCTCAGTTTTTGTCAGCATTCAAGAGTCTCTCATGGTTTGCCTCTCTCCCTTTCCCCCACCATTTCCGCCCTTCTTCTCCCCCTTGGTCCTCCGTCAAGTTCCTCCTAATCCTCCTATACGTGCAAACATATGGTATTTGTCCTTCTCTGCCTGACTTATTTCGCTCAGCATAACACCCTCAGAGGGCAGTTCTACTGATCTGAGCTGAACTGGCTCATGCAACTGTGGTAGCTGGGCCATTGGCTGGAAGCTACCAGACCTAGGATGGCCAAGGCTGGCTGGGATGAGTGGACTCTCCTCCATGTTTCCTTCACATGCCCATCAGGGAAATGCTCTCAAGGGGATCAGAGGTAAGCACAGGAGAGCTTGGAAATGCACTGATGTTCTTCAAGCATCTAATCTGCCACTGTCCCACAGGCTAAAGCCAGTTGTTCAAGGCCAGATTCACTGTGGGAAGGCACTCTGGAAAGTTCTGGATACAGGGACCGCTGAAGCACTCCATCTACCACGCCTGATGTTTGTTTAACCATAGACACTGGAAATAATGAAATTTTGGAAATAAAAATCATCATATTTCACTATCTATAGAAAAAAAGTCCTATTTCTATTTCTTCCCTTTTTTGTGACTATTTGCATTCCCACATACAAAGCAAGAATCATTAAGTACATGTGATTTGTATGTTTTTAAAATTTTGTATCTTTTTTGGTTATTCTGCATACATTTTAACAAGTTTCTACTTTTCTGAAGCCTCATGATGTTTTCAAACCTACATAATAATCTGACTTGCGGTTTTTCTTCTTTTTTAAATGTTTGTTTATTTTTGAGAGACAGAGTGTGAGTAGGGAAGGGGCAGAGAGGGAAGGAGACACAGAATCTGAAGCAGGCTCCAGGCTCTGCACTGACAGACTGACACCGTGAGCCTGATATAGGGCTCGACCCCATGAACTGTGAGATCATGACCGGAGCTGAAGTCAGACACTTAACTGGCTGAGCCACCCAGGCACCTCTGACTTGATGTTTTTGTATATTAACTGAAACATTTTCAATTCGTGGAAACTTTATTATATACAAGCTTGCTTCCTTAGGAGAGCTGATTTAACTGAAAATTAGTGGGCCAATTATTCTTAAGCCTCTCAATGTCCATTACTAAAATGTTTTCCAACATGTTTGTTCTTCTCTTCATTATCAATCATGAATGAATACACTGTGCTGTCTCCAACCGGGACTGTTACCTTGTTTTATTAAATGTCAGTAATAAGAATAGTAGTCAAGAATAGTAGCCCTTGGAGCCAAGGTCAAGATTTACTCAATCCATATCAAGTCCCAGAACAGCTTTGGGCATTAGATATGCACTGTATATATGTTAGAGAGACTGTCATTAATGTTATTAATTTGAATGCATTTGATTATCCACAGTTAGGCTTACTTTTCTATTTTTACCTATTCCTTTATGTATCTTTTCATTTTCCTTTTTTAATCTTGGCATTTCCTTCATCTGTGTTTTGTTATTTCTTTGCTTCTCCTAAGAGTTTTGATCTTCACTTTCCATGTTCTCTAAAAAAAGTACTGAATTTAAAGTTCTTTCATAAAATTCTTTAGAGAATCACACTCCACAGAACAAACTAAATTACTGGTTTCTGTTTTGCCTGGTTTTGCACAGAAACACCCAGTGAAAAAACACAGAGAAAGAAACACAGGATCCGAAGACAAAGCCAAGCCTGGAAACTGTTCCGGTACTTTCTATTGTGTCCATTTTCTTACACTTCCCCTAAATAACTGCAACATTTCTCTTTCCGTCACTATCCAGGGTCAGGGTTTGCCCAGGCCGATCTGAAGATGCACTCACATGGAACGTGTGATCAGCTTTCTTCATTTTGTGTGGCTGTGCTGACCCTCTAAGGGAGGTGGGGTGGGCTCTCTTCCACTGAGAAGACCCCAAAATAGTTTGTTCCATCAAGAAATGGCACAAAACACGAGAGTTACTCTGAGGAAGATAAATGTCTTCTCCCCTCACTTTGTTTTATTGCTAACAATTAAGTTGATTTAAAAATAAGTGTGTGCCGCCTCTGTGTGCTGTTTCACACTCAAACCTTCATAATTGCTCCCCCAGTGTAACGGCCTAGATGTTAATTTTAGATAGTTGGAACAGCAAGTCATATATTTTTAAATCACGGAGTCATTTTTAATTAATGTCTATTTGTTTTCATTTTGAAGCTCTGTTGAAATAATCAATAATGGAAGTTGAAAGTAGAGGCCATAGCAATAAAGTTATATGAACTCATTTTGGCTGTAAATTATTTGTAGAAGCTTCATAATTTTTTGATACAAAATACGGTTAAACTGGCCCCTGGTTAAATCGGTCTGTTAAATTAGTCCTCCTGCACATGACTGAAGCTATAGGTCTGTTTCTGTTTTCTGTGGAATTATAGACTGGGGGAATTTGGAAAAAAAATAAAATAAAAGTCGTACTTGAGGTCAGTGGTCATTAATTAGAGTGAGGCCAGTCAGGATGGGCCGGCTCTTCTCTTCAGCCAGAAAGTGCTGCCCAGTCAAGGACACAAAGCCGGAGGAACGCTTCACTTGACCAAGGAGGGATACTGCCCAGTGACCATCATGGAGCTAGTAAAAGGGAAAATGAGTGGAGAAACTATGAGAGCATACTTGGGTCAAGGGACTGTGGGAAATAAACCACAGAAGGCCAGAAATGAGGACCAGAGGCCATTGTCCTAGGTAAATGGATGTTGAGCTCCCTGAACAGAAGATGCCTGGGGTGGGGCGGGGGGGGGGGATTTTGGATGGAGAGGAGGTGCCATTAGAAGGAAGCTGGAAATCTACAGCAAAGACGGTCTGAGAGACAGCACAAAATCTAGGTAATAATAAGATCTAGGATCTTTGTTCCAGACAGGATGGTCTAGATAAGATGGTAATGGGCATTTGTAAGATAGGAAGACAAAATGGTGGGTGGAAGATCTACAAAATGGCAAAATGAAGAACCTCATGTTAAGAGGTGCAGAGAAATAAAAATCATGAAGCCAAGTGCTCAAAAGATTGCGGGAGACAGAAAATTGTAAATGAATACGGGGTGTTTTAAATCAGGGGGCGAGTATTTTAAAGGAGCCGGCAGGGTAGAGATTGGGATCGTTCCATTAGAGAAAAAATATGCCTCCATGAACGCCAAAGGAAATTCCTTTTCCAGATGTTTGAAGACCCATGGGACATGTGTACCCTGCAAGAGTAAATGAATAAAAGAAGTGGAGAATATCTTTTCTGATATGAAAAAAAAATCTCATTAACTTTTCTCAACCAAGCTAGAAAACAAAATTGGAAGCTGAACTTTTAAAAATGATCCCAAGCATTGGTTTGCTGAATACTCTGTATTGGAGGTACGGGAAGAAAACACAGGGCAGAACATTTTCTGCAACATAGTAACACGCTGACTACCCTTGCGGCCAGGCTCACCTTGCCAGGCTCTGAAGAGTCACAGCTACACTTACACGCTCGCTCTGCTGACCTCACACTCACTCTGCTACCAGTACAGATACCAACTCACGTCCAGGCAGCAGACCCCCCCAGACATGAGGAACACAGACCCACATTCTACGCGGGCTCAGCCAACAACATGTCAGTAGCAAAACAATCTTATTTAGCAAATACCTGGGGTTTCTATTCTATCAGTTTTCATCCCGGAAAGATTGTGCAAATACTGTATGCTCCCATGAGAAAACAGAACCTGACAACTGGAGACAATGCTTTAACTTTTAAATCCAGTGGCTGCCCAAGGGATACCCTGATCTTGGCATTACTGCTTAAATCCCCAGGAGACCCTCTCCCCCACCCTCGCCTGCCCCCTCCCGCAGAGAGAGAAGCATAATCTCCATGAAGGTGAGAAGGTAGGTCTTAGGTTTCCATCAGGAAAACTGCTCTAAGCAGTAGGAAGGGGGAAAGGAGACCTTGTATAGTTGTGCACATCGTCTCAGGCTCTTCCACTGCTGTAACAAAATACCACAGACTGGATGCTTTTAAACAACACAAATAGGGCACCTGGGTGGCTCAGATGGTTGAGCATCTGACTTCAACTAAGGTCATGATCTCATGGTTCGTGGGTTCGAGCCCCGTGTCTGGCTCTGGGCTGACAGATAGCTCATAGCTTGGTGCCTGTTTCAGATTCTGTGTCTCCCTCTCTCTCTCTCTGACCCTCCCCTGCTCATGCTCTCTCTCTCTCTCTCTCTCTCTCCTCTCTCAGAAATAAATAACACATTTAAAAAATTAAACAACACAAATGTACTGCTCATAGTTCTAGTGTACTTGGGGTGCAAGCATGGCTGGGTTCTGACCAGAGCCCTCTTCCAAGGCTGCAAGCTGCCTGCTTCTCTGCAGCGTCTGCACATGGCAGAAGGGGCCAGGGAACATTCTGGGCTCTCGATTATGAAGGTACTAATCCCACTCATCAGCTTCCACCCTTAGGACCTAACCACCTCCTGAAGTCCCCACCTCCTAAGACCCTCACCTTAGGGGTTAGGTTTCAACATCCGGCTTTCAGAAGGATATAAACATTTAGACCATAGCAGACATACAGGCTGGGAATTATGATACATTATATTAAGTAATGATGTCATTAGCATTTAATGTGACTTAAGGGACTACAGACTGGGAAAGAAAAATACGACTTGAGGACCACGGCCATGTCCATAGTTGATTCTTTCTTTAAAGTGTTAAGTAGGTAGACAATTTTACTGTTGAGTTGTTCTCACAGCCAATTGATAGGAATGGCCTGAGAAAGTCTTCCTGAGCACACATCTACCACTCAAGGAGCCCACCATCAGAACTGGCTCCTTGAGATTTTATCAGAGTTAATTTGTGCTGGGTTGTGTCTCATATTATACACAGGTTATGATACTGCACAGCAATATTTGGCCTTAAGTCTTTCCTCCCATTTTGGTAAAGGACACTCTTAAGTAACAAAGCTCAGAAAGCTAGAAAACCTCAGTCCCTAAAACTGAACTACCCTGTTTTAGGACTCAAGATCTACAGAGCCTCTAACCAGACCTGAAGCCACTGACGCCCTGAAGGAACTCAGATATAACAAAAATATAGTGAACCGCTGTCCGAGAATACTACTCTGAAACTAACGACAGTGCTTTGTCTACTGTTGGTCCCTGGAAAAAACAAAACAAAACAAAACAAAACAAAACAAAAACCCCACACAAACAAACAAAGATAGACTTGAGATGAAAGCAGACAAGCTGAATCCAAGCATCCAAGAAAATCGAGCCAATTCTTTCCAGCAGGTGTAAGTAATCAGAAGGGCTTTCCCCGACACCTTAAATGTCACTTAACTCTTCAACTCTGATAATGGAGGGAATGGAAGAGACTCAGACAGAGGGTCAGTGTCAACTCCCGACATCAGCACTAGGTTGCAAAGTGTCTCCTGGCTCATGGCCAGGGGATCATAACAAGGAGTTTGTACCTGCACATATGTAAGATGCACGATTTGTGTATGTTACATATATTTTGTAAGTATATGCTCAGTATTAGGAAGTCAGGATACTAGGGATGTACTCAAAGACATGAGGAAAAAGGCATTAACTTGGATTCTTAGAACTGGGCTGTCAGTGTGATGGAATAGTCAGAGATATCCCTCTTGCTCCACAAATCAGGCATGTATCCAGGATGCCAATCTGCTAAAAGGAAGCAGAGATCTCCTATTCTACCCACACACGTTGTAACACATGTAGAGCAACTAACTGTCGCTCCTGGACAGAATAAACACCCACAAAAAACCCAAAATTCTCAAAAGTGACTAGATTACTATGGAAAATGTCTCTAACTTTAACATTACTAAAAGACCAAATAGTTTTTCTACAATGTTTATTACCTAACATGGATGCATCCCTGAGAAATTTGCCTTTTCTTCTAATTAAATGAATTAAATAAATCATGCTTTTATGAGTTACTGATATTAACAGCATCAACGAGAATTATTTAGCGGAGTCCACTTCCTTTCTGGAGAATGGGAAATGTTTTAATGGGTTCATTTATGCCAGGTCATATAGATCAAGATGTAACTGCTTTGCCAAAATCCTGCAGATGTAAAGATCTGCTTCCGGTTCTTTTTTTTTTTTTTGCTAAAAATGACCCATCTTAAGAATGGTAAAAATGTCACAGGTGTCACTGAAAGACTAATAAAGTCCTTGACAAAAAATACAAGTAAAGGGGATGATGTAATTAAAGGCAAAGCTTAACAGCAATAACAACATAAAACACCCCAAAACAGAAAAACAAAAAAATTCAATGTGCTAGAATGACTCTTGCACAAAGAAAAACATATCCCGATGGTGTCATCATGTGACGGTCTAAAAGAATCATTACCAAATGGTTAACATGCAGTTAAGATAGGGAACAGAAAATTTAGTAATATTTTTCTTCATTAAATGCTGTGTCAGTGGTTTCTCCCCCCCCACCCCCCATCTCTGCAAAACATGATTTTCAAATAAAATCTTCTATGGCAGACAGCTGAAATGGGAAGAAATGCCCTGACTGTAGGCAGCCGGGGGTGAGGGTGCGGGGGTGGGGGGGGTGGGGAGGTAGGAGAGGGTTGGTGGTGGTGAAGGAGCTGGATTTCTGGACAGTGGATCTCCCACTTATCCCTCTAGGGCTGCCCCCCAAGCAATTCCAGTTTTAAAAACAGTATTTTATAAAAAGGAAAATAAGTGGAATGATCAATATTGATAATTCACCACAAACAACGAGAAAAAAATGAAAAGTAGGAAATGTATCTTCAAGATCCTCCCATTGTCTATTTCCATAGTCTTCTCTCTCACTCTCCCTTTCCACGGCGGTGCCCATGTCTACCGGTGTATCACTTATATAACTGCTCACTCCACAGGCCAGGTCCTGTGCAGGAGATCCTTAGCAATACCTTTTGATTCCATGCAAGACTGCTGGACAGCTACATACTGCAAGATAATACGTTCAATGTCATAGAAGGAAAATAGAACCAGCTGCCATATACTCTAATCCATTTGACCTGAGGCCAGTTCCACTACTTTTTACTGCCCTCTATCACTTCCAAAGATAAGAAGGACATTCTCTAACCATGATAAAAACAATTATTTTTTGAGAGTCTACTAGGAAATCTCACACAGCTGGTGGAAATACAAATTGGTACAATCACTTTGGGAAAGTGTTGGACAGTATCTGCTAAAGCCAAACATACTGCCTAAAGTCTGATCCAGAAACTCTACTCTTTAGGGTATATGTGTGTGTGTGTGTTCAAGAGAAATGCATACAGGATATAGTCACAAAAGACCTGTCCAGGATGTTGTTATATACACTAATCGTAACAGCCAAAATAATAACAATAATAATAAGATGCAAACCAAATGGCCATAACGAGTAGAACAGGTAAATAGATTGTCACACAGTCACACAATGAAATACTATCCAGCAATGAGAATTAAAAAACTACAACTACTCACAATAACAAGAATTAATCACACAAAAATAATGTTGAATGAAGGAAGCCAGATTAACCCTCCCTCACCTCCAATAAGGCAAATTGATCTATAGTATTAAAAGTCTAGATACTGGTTACCCAATCTCTAAACTAGGAGTCCCAGAGTGTTTGGGTGTCCTGATCATGATTCATTTCTTCATGTGAAAGTCGATCACTGGTCTTGACCATGTTCACCGAGCTACACATTTGTTTCTTTTCTGTATGCATGTTATACTTCAATAACATTTTCCCCCCAAAAGGACAAAAATAATCAATTCAACTCTCCACATTAACAAAATAACAGAGGAAATAATAAAAGATTCCCATTAATGCAGACAGAGAAATCTATAAAATTCAGCCTTCATTAATGAAAACTTTCTTAGCAAACTTGGAATCAAAGGGAGCTTCATTAATCTGGTAGAGAATATCTACAAGAATCTTCCAGCAAACCTTGCATTTCATTGTGAATTATTGAAACCTTTCCCTGGAGATCAGGGGTAAGACAGGGATGCCTGCTATCACCAATTCTCTCTGACATTTTACTCAAAGTCCTAGGTAACGCAATAAGGCAAGCTTAGAAAATGAATAAAACTGCCATTCTTCCGAAATGACTTGGTGCTCACAGAACATCCAAATGAATACAGAAACCAGCTATTATAATTAACATGTGAGTTCAGCAAAGTCATTGGATGGAAGGTCAGAAAGCAAAGTCCATTTTATTTCTAAATACAATAAATAGAAAATCTATAAATACATAGAATCAAAATCAAAATTTAGGCCCTGAGATCTATTACAAAGCCTGACTAGAGCTCTACACAAAACATTTCAAACCACCGTTTGAAAAAATGAAAAGACTTTTAAGAAATACTCTACTCAGGGGTGCCTGAGTAGCTCAGTCGGTTAAACATCCGACTTCAGCTCAGGTCATGAGTTCATGGTGTGAGTTCAAGTTCCGCATTGGGCTCTGTGCTGACAGCTCAGAGCCTGGAGCCTGCTTTAGATTCTGTGTGTCTCTCTCTCACTGTCTCTCCCCTGCTCACATTCTGTCTCTCTCTCTCTCTCCCTTAAACTTAAATAAATGTTAAAAAAAATTTTTTTAGAAACACTCTATTCAAAGACTATCAGGACTTCCTAAGTAGTAACCTCTGGAGGCTGGGTCCTTACTTTAGTAGTTTTTGGTCAACGCATTTTGGACTCTTTCTCCCAATTTCATTTAGAAGTAGAAATGATTCATTGCCATATAGTTCCCTTTGGAGTCAATAAAAAATAGTCTACATTTTTCTTTTTAGTCAACAAATGACTTTTAGCTTCTTACAGAACACTAAGCTTTCCATTTTAGGAAGGAAAAAAAGAAAAAAAGAAAAAGATAAGGCCATAATGGGAACTATTCAAAACCATGGACCTCAGATTCTAAAATAAATTTAAGAATTCCAAAAGGGTGGGACACCTGGCTGGCTCTGTTGGAAGAGCATGCGACTCTTAATTTTAAGAATTCCAAAAAGATTTATGTTCAATCATCATTACTATAGCATTTGAAGGAATGGAAACTGGCTACCTATCTGGCTGATTAGAAATATTACGGTTTATCATCACCCTCCATCAATGGCAGTCTCTTGAACTTTACTCACCTCTTGATCATGC
The DNA here is from genome assembly GCF_003009895.1 of Hyaena hyaena. Taxonomy (NCBI): domain Eukaryota; kingdom Metazoa; phylum Chordata; class Mammalia; order Carnivora; family Hyaenidae; genus Hyaena; species Hyaena hyaena. The sequence goes on from NW_024080633.1 coordinate 767,668, forward strand.
ATTTCCTCAACATATACTGTGTGTGTTTACTGTGTGACAGGCACTGTGTTAGAGATTAAAAGACTCAATGGCAAGTCTGGTCTTCTCCAAAATCCCTCATCTTTATTCCTCCCTCCTTACCTATTCTTCCCCCTTCCCAAAGACTCATTCCCTTCCCCAAAGACTCTTTCCAGAGACTTATTTCTAATAATAATAATAATAATAATAATGAAGATATTTCATGTTATTGGATTCTTTGGGGGTCAAATACATATCATCATGATATACATGATGACTGGTTACCATAGACCACACTGTGTCTTGGATGTAGAAACTTCCTAACCTATGATTTTCTTATTATTACAAGACAATTTTATCAGACCTATAGTTTTTAACTGTAAAATATTGAACTTAAAGGTCTTATGAAGCAAAAAATAAAAAAATGAAAAATAAAGGCTGTATGAAACAATGAACTAGGGATCTACTATATACTAAATTTCAGGTTATGTTACTAAGTTTTTTAGAAATTTATCTTCCCAAATGTAATAACATACAGAAGATGGTGATTGACACATGATTCAAGATGTGTCACAGCTTCCCTGAAATTTCCGTTTGATGTTTATATATAAACTTTTCAAATTAAAAAAAAGGAATAAGCTACAATCCTTGGAAATAATATTTCTTCTGTTTTCCTTACTTTAGATCAAACAATTCCCCGGTTTTGTTTCTATTATGACCATTCTGATGTCTTGCTGGTGTTTTGTACAGTTGTTATCACCAGAGAGGTTATTGATTTTTTTTCTTCTCAAAGTATCTGTCCATATTTTTTTATATTCTTTCTTTACTGCTTTTAAGTGCCTACTAAGATCGCCCATTGATTCTCAAGTAAGAAAAAAAAAGCATAATTTGACTTAATTTCTAATTTCTGAGATTTGGGATATAAAAAACTCTGGACAATCTTAAAATAGCATACTATTATAACTTAGAATAATTGAACTTGGAAATCTAGAATATACACATTTTCGGCTCTCTCAGAGGGAGATTAATACTTTACTGTTTCTAACTAAGCTTTTGAATATTGACTTATAATCACCAAGGGTTTTCAAGAGTTGAGAAACTTGCTGATATGTCTGCACAATATATATATATTTTATTTTTTGAGAGAGAGAGTATGAGCAGGGAAGAGAGGCAAAGTGAGAGAGAGAGGGAAAGAGAGAGAGATTCAGAATCCCAAACAAGCTCCATGCTGAGCGTAGAGCCCAACATGGGGCTCCATCTCAGGATCCTGGGATCATGACCTGAGCCAAAATCAAGAGTTGGAAGTTCAACTGAGCCACTCAGGTGTCCCTCTGCACACTATTTCTAAAAAAAAAAAAAACAAAAAAAAAAAACAAAAAAAAAAACTTTATCCTCGGCTTCAGTGGTCTCCAACAATGCCTGCGCCAGCCCTGCAGATTTGAAGACATTCCTCAATCTAAAAACACCCAGTGCTCTACAATTACAAACCAATTTGAAAGGGGGAGGAAATGGAGCCAGTGAGAGGAAACAACAGTAACAAGCAAATGGCGTATAAATGATTTGCGTAAGTTGTGAGTAACGGGGGCCAAGAGCAAATGCAAGGTACAGGACTGTCTGCCAGGGGACTGGACCCTGTCAGAGCACTCAGGAAAGGGACCCTGAGTACATGTCACCAATCTGGGATCTCACAGTGAGGAGGAGAAAGTGTTCTGGCAGAAAGAAGTTTCCACAGAAGTCTCGGCAGAAATAAACACTAACTGAATAATAAAGATAATACATGAGAAGAATCCCAGTGTGAGGGAGAGAGAGCAGAGAGGAAGCAGGATCCAAGATGAGGATACAGGCATAGGTCATGGCCATGGCAACACCCTCTTCCTCCTGAAACTCCTGAGGGCCCCAAACAGGTCCATCAGGTAGTTGATGCGACCAGTGACTGACTCTAAGAAATCTTAACTCAAAAAAACTGTATAAGGGGAGGGGGAGACAAAAGTGGGGAAATATAAATATTTATTCAATCCTTAAATCACGGTTAATATTTCAGTCATGACACTAAAACTGTAGGTATGCTTTTAAAAAATTTCCCTATCTTGTATAGATAGATACAAATAGTTAGAGATTAAATGATGTGACGACTAGAAGGTTTTCAAACCAATCCAGGAGGCCGTGTGTGGTGTACAGAGGAAGAAGTATGAACACTTGGTTAAAAATTATGAAAACCAGGCTGGTGTGCAGAGGTCAAGGGAGGTGAGGGGGGATTAGGGTCTACATTAAGTTGACAGGGGCAGAGGTAGGGGATGCAGGGGCTGGGGGGGAGGGGCAGTGGGAGATAGAGGCATCAGGTGACTCGTAGGCTTCCAGGCCACATGCTGGAGTGGCCAAGAAGGTCATTCACTGTGACAGGAGACACATAAAAGAACTGGGTTTTATGGTGGGGGTGGGGGAAGGGCGGGGCCCCAAGCATGTACTCGTCTGCACTCCAGATGAGCAGTAAATCTGAGAGGTCTTGGAGATATCAAAGGGGCTGAATAAATGGGTGGATAGATATGTCTGAAACTCACAGAAGTCACCTGAGCAGGATGGAAGAGTCCACAGGCCACAATCATATATACAGTAGCAGAACCACACGGATGAAGGAGGAGAGCTGAGGGAGAGTCAGAGAAGCAAACTTCAGCTAATTATCCATGGCAGTGGGCGGAGGAGGTGGCAACTGGTGAACCCGTTAAGAACAGAACTATCACTTCATCTTGTAATTCTTTTGCATGAAACCCTCTGGTCCTCAGAGTTTCTGGAAAGGACTCCAACTGACTGACCTGGATTTCACATGTATTCTTCCTCTGACAGTGTCAATGATGTCTGAAAATTAGCAAAGAGCAAACTAGAAATAGCTACTAAATAAAATTTTTACATATATATGAAAAGTTATCTTCCTAAAATCTTTCTCTAATATGCCTCATGTCCAATGGTTTTTGAAATTGGCCAATAGAGAACAGAGAAGAAAAAAGTAAACAATTATAATAAAATTAAACTCGTGGTGCATTTGGATATGGATAGTATTCTATACTTGTCAACAAACTTTTGGAATTACTATTTCCTTCAAAGCCCATAACCAGCCTGCTTGATAGATAAATCACTATTATAAGAAAATTCTTATAAATAATGAAGAAATCTACACAGAAGTTTACAGGATTGGTTTATTAAGGTTATATTTCTATTAGGCAATGAGCCAGAATTCTAACTAAAAATGTTGCTGTGCCTTCTTTGGATCTTTTTCTAAGATATCTCATTCAGAGAATACAGCTGGGGTGGGTTCAACAGTATCCTCCCCAAGGTGATGTCTACTCAGGACACCTGAATGTGACTTTTAGACTTAAGGTCTTTACAGAATTAATTAGTTAGGAATTCAAGTGTGTGGCTGGCTCAATTACAGCATGCTACTCTCGATCTCGAGGTTGTGAGTTCAAGTCCCAAGCTGGGCATAGACCTTACTTAAAAAGAAAAAGAGAACTGAAATAAAATCATACTGGTTTAGGATAGGTTCTTTTTTTTTTTTTTTTTAATGTTTTATTTATTTCTAGGAGAGAGAGAGAGACAGCGTGAGCAGGGGAGGGTCAGAGAGAGAGGGAGTCACAGACTGAAACAGGCTCCAGGCTCTGAGCTGGCAGTCAGCACAGAGCCCGATGCGGGGCTCGAACCCACGAACCGCGAGATCATGACCTAAGCAAAAGTCCGACGCTTAACCGACTAAGCCACCCAGGCGCCCCTGGTTTAGGATAGGTTCTATATCTAATGAGATTGTTCTTAGAAGAGGCAGAAAAGGATGAACAGAAGCACAGGGAAGAAGGCAATGTGAAGGTGGAGGAGACAGAGACTGGAGTGAAGTGTCCACAAACCAAGATGCGCCAAGGATTTGCTACAACCACCAGAAGCAAGGAGAAAAGCATGGGAAAGTTTCTCCCTCAGAGTCCCCAGAACACCTAACCCTGCCAACACCTTGATTTCAGACTTCTGGCCCCCAGAACTGTGAATGAATACATTTCTCTTGCTTTACGCCACCCGGTTTGGGTTATTTTGTTACAGCGCTCCAGGCAGATAGTACACAATCTCTTATAGAGAAGAATTTTTATTTACTGATGAAAACCCTCTTCCTCATGAAGCCAAATGGCCCTTGATTCTAGTGTTTCTTGATATATGTAATGTAAATTGTTCTAGAGTAAATCTAGAGTAAATCTAGAGTAAATCTGTACATGTTTGTACACATGTAGCAGATCACCTGCTGGATTGAACAATTGGAATACTGTTCACGGTTTTTTAATCAAGCCAAAGCCCTGAAGGGACTTGCGTGTTGCCACCAATCTCTGACCTTCTGAACCTGATAGAACACCACCATGCACGCAGAAACCCACGGTCGGCAAGTCCGGTTTTCAGGGGCCCGTCTTGTTCAGTAAGTTGGGCCTTTGCAACAGTTAGTCCTGTTTTCCAACATCTACTCTGTACTCATAATCCAACTGTGTAAGTACCTGCATGGGGCAACTTGATTCCTCTGATGTGTTATTTAATACATGTGATTCATTGTATTAGATTATCTCTTGTATATGTGCTTGTATTTTTATTTGTACTATTCTATGGGGATTCCAGCCTATCATACATGCCATTATGCTTTGAATTGAAATAGAATTACAGAAGGGTTGAATTCTTATTTTCAGTTTGTGCCATGTTCACGTGGAAAACTGAGGAATTATTTCCCGGCAAAAGTGGTGCGTTACTCAGGAGCCTACTGCCTCCCGAAGAGAAAGAGCTGGTCACTTAGCCACACAGGACATTGCTGGACTGAGGACAGCAACTCCCTCCTTCAGGCCAGTGCGTCGGAGGACAAAGTGTGTTTCCAGCTCCCTCTCATCTCCCTCTTTCATTGGTTAGAATTTCCCCTACTGGGAGTTAACATTTCCAGCTCTTGTCCCCTGAGCATCAGAGACGTTTACCGGTGAAGCCATAGGACACTCTGATAAACCAGGTGACACCACTTCAGTCCTGGCCAGGAGAGGCCAGAGGAAGCAGAGCCTCAGTGGGTCCATCAAGTCCGAGCTGCCTGCTGGAGCTTCTGTGTCTCCCACCCAGGGGTGACCCAGGAGTCCTTCCAGATGCCACCGGGGGGAGAGAGAAGCTGGCCCATGCTGCTATTAGATGATGTCGCGGCGGCCATGGTTTGGCCGTGGGATGGCCTCTCTCCATTAACAAGTGCTCAGGGCCCAAGACACAATGAGGCCAAGGGACACGTGACCCGTACAGGTTTACAATGGGAAGACTCTGCCAAATAAAGGGTCAGCACCGTAAAACATCCTGAAAAAAAAATATAACTAGTGAAACTCGAAATAGAGAGCTGCAGTACCCCAGAATTTATGTTACTGGATCATACTGTCCTCCCAACAGAGGGAGCAGAATAAAATCATAATATTTAAGCATGGCAACGCCCATACCATTGGCCTTCGCTGGCATTGGTGCAGAGGAGCAGCAGTGAAAATTAAGTCCATCTGCCCCTTCAGATGAAGGCTTGAAGTTAGGCTGACCAGGACTAAGACAAAATATAGAGAATCTAAGACATTTCTAATGCCTGAAAGTAGATATTTTGAGAGAAAAGATCACTATTGCTTTGACCTATAAACATTTTTTTTCTTAAAAAAAATTTTTTTAGCACTTACTCTTTTTTGACAGAGACAGCACAAGCAGGGAGGGCCAGAGAGAGAGGGAGACAGAGAATCTGAAGCAGGCTCCAGGCTCTGAGCTGTCAGCACAAAGCCCAATGCGGGGCTCGAACCCATGGACCATGAGATCATGACCTGAGCTGAAGTTAGACGTTCAACTGAGTGAGCCACCCAGGTGCCCCCTCCTATAAATGCATTTCTATACATGACAAGGAAAGAGCACTGGTTCAAGGAAAAACCATGCTAAATGAGCTGCTACAATAGTTAACTGTTTAATTGCATAATACGGATCCTGATATTTTAATTAATATCTAGGTGTGTTACAAGAACTTAGAAAATCCCAGGTGGAAAATGATTGCAAAGCGAGGTGTCAGTGTCGGAGTTATGATGCATCAGGTCCCGGGGCACATGTGGTCTTGTAAGACCATAAGCATCCAAAGCGGCCCTGACACATATGAATCTGAGGACATTAAAGCTGTGGAAATGCACATATTTGGCTCTCAGAGGACTTTTCCTCCTGTATTTCTGTTATCCCTGTGGCACGCAGCCCAGCAATGAGCTCCCTGCTTGTGTTCAACAAAGGGTCAGGGAAGACAAGGCCCTGTGGCCACCTCTGTCCCCTCCCCGATGCCCAGGGAGGCCTGCACTCCCCCTTCACAGGTTCCTTCTCCAGCTGCATCCTGTGCGGCCCAGGCAAACACTGCCGGAGACCCGGCCACCAGCCGGGCAGGGAGCAGGCAAGGGCCTCCTCACACACCTGAGCTGGAAGCCAGGACTGATTACCGATGGCATGACTTGATTTGCGACAGGATGTGACAGAAACCACAGTGGAGTTCAAGGGGTGGTTTAAAATGCTAAGCATCGGGCTTCCAGTCCTGCGATGCCGGCCAGGTGATTTCCTCTCTGAGGACTGGGTCCCTCACTCCCACCAGGGCACTCCCAGCCCGCGTTAGAATGTGGAGCTGGCAGCTGTGACCCAATCCCAGGACAGAAGCAGCCTGAGCAAGTGAGAAGCTGGCTTCCCCTCACCCCATAGGAGGTCATGAGAGGTGACACCCGGGCGGCAGCTCCCGAGGCCAGGGACTCAGGCCCCTTGGCTCTTACTGTCCCCCTCACCTGTGACCTAGGCGTGTCTGCAGGGCGGAAGGGCCCAGAGTCGGCTCGGGGGGGGGGGGGGGGGGAAATCTGAGGCATGGAGCAACCCCCCCCGCCCCCCCGCCTGCAGGGCACACGCAGGGCTGTGCTGGAGGCGGCGGGTCTCAGCCCTCCCCCCAGCAGGGGTTACTCCTGGGCATTGCTGTGAGTTGGTACTCACAGCCTTCTTGGAAAGTTCACTTCCAGGGACGCACAACAATTTACATTAAAAACAAGGGCGGCAGATGCTCAAAACGCAACCCTTCCCGGTTACATAACTGTGCTTTACTAGTATCCGTGCCCTTACAGTTGGTTACTTACCCCCAGTGTCTATGCACGCACACAGCACATACTGATACGCTACTGCAAGACCTTTTCCTGACTTGAAGAAACTCCACGCTGGTAGCCTGAAATCAATCACAGCGGGAGTATTTACACTACAGAAATTGGCAAACACTGCAATTCGGCCTTAATTTATTATTTGTTGATTATCTAGACCAGCAGCTGGCAAACCAGCCCACACTTGTTTTGGTTCAGTCCTTAAACTAAGCAATTTTTTTACATTTTAAAATCTAAAAGGATGGGAGAGCGAAAATATGTGACAGCGACACATATTGTATGTGGCTGCAAACCCTGAAATATATACCAGCAGGCCCTTTACAAAAAAATGTTCCCAAACCTTCTGGAAAAAATATTAATAATGCAAATGAACTGAAAAGCATCCTTGCTGGCTGTCAGCTGGCTGTCCTCCTGGGCTTGCAGAAGTGGCCTCATTCCTTGTCATGTGGCCCCCTCGAGCTTCAAAGCCAGCAAGGGAGAAGGTCCCATGTGTCAAATCCCTCCCATGATTTGAATCTCTTTCAACAGGAAGCACCCAGTCTCTCTCTCTGTTTTGTTTTTTTTTTTAAGTGTATTTGTTTTGAGAAAGAGAGAGGAGAAGACAGAAAGCCAGTGGGGTAAGAGCAGAGAGAAAGCGGGACCGAGGATCTGAAACAGGCTCTTTGCTGACAGCAGAGAGCATGATGTGGGGCTCAAACTCACAAACGTGAGATCATGACCTGAGCCACCATTTGAAGTTAGATGCTTCACCGACTGAGCCACCCAGGTGCCCCACACTTAGTCCCTTTTAAGGGTTCCCCTGAACAAGTCATCCCTGCTGAGGATAATTGTCGTTTCTCGAAGTCAGCTGTGTCATAAGGCATACTCTGATTATGAAGTGATAGCCTGTCACCTGTATAGGATCCCCCCAAATCAAGAGGATGAATTACACATATGGTCTTGGATCATTGGGGTGATCCTAGAGTTCTTCCTACTACAAGGCAAACCTCATAGCTTCTGTCACATCCACTTCTTCTATTTACATTATTATTTTGAGAATTTATTGAGATCCTACATATAAAAAGCAACTTATTACCATATAAAGTCTATCATGTTAAAAAATACTCTCAAGTCCAGTGTTATTGACCTCTGTCTACCGTGTCTCAAATTCACACATCTGAATCCTTGATAACAGAGTTCCTTTCCAATTCCTTGCTCAGAACCCAGGATGGAGGTACATCTTTGACCCTGCTTTGGTTTTGTTCTTCTTCCAAGTCAACCTGAAGAGATTATCAAGCCTAGCTACAGGATGGGGCCCAGCACAGAATGGGGCTTAAGAATAGGGGTAACACAGGAACCCCTTGGTCATCTAGGAAGTTCACTTCACTTTCCCAAATGCAAGATTTTCCATTCTTCCTTCCTTCCCTCCTCTCAGTCCATTTCCCTCCCTGCCCCCCCTTCCTCTCCCTCCTCTTCGCTCTCTCCCTCTTTCTTCCTTTCCCTCCTGCCAGTTCTTTCACTGACATACTTAGAATCGGGTATAAAAAAGCAAATCCATCTTGAGTTTAGCAACAGGAAGGGAGGGGCACCTTCTGTCGGTTCCTACACACTCTTTGGCCAGAGGCCAAAAGATAACAACAACTGTGCGATGTCTTTACAATGAGCGTCTGGTGCCCACAGTATCCACTCATAAGGTATTCGTACATTTTCTAAGATACCGAGAAGGCAAACGGAACGAACTCGCGCACCTCGCTGAGCCAAGCCTTTCAGGGAGGCGTGCTTGTGGCCCATGGACACCCCAGGCTCTGACGCTTCTTTCAACAGGGAAGAGCTACGACATTTGATTCGAGTGCCTTTCTAACTGAAAGCAGTATTTTAAGTACTGATGGGTCACAGGAACTTCCTTCCGGTGCAGAAGGAAAGCAGTAACCAGCCAGGGGGACTTCTCACAAGGTCCGCAGAGCACTCGGAACCCCCACGCGGGCAATAATTTGTAAAGAAAACTTTGCATCTGTTGCTTCAAATGCCAGGACGTCACCTGCACCCCACCTTTTTAACAAGGATAATGACCCTACCCTTTGTTAAACACAAGACGATAGGTCCCAAATGGATCGGTTATGCCAAGACCCCGTTCACAAAACTGACACTTCACTTAATTACACTTTGGGATCCTCAGAAGTAGAACCTTAAATCAGTCCATCAATCACCAGATCAGCACTCCTCAGGTGATCTGCCTGCTGGATGCTCCCCCTCCCATCCCCATCCTGCTATTCCCTAAAGGAAAATAACTTGGCAATAACCAAGCAGCTTTTTTGCCTAGTAAAACTTCCTTCCTTGTTCCCACTCCCAGCTGCCTAGAGAAGTCTTTCGCTTTTACTGCTTCTTGGAACGCCTATCTACTGATTTGGATGCTGCCCGATGTGAATCCCTTTTTGTGCAAATAAACTCTTAAATTGTTTAATGTGCCTCAGTTTACCTTTCAACATTCTGGTGTCAGAGAAGAACCATCCCCCAGGGGCAAGAGTGACCTGGTGAGATCATACCTGCGGGGTCCCTGGAGCTCGCTGCTCCCTCTGGAGGTGGCGGGCACGTCCCTCTCACATCCCAGGTCCTGGCTCCATGGATTTCGTGTACAGTGCTTTCAGACGAGTCAAGCACCTCTTTTTCCAGACAGGACTCGGAACCAGAATGGGCCAGGGGGCAGTCTGGATCTGACTTAAAAAGCTAATAGGGCCTGGGGCACCTGAGTAGCTCAGTTGCTTAAGTGTCTGACTTGGCTCAAGTCTGATCTCATGGTTGGTGGGTCCGAGCCCTGCATTGGGCTCTGTGCTGATAGGTGAAAGCTGGAGCCTGCTTCAGATTCTGTGTCTCCCCCCACCCCGCCACTCCCCCACACATAGGTGCGCTCTCTCTTGAAATAAATAACATTGCAAAAAAATTAAAAATAAAAAGCAAACAGGGTCTGACGTAAGCAGGGATGGAGCCAGGGTGAGATCTCAGGTAAATTAAATTTTGTTTTGAGGCTGATCGAACAGGTTAAACGTACCAGTGTTAAACCTGAATTATGGTGGACTTAGTGGAGAACTTTTAACCTAGGTAAGCTTATCTATTTACAGGATGCCCTAGAGCAAACGGGGTCTCATGCAAACATCCACCATTAAAAAAAAAAAAAAAAGAGGGAAAATTATTTTTCCTCCTTTACAATTTCTGGGCACCAGGATGAGAACCCCGGGACACCCCACTCACTCCAGAGCCCACAGACGGGATCAGAGACAGCTGGCAGAAACAGGTGTCAAAGTTCATAAAAACAGAAAGCCAATGGGGGTGCTTGGGTGGCTCAGACGGTTAAAAGTCTGACTCTTGACTTTGGCTCAGGTCATGATCTCACAGTTCGTGGGTGCCAGCCCCATGTCGGGCTCAGCGCTGATACTGCAGAGACTACTTGGGATTCTCTCTTCATCTTTCTGCCTCACTACCTCTCAAAAATAAACTTAAAAAACAACAAACAACACCGACAAGTCACTGAAGTAGTAATTAGTAAAAGCTTATTGTACACCCACCAAAAAGATAGTTTGTAAACCAAAAACACTCAAACAAAAACATGGAATGAGGCTCACAGGTAGCTTGTTATAAAGAAACTTATACAGTGTGCAGGCAGTGACTGCTCTTCACAATAACTGGTAAAAATATTAGAATTATAATAATTATAACTCTTAGTAGAAATGGAGTTAGTCACTGGTTGGCTCATAGCAATTCTGGAGAACCATTTAAATTCTGCTTATGATTTTTAGAGGCATAAAGCAAGATGTGACCCAGGTCATGATAGCCTCCCTGTCTTCAAACTAAGCTAAATTAATCTTTGTTTCTATGACTCAGCTGGTTTTGTCTGCTCAGGGAATTTTCAAGTCTGGCTTCTATTTGTGTGTGACTTTAACAACTGCAAAGGGGGAGAATTCTTTAGGGTTCCTGGATCTCTGACTGTGGTGTGCAGTTGCGAGAAAAAGGTAAAATTTCACCTTGTCCTTTCCTTTGCAAATTCAGACTCTGGTGGATTTGATTTTGGTAGATGCATTGGTTGTTCAGGCCTTTTCTGGGACAGCTATTGCTCTCTGGTCTTGTTTTGTGTTCTGAGAACATAGCCTGGTAGGGGTCAGGTTGGGGGCCCCAGCGTGTGGCCAGACAGGAATGTGGATTATTTTCCCTTTGCGGCTGGAGCTCTGCAGTTCTGCTGCCTCTTGGCAGCTCTCAGGGAAAACTAAGTCTATCTGTCTTGGTTTTCCTTGATTTTGGATCTTGGGTGGCTAGTATCTTTTGCACCCCCTTTGGGCATGGCTCTTGCATTCAAGGAATTACTCAGTACTGCTGGGAATATTTACTGTTTGTCCCAGCTGAAACCTGACTAGATATTTGAAATAGCTCTTAGGTCAGAAGCTGGCACAGTTGGAAGTTGATATGCAGAATCTGAGAGGAACTTTTTTTTCTTTAGGCCTTCACTCTTTTTTTTTTTTAATAGTTTATTGTCAAGTTGCTTTCCATATAACACCCAGTGCTCATCCCCACAAGTGCCCTCCTCCATGCCCATCACCCCCCTCTCTTCCCCCACCATACCCATCAGTCCTCAGTTTGTTCTCAACATTCAAGAGTCTCTCATGGTTTGCCTGAGCTAAAATGAAACTATGTTCCCACAGGGTAAGAAAAACATTCTGAAGCCTCTATGGAAGGGCTTACTAAAACTTTCCGAAGATATTCAGGTCTAAATCTAGAACATAGGAATCTTTTGAAATTTCCATCTTATTTGAAGATCTTCTTCCTGAAAGGAGCAAGCTGAAGATGATAGATGGATGACTCAGTCAGCCTCCATATCATTCAAGTTACAACCCAGTTCTTTAAGAAATTAAAAACTATACTTGTCTTTAAAAGCTAGTCTTCGTAAGATCAAAGGCAATCTATCCTTTTTACCAATCCCCAAACATTCTTTATTCATCTCAAAAGGCCTGCAAATATTGCAAAAGATCTGGATTTAGGAAAGAGAAACCCTTTATGGTGGAACTTGCATTCCTTCTACAGAGAAAAGATTTAAGTATTCTTATTGGTCTTCTTCAGGAACAAAGGTGATTCTTATCAGAAGGAAAGAAAGGCTATTTTAAAAACTTACTTGCAAAAAAACATTGAAAGTCTCTTCCAGTAATATTAGTAAAGAGTTTTATTCATCTGAGCCAGTAACCATAACCTACTCTATCTGCCCTAAATGCAACATGGAGTGAGGTGGCATTATGGTACCCGTCCTGTGGCTAAAATTTTTAAATGAAAGCTAGAAGATCTCTGTTTGAATCTATCTCTATGTTTCTGTATTTCGATTACAAATGCATGATTTTTTTCTACCTCCAGATGGCATTGCCAAAATTCATTTGTAAAGAGCTCTATTTAATTAGCTTAAAGACAATCAAGTGTTTGCATAACTCAAGGATACTCTCAGAAATACAGAAACTAACTCAAATGTTTTACAAGTTCACATGATCTAGGCTAATCTTAGGCAAATAAAAGCTAGTTTAAGTTTGTTGGTTTAATTAAAACAGGCATGTCTTTAGAGTTATCAGCATTAAACACAGGTTTACTAAGAGTCAATAAGCTCACATTATTTCTGTTACAGAATCTGTCAGTGAGAAGAACTTAAGATAATAGTTAGCTGTTTAATGTCTCATGAAAGCTTCATAACTGGTGTAAACACATTAGGAACAAGTTAATTAAATGGATGGAAGTAAGGTAAAAGTTGATAAACATTTCAACAATAATTATTCTTTACAGCATGTCTACTTAAAAATACTTTCCAAAACTTGTTGATAACTTGAAGCCTTAGTTTCAAGTTATATGAGATAGGTGAAATGATGGATATTCTCTGAACATATAGATCATTTCCAAGTAAGATGAAATACTAAAGCATGAATCAGTGAACATAGGTTTTTCCTGTTTTGGCTTCCTTTTACAAAGAAACTAAAGATATTTGGGTCTATTAGTTTGTTCTACAAGTTTGTGCCACATTGAAAAATTTACACTGAGAAAGAATATACTTCTAGAAGTTATAAAATGTATTTAAAAATTTCCCAATCCACAGATGTGGCAGTCCACAATTGCTTCCTTCTTAATTTTCACTAGGAATTAAGGATTCTAAGGGTTAAGAATTCCAATTAATATATGTCATTAAAGCTACACTGAAATAAAAATGGAAGGAAATAGCTGTGTGTGGAAAGTAGGTAAGGAAAATAAAATGATTGATTGCTCCAGAATGAGAAATAAAAAGAAACTTATGACAAAATATGAATGATTTAAAAAGTCATAGAAGATTTGTGGAAAAGGAATCTTGGAAAGGGAATTTTATGTATGATCAAGCTGGCTAAGATATTTATTTAAGGTTTTAGAAGAATGAGCTTTAATATCAAAAGTATACAGGTGCAATTTACAATTTGGTTTACCCTCTATTGAGTTTTTTTGGACTATCAGTCTGTTCTTGATTAGAGATTGTCAAAGTTTTTTTTGTTTGTCTTGTTTTGTGGTGGCTGTTGTTTTGTCTTTTGAGTATGGGCCCAGAAAGCAAAGATTCTGTGGCTTACCAAATAATTTACCATGCTTTCTGTTGTCTTTATTGAGTCTTTAATTACTTAAGAAAACCCAGTCTTCTCAATTTGAAGAGAGCTAATTTTTGTTCACAACTATGTAACCTTCTGTATTTGCTTTTAAAATCTTCCACTGTCACTTTGGTTATACAATTTAACCAAAAGTTTGAACTTTTCGGTCTTTTCCCAAAATCAAATCCTAAATGGAGTCACTTTAACCTCTAACTTTGAAAATTTTTGGGAAGTCCCTGGGCAATTTAAAAGGATTTGTCTCTTACCTTGTGAAAGAGAGAGGTTAACCCACAGGGTAAATATCCTACAACCTTAAGCTATTTAGTAAGTAAATGCCACCTCCTCTGTGTAACAAGTATTGTTCTGGAAACCTGTGTTTATTTGACTGTATTTTTTGCTCTTTCTAGTTTCACCTGAGAGCCGTGTTTCGCATATTCTTTTGATTCCAAGGTTGTGAATTCAGTCTGTGTTCTGTCAGTGAGGTTCTCTTCCATGAGACTTTGAAAAGGCGAGGATGATAAGACATCATACTGTTCTTCTTTTGGATCTGGTCAGCAAAGGCTTGCTGTGGCCAATATGAGGTTTTGCACCCCTCAGAGTCTTACAGTGATACATTCGCTTCGGTGACCATTAGCACTGGTTTCCAGTATTTCCTTATCAGGGCAGCACTAGTATCTTCCTGACTCTCTGGACCAGAACTGTAGTGATAAGTCTGAAAACAAGCTTCAGGCTCTGATGCCTTCTGCGGCCTTTCCAACATTTCTTAACACAAAATTCCCCTTGTAAGTCACTTTGTGCTGCAAATATCTAAAGCAGTGTATATATTACTGAATGATATACTCTTAAACTCATGACTCAGTTACTAAGCAAAAGGACATCCATGTTTTAGCCCCCAAGCTGTATTTTTATTTGGAAAAGTGAAACTGTCCAAATAAACTAAGTTATTTGGGTCAAGATCTTATCAGAGTTTGATACAGTCTGAAAGGGAAGACAACTACAGAAGCCAACTTTATTGAAGATCAGAATTTTCATGTTATACTGGAAAATACTGACTACTGTAGCATATTGACTAATAGCATATACTATTATGAATATTATTTACAAAACTTTACCATGTAAAATTCAATCGTGTCTCATGTGAAAGGGTATTAATTATATCTATGTGGTGAATTTGTTTAAACTCTGCAGGTGATCATCCAACCTTGGGAAATCAGGAAAAACTACAAGTTTTGACGTATAATTTTATAATACAAACACTATCCCAAGAGAGTTACATTAATCACCTTGTGCTGATCACTAATCGTGGACTGTAAAAATAATTTATTTGGGGATATTATCAAATTTAGTCTCATTCAACCAGATAAAGCCATTCAGTCAAGGAGGAAATGGGTCCCAATTTCTAGTGATCCATTTAGAAATAAACAAACGCACAAATCCTGGTTTCTGGCACGGCAAGGCTGGAGGACAGAAATTGAATCAGGCTCTGGTTCTGAGAACAGGAAAAAGATGACACTGTAAAGTGACTGAGGCCAGATCATATGCCAGGGCTGCTATGAATCACCTTCTGTTTGTGGACAAGGTACTCTGAAGTTGATTAAGCTCTCTACCATGTTCTCCCTCTCAACCAAATAAGCTAATCAGTGTGGGCACCTAGAAGCAGACAAATTGTAGTGCAAGAGAAATCACCACCAGTACCATCCTAAATTAGGGCAAGCCGACAGGGGGGATTACCACCATGAGAAGTAGGGTACAAAGTTGGGGAGCTGGTACCACTAGCTTATGTTTAAATTTTTTTTTTTTAAATAATGAAAGGGACTCTCACAACAGACTTACTGAATTGGAATCTGTTTTTTTACAAGATCCCAGGCGATTCCTCTGCAAATTAAATTTTGAGTAGCATGGATCTGATTCATTGGCAATTACCACTTGTACTCTCAGAAGAACAAGGCAAAGAGAATCATACTCCTGGCTTTGTAATGGAGAAATGTATTTCTAGTCACAAAAGAGACTACTCGGAAAAATACAAATATATGCCAAAGGTGTAGGAAGCAATCCAAAATTTTTGAATAAAATCAACCCTGGACTGAGGATCCGGCTCTGTGGAAAAGTCATGTCAAGATGATCAGTCCCACATCTCACAGTTAAATAGCCTTGAAATGTGTCCTATGAGGGAGGAACAGCATTATTATGCTATGAGCCAATTCAGATACAGTTTAATTAAATAATATGCAAGGTCATGGAGCATGACTGGCAGAGTGATTTAGAACAGAATTAACTACTCCTTTTACTGTGGCCATCCCTGGTTGTCATCTAACACTGTGGCATATACATTCTAAGGAAAGTTCTGGCATTGCAGATTTATCCCTGCAGCCAGGGGAATTGAATTCTCTCTGAAGCCATAGAAACCCATCCCATCTTTCTATTTTTAATCCTTTGCTGATTCTAGAGGCTTCCTACCAAGTAATTTGATGCCAAACAGTTGTTCCCCTTGCAGCTGCCAAGCAGACCGGCATTTGCAGTCGCAGGTTGTGTCCCATGTTGGCTCTCTCCCAAATGTCATTCCCTACAAGGCTTTTCTTTCAACGGATGCATTAGGGTCTTTGAATGACAACATGAAATTAAATGGAAAATGACATTCATGAGAAAAGATGTTCCTTTCCAATAACTGAGACTCTCCACCCATCTGTAATTGCTTCCTTCTCTGTCTGCCTCATGGTTTTCCACAAATCCCAAGCAGCTTGAGACAAATGTGATCATTAGAGAATTTTCATATATTAATGCAAATTATTATGCACTGGCAACACTTAGGACATTCTGCTCAGACGAGCTGATGCCCTCCCAAAGTGTGTATGTCAAGAGTGCAAAACCCAGTCACCTTCCTTTGAATCATCTTACCACTAAAATTATCATAAAACATTTCTAATAAAATTCTCAAAAAGCACAGTCCGTTAATTAATTTTGATGCCTTGCCATATGTAAAATTAATTCAAAACTTTATTACTTATAGAAAAAAATGTTATCACTCCCTTCAGGGAAGAGAGAGAGAAAGAGACAGAGAGACAAGAATAGGTGATGAACAGATGATAGAGAAAGAGATAGATAGATGATAGAGAGATCTGGAGAAGCAGATGCAATAAATGTTGAGCTCCTAACAGAAGGCCAAGAAGTGTCAACAGTGCTAGTAATAATTCAAGTTCCAGAAAGAGAAGAAATTCTACTTTTGAGGAAATTAAAATTTGTTTCACGAATAAATATTTGAGCCCCATAAAAAGTAAGTTTATATACAATGCTAAAATATGTAGCAGAACTTGAGAGATAAGGATCAGCAGAGGCATAAATTGGTAAAACATAGTAAAAAGATTAACAAAGAGTATTCGCTTTGCAGTGAGGAGAGAAGAGCTTTAAATAAAGCAAGCCACACAAAGGAAACCAAGGTGGTGAAGCAGAAAATAACACCAGTTGTTTTAGTCATTCTTTAATTTAATCAGTAATCAATCATTGATCCTGTCTCCTGGAAAAAAAAAGACCAAAGACAGATCCAGGTCACTCCATCCCTACTCTGTAACCACTTACGTTATATCTGCTGGGAGAAATAAATTCATGCACTGATGAATGAAGAGAACATATAATTCCACCGGCTACATTTTCAGGCTATTTTAAGTAGGAAGCCATAGATAAAATGTTGGCAAGTTGGTTTAAAGCCATACCCAACAAACACTTAACAAGTTAGGGTGATTATTCATTTTGTCACTAAATTTTTCCTTTTACTAATTTATTATATACCGTAAATTTATGTTAAATTTCTTAGTTTCAACAGTGGACTCAAAAACACATCATTAAAAATAGGATCTATGAAACAAAATATTTTAAAAATTATTTTAATTTAAAAGGACAAAAGCAAACACTATTTATAAAAGAGGCCGATAAGGCAAAAGTAATGTGGTAGGCTGAATGGCCTGTCCCCAAAATGCCTAGGCCCTAATCCCTAGAAACTCTGAGTATGTTACCTTACATGATAAAGGGACTTTGCAGATGTGATTAAGTTAAGGCCCTTAATGGAGGGAGATTATCCAAGATATTTTAGATATTATCTGATCAGGTTTAGTATGATCACAGGGGACCTTAAAAGATGGAAGAAGAAGGGTCAGAATCAAATAAGGTAGTGAGATGATAGAATCAGAGGTTAGAAAGAGAGAGATACCAAAAGATACTGTGCAGCTGGCTTTGAAGATGGAAGGGAACAGGGATCACAAATGCAGGCAACTTCCAGAAGTCAAGAAGGCAAGGAAACAGATTGTCCCCTAGAGCCTCCAGAAAGAATGCAGTCTTGTAGACACCTTGATTTTAGGACTTCTGACCCCCAGAATGGTAAGATAGAAAATCTGTGTGGTTTCAGACTCTACAAAAAAACTAATAAAAAATAACTAATGCAAGTACAGTAAAACCTTGGTTTGCTAGCATAATTCATTCTGGAAACAGGCTTGTAATCCAAAGCACTTGTATATCAAAACAAACTTCCCCATAAGAAATACTGGAAGCTGAAATGATTTGTTCCACAACCCAAAAATATTCATATAAAAGTGATTACAATACTGTAATATAATATAAAATAATAAAGAAAATACAAAACATAAAGAAAAATAAACAACCTTCATGGCTGGTGTGAGGGAGACAAGAGAGAGGAGTGTTATTGTGTAGGACGACTTTCACTATTACTAACAGAAATTGCCTACAGTACAGTATTAATAAACTCTTGTCATATACTGTATTTAATATAACTAGCAATAAGGCAGCAGAGGAAATGGTCTGTATCTGCAGACACCTTGACCTAGAATGAAGCAAAGCATTCCTAAGCTTACTCTTGTATAGAAAAGCAAAGGACTGTCCATAGGTGCTTTGAAGTGACAAAAAATAAGTTAGCACCAGTTATGGGCACCTTCCAACATTCTGAAAAATCACCGAATTCTGATGAGACTGAGCATCCAAGCATGGGAGATGATTGCCCATGATTCTGCAGCGCAAGAGAGAGAGAGAGAGAAGAACCATTGGCCCAGTTGTGATCATGTGACATTTGGCATCACTTATTACTCATGTTGCAAGACACTGCTCGTTTATCAGGTTAAAATTAATTAGAAATGTTTGCTTATCTTGTGGAACACTCACCAAGCCAGTTACTCGCAATTCAAGGTTTTGCTGTATCTAACAAGTTATTTAACATCATTCATTGACATTAAAATAAAAGTTAAATCACAGCAAAAAAAACAGTATATACACACTGGACTCGCTTGAAAATGGCATAACCACTAATACTGGAAACTGGAAAGTATCAGGGAGGCTATGGAGTAAACAGGAACACTCATATTGCTGGTGGGAACACAAGATGGTGTGATCACTGTCGTGGACTGTTACCCTAATGGCTCCCATTCACTCTCAGCATGGTCATGTGACTTGCTTGGCTAATGGAACATCAGCAAATGTAAAATAAACAGAGGCTTAATGAATGCTGGGATGTTGGGGCACCCTTGAAATGAGGCTGTCTACCTTGTGAGGTAGACCAGGTTAGTATCTTGAAGGAAGGAAGACAATATGGAGACAAGGAGACAGACTCCCACTCAGTCTCGCTAAGCCCCTCTCTATCAACCTTCCAGGTATACATGCAAAACAGGCAGAAGAACACACAGCTTGCTCAGAGAATTATGAGAAATAATACATTGTTATTGTTTTAAGCCACTCAGCATGAACGTCTGGTTTGTGCTTCAGATCCCATAAAGCTAAGGCAAGAGAAACATCAATAATGCTTGGAAGCTGAAGTGTAGAGAAGCATTCGAAATGCAAGATTAAATAGAGGCACCGGATTTCCTCCATAACCCATGAATCTGGCTGACTCCTTGCCTCCTCTGCCCTCTGGAGAGGCACTAGGGTTCCAGGGTACAGGTATTTACTGAAAACACAAGGATTAGATAAAGGTTTCTGTGGAAGAGTAAGATTCTGTGTATTATTCAAATTTAGGTAATCAGTCTTAGAATTTCCAGCCACACTGGGAGATACACCAAGCAAAGGTGTAGACACCTGGAGGTTCTTTGTGAAACAGTCCTATCAGATCACCAAATATTGAGAGCCACCAGGGGGCAATGTCCAAGGTACCCCTAATCTTGAGCTTCTGAAAGTTGTTCAGTGCCTGTCTCCTAAATATGAGTAGACAAGCAAGACCAGCAGGCATTGAGGTAAAACTTCTACCATAATAGACACAAAACCAAGACAAAGGATTGAAGGGAAATTGGTGCTCTGAGCAGATTTTTTTAATGCTATCATTGGTGTCCTTAATGCCTTGAAAAGTTATTTTACTGATGAAACAAGAACAGGAGACTATAAGAAAAGAACAACAGAAGATTCTAAAGAGCCCTTGCAAGTTGTAATATGATAACAGTAATGAAAACTTCAAAAGAAAAGTCAGAAAGACAACCTTAAGGGATTCTCCATGAAGACCAGAAAACGAAAGCAATAAAATCAGCAAAGGAAAGGGAAACTGTAGGAAAAGAAGATAAGAAAACTAATCTATTTGAGAAGTCCAAATGCAAATAATAGCATTTCCAGAAGGGCAAAATGAAGAAATTAAGTGAAACAAAACTTTTTAATTCAACAAATTTCCCCAGAACTGGCATAAATTTCCATATTGGCATGACTTACCCAAGCCCAGCACAATAAACCAAAAAGGCAGGTTTTCAAATGTTTTCAAAATTTTTCAAAAAAAGAAAATTTCAACAGTGTCCACAGGGCCAGGACCTCAATCTTCAAATAGATTAAAAATCAATATTTCATCAGACTTCTCAAAAGAAGCACCAAATATAATGATGAAAAAAATCGCTTGGAGTTCGAAGAGAAGATTATTTTCAATATGAGATTCCATACTGCATATGATACTGTTTTTAGTATATGCAGCAAAAACACTGATTTTATCTTTTGCTGGACTATGACTTGAGAGTCAGAAACAACTACTACCTACTCTGTGTTGCCAATGAGCAGGCTACATAAAACCTGTACCATGTCTGAGAGACAAACAAAAAAGTATGTTCACGTGTGTCCCCTGAGATGTGCACTAATTAAGATATTTAATTGTATTTGTAACTCAAGCTTCCATAACATAATAATAACAAAGTTTTGCATCAAAAAGAGCAATGATCTACAACAGAAGATCTAGTGAGCCTATAGTCTATATTGTATAATAAAATTCTTATTCTGTATTCTAAAATATTCACTGAGGCTGTTAAACAGATCTGAATTCATAGCAATCAGAGGAAATGTTCAAATGAACGTCCTTTCTTTTACACCCGAGACATGGCAGGAATTTGTTGAACAATATTTAGCAATCTACACATACCAACTCAAAGCTCAGTACCTTTCTCCTCAGCAAGAAATTACAAAACAGTGACAAATATTTATTGTAATATGTGATATCATAGCTTTTCTTTTATCAAATTAATTAGGTTAAAATATATGTTATCTTTAGTTTTTCAGTGAAAGACATGTTATTTGCATAGTCTATACAGATTTTTTCCCTTAAATAGTTTATTGTCAAATTGGTTTCCATATAACACCCAGTGCTCATCCCAAGTGCCCTCCTCCATGCCCATCACCCCCCTTCCCCTCTCCTCTACCCCCATCAGTCCTCAGTTTGTTCTCGGCATTCAAGAGTCTCTCATGGTTTGCCTCCCGCCCTCTCCCCCACTATTTCCCCCCTTCTTCTCCCCCATGGTCCTCCATTAAGTTCCTCCTAATCCTCCTATACATGCAAACATACGGTATCTGTCCTTCTCTGCCTGGCTTATTTTGCTCAGCATAACACCCTCAGGTTCCATCCACGTTGCTACACATGGCCAGATTTCATTCTTTCTCATTGCCATGTAGTACTCCGTTGTATAGATAAACCACATCTTCTTGATCCATTTGTCAGTTGATGGACACTTAGGCTCTTTACATGATTTGGCTCTTGTTGACAGTGCTGCTATGAACATTGGGGTACATGTGCCCCTATGAATCAGCACTCCTGTATTCCTTGGGTAAATTCCTAGCAGTGCTATTGCTGGATCATAGGGAAGTTCTATTGTAAATAAGCTACTACATTTAAACATTCTGAAGGCAACACTTTATTTTTCTCTGTATTACTTAGAGCACCTAATGTAGTTTAGAGGAGAAATTTTCAGCAAATACATAATGAATATCAGAATAAAATAAAGGGAAATTTCAATATAATACATTTGGAAACTGGGCAAGATTTTTAAGTAGGATGAATTTTATTGAGCTTCCTACTTAGTAGGCTTTGGTTGGAGAATATTTCTACTCTTGTGGAATTCCATTACCATCAAGGTTTGGTGTCAAAGAAATACCTATATGATGCTTATAATTCATAAAGTCCTAAAAGATTTAGAGAAAAGCTTAGACAAAAACAAAATTAACCAATCTACCAGTACTTGCCAACTCTATGAACTAAATAACTAAATGACAATATAGACAGCAACCTCTCTCTCACTCTTTCGTCCCCACTCCACCCCACCCTACCCCACCCCACCCCCACTGTCTCATCTCAGCATCTAGAATAAGCAATTAAAGAGTGTCACTATAGTCCTTTGTGATCTAACATCAAAATTTTATGTTCCCCATTCACTCTGTACCAAGTTTAAATGTAACTGCTAGCAAGGGAATATTAGCACATGTCTGCATGAAAAATGGCTGTCTCCTACACAAGCCTTGCTTCCTCATTGTTAATTCTGAGTCTTGGGTTGCAAATGATGCGGTGGGACCGAGAACTAATAAGCTGGTATGTCCTCTTGCCCTGAACGTCTTCTTATAAAAGATGCAGATATATTCCTTCTTTCTCCCTTTCCCTTCCAATCCACTCTGGAGGACAGTGCACTGAGAGAAAATATGTGTTGCTTATATTATGCCAAATCTAGTTTCCAGAAACAGACTCCCCTACTAGCTCCCAAAGGTTTTTGAGGCAGCTCAGAAAACATGAAAAGAAGCGGAAGGAAAAGATTCACTACAGTTCAGGTCCCACCACATGGCAGGTGCTAAGCTAGTCAGCTACTAATGTGTTTACTTTAGTTCATATTCTCTAATAAAGAGGATACTATTGTATTGCCATTTTATAGATGAGTTGGTTGTGACTTGGAATTTAAGTAATTTCTCCAATTTATGTAGCTAGCAATTGACAAAGCCAGGGTTCAGAAGCGGATCACTGGCCCCCAAGTGCTCGTCTTGGTCATGCTACCCTCACTATGTCTCATTTCTACGTTGTCTGCCTTTTCTCTGTGTCTACCAGTTAAATCCATTAAGGACTGAAATTCCTTTCTCCGGAGGTTGCATTTGAGAATTACTGTTACTGAATGTGCATTTGACAGAGCACATTTTGAACAATAATTTCTAAATTCATTCAGAACCTCGGATATCCCTACAGTGATCAAAAAGAAAACTTTATAAAAATCTTAGGAAAATCAAAACGGAATTACTTTTGTTTTGCTGATTTCATTTCCCTATAGGGCTTTTGGGAAAAACTCTGATAGAAATAATTATAAAGTCATAACTATGTGGTATTTAACTCGTTTCATAAATGCAGTACTCGCAGAGCCATGGGAAAGAGTTCTATTACTCATCCCTAGTCGTTTTCTCCTAGCAAGAAAGAAGAGATGAACTGCTCGGGTTAAATTCCATGTTTCCTTTCCTTTCTCTCCTGCTCTGCTCTATGGTTTCCTGGGCTGCAATCTACAGGCTATAATTCCCAGACTTTCTTACACTCTGGCTACCAATTAGATGCAGGCAGTGAGAGACACAGGAACAGCTACTGTGGGAGGAGGAATAAGGGAAGGTGTTTTTATTCCTGCCCCCACCCCCCCGCAGATAACGGTGTTGGCAGGGGCTGCCTCCTTTGATCTGTGGCCACTGCTCCGGTCAGATGGCTCTTCTTCTGTTTCAGCCTCTCTCTCATTCTCAGAACAGCTTCTTCCCCACAGTCCTTCAGGCCCTATGGAGCTGCTTCTGGCACTTACCAGTCCCCGGGCGATTTAATAGCCCATCATTAAACTCTATTCAGGTGATTCTTTGGTTGTGACTACTGTTTCCTGCAGGAACACCCCCCACGCCCACGCCCCGTGCCCCACTGCCAACTGTTAAAGACCACCAGAGGTATTTCCAAAGCACACCCTCAGCACAGGGTGACAGCACAGGATTGCTCATGGATTTCATCAATGCAGACACCTTCTCCTTGAAGAGGAAGATGGGCCTTGGAGCCCTGTGGCCCGCAGTGGCATCACTGTTACCCAAACCTACAGCTGCTGATAGTGTGGGATGCAAGTCAGGTGGAGGCAAGATTGGCACGTAGGTACCAAAGCCACAGTGGTGTTTAACCAAGACTCTGAGGAGGATTAACTATTTCTGGCTGCCTGGGAATGTACCCAAGGGGAAAGATAGATTTAAAGTGCTGACTTAATTCAAAATACTGGAGATGCAGGCCCCACGGCCCGATATTCAACCATGTCTGCCCTACACGTGCAGATCTCTGATGCAAAGATTCTTCCCTGGTTGGGAATAAATGGGATTCTGACATGTGGGATGTGGCATTCGGTGAAGCATCCTTGAGGTTGAGAACTCAGAACCTAACACATCCCTCTGTGTCCATCAGAAGCCAGTGGATGGCGGAGTATCATATTAAAATTGGGCTAAATTTATTTATAAGCATGCACTCTCTTGGGATTTGGGGTTTAATAAACTGATTTGAGTGGAATCATACACACCTGGAATGGAATGGAATTAACAGTCTGCATAACTAATTAATTCTTTTCATCAATGGGCTTAAGAAGTGGGTCTAATTGATGCGAACTGCTCAGTCACCCCTAAAGTACAGCCTTAGAAGGGAAAGGATTTGGCTGTGGCCTGCATCTTGGCACTCAATGGATGTCAATGGAAAGCTATAAGAAAGCAACAAACACTTGAATTCCTTGGGAATTAACTCATAGGTGCTGTCAGAAGAGAAGGAAAATGTGAAGTTGGTAGTGAAAGAAAGGCATTACGAGTGTTCATGTAAATAGCATGACAGAAGCAGCATGACAGAAGGTAAGAAGAGAGAGACGCTGGGGCATTCTCCTGGCTCCCTCCTCCCAGGCTGTAGTTTGTCTGGGGCTCTCTGGCTGGAGTTTACCCCTGTCAAGGAGCCCTCTCGCCGCTGCTAAAGCTCTAATGGAGACCCAGACCAGCTGCTTCTTTGTGCCCATCTGGCCTTGGTATGGTAACAGCTTTTATCTGTGACTCACCGTTACCATCGCTTGCTTTTTTGCTTGTCCCTACACCTGGTATCCCCATTAAAATCCCTTCAATTCACTCAGGGTGTGTTGTTAGCTTCCTACCATGCCTGACTCACACACAGTTGTTATATCTGTGAGTTTCAGATCAGCTGTATACGGTGACTCAAGACTTTGGGAACAATTTACCCTCACTGGGGTATCATTACATCATGTTTCTTTTATGAGCCAAAAAGAAAAAAAAATAGGTCTTTGTGTAAGGGAAGGTTTCATTTCTTCTAAGTAAAAAGATTAATGTTTGATGATACTGTGAATTATATAATTTCTTTTTTGAACTACTAGTAAAAATACTTCCTACTCATCTCCATTGTGCTTAGTACTAAGGATACAGCAGTGAACAAAGTCCCTACTCTTAAGAGAATTGGGGACATTTAAAAAAAAAAGCAACAATCATATTGATTGTTGTACAATCATGAAGTAAGTACAGGGGCACCTGGGCGCTCAGTTGGTTAAGCATCTGACTGTTGGTTTTGGCTCAGGTCATGATCTCATGATTTGTAAGTTCGAGCCCCACACCAGGCTGTGTGCTGCCTGTGTGGACCCTGCTTGGGATTCTTTCTCTCTCTCTCTCTCTCTCTCTCTCTCTCTCTCTGTCTCTCTCTCCTTCTTCCTCTACACACTCTCTCTCTCTCAAAATAAATAAATAAACTTAAAAAAAAAAGTCCAGATAATGCTTGATGGTAGAATAGGAGTAAGTCAGGAGATGCCAGGGAGGCGGCCACCCTAGACCTGAGGCACAGGACAAGCATGGGAGGGATGTTGGTGGCCTTCCCCACTTTCATCGCCTGCTTTAGTTCAGGTGCTTCCTGCACTCCAGGAAAATGGCTCATCCCCAGCCCCAGGAGGAAAATGTTCATGAGTGTAAGCCAATCATGGTAATTCCACCCACTTGACATGGAGTCATTCAGGCCTGATCCAATGAGACATACAGAGGCGCCTGAAGGGCACCTTCCTGGAAGTTTTTAATCCCTAACAAAAAAAAGTGACATGAAGCTATAAATGCTCCTTCTTTGTGGGAATGTCACCATAAGCACCTGTGATGCGTGAAACTACAGTGGACAGCTTCCAGTCATAAGGGGACAGGATTGTGTCTAGCCATGTGCTGAGGACAGGAGAGCAGAAAGATGAACAGACTTCAGTCCTGGATGACACTGCTGAGCTGATAAGCCTCGGACTCCCCTGTCCTTTCCTTACTGAGCCACTCTTAGCTTAAAAGCAAGAATGCAACAAAGCCGTTACGTTTCAGCTGAGACTACAAGCATAAGAAGAAGCCAGTGAAGTAGGGGACAATCCGCCAGGGGAGGAATAGAGCCCCATGATAGTTAGGAAGGACAGAGCCCCAAGCTGCTAAGAGGAGCCCCAAGCTCCTCTCTCATCTTTGTACATGCATATTTGCACAAGCTGTCTTAAATTAAATTTGGAGACTCTGGAAAAGAAAGAAAGAAACTCCTCAAAACTCCATGACTGTCCAAGCTAAAATAGTTTGCCTTGTTCTTTCCACGGTATTTTACAGAACTGGATTCCCAATTTTTGTTAAGAAAATATAATCACTAAAGTCATTATACACCTTAGATGTCAATCCCAGTATCTGAGTTCAGTATAGCTCACTAGAACATAGTCTAACAGATATCAGTCATAGTTCATTCTGATAATTTATACCAGTGTAAGAGATAAATAAATTCAGAGACATCAGCTATGCTTCCTGTTTTGACCATCTTGAGTTAGTGCTATTCTATAATTTTCCCTATTATTTATTTTTACAGTGCCTTTGGAGTTGGCTGAATATGCAGAGAAAGCCTTCCAGGCAGTCATTAAATGCGCTTTAATATAATCCCTTTATTAACTGCCAACATAATCTCTCTAAGAACTACTAAGCTTCAAAACTGATGACTTATTAATTGTGGTTTATGACACTAAACATGTAGGGTCTTTAATAATAAAACAAGCAACAAGCAGAAAGTTCTCTGAATTTTAACCTTGCAAGAACGAAACAGTTCCCACGTTTGGTCCATGACTACTATATCCAAAAATATCAGAGGAGCACCTGGGTGGCTCAGTCGGTTGAGTGTCTAACTCTTGATTTCAGCTCAGGTCACAATCCCAGGGTCGTGGGATTGAGCCCCATGCCGAGCATGGAGACTGCTTAATATTCCTCTCTATCTCTGTCTCTCTCTGCCCTCTCCTCCACTAGTGCACTCTTTCTCTAAAATAAAAATAATAATAAATAATTTTTAAAACCTGCAAAAATATCAGGAAAAAACAATAACAACAAAATGCATGTGCAATAGGAAGTTTCACCAGTGGGTTCTGTAGCAAGAGCCATGTCTTGAAGCTGTAACTTCATTTATTCTGTGGTTCTGTTTCTCCCTCCTTTACTTTTCTCTTTATTTTGTACTGGAATAATGCCAGGAATGGTGTTTTGCCATTAGTCTGCAGTGACTCCAGCCTTCTCAAGTTTATTATAAATCCAATACAATTCTGCAGTTGCATTGTGGGTATCTGATTTATGGGTTTCAGCTAAAGAAGTACACAAAATAAGTATTTCCAGCCTGTATATACAATAAAAGCTTGATAAGGTACTGTTTAAATCAGGTTTAATAGAAAATGGGCTATAAACGTATTAGAACAGTTTTAAACAAACTATTCCAAAACGTGCAAAAACCCTAGAAGTGCTAAGTTATAGCACTGCTCACCATATTATGCAGGTAAGAGCCTCTGAGTCTCGCCATTAAAAATCCTATTTTCAGTGCTGTTTAGCACCCGTATAAAAATTCCATCTGAACTAAGATTAAGGATGTAAGTCCTCAGTGAAAGAACAAGGTATTTTTGTTTCTTTAAAGCCTTGGGACTTTTGTTGTTGTTCAGTTAATATAAACCAAAAATCTACAGATTATTTTCACTTTGATTTTGTCCCTTTATTTGTAAAAAATATAAAGACATGTTTTGCCAATGCAAATTGACAAGATTTTTTTTTTAATTAGAGAGCGCATGTGAGCAAGGGAAAGGGGCAAATCCTAAGCACGCTCCATACCTAGTGTGGAGCAAAGCGTGGGGCTCAAACTTACAATCATGAGATCATGACCTGAGCCAAAATCAAGAGTTGGATGCTTAACTCACTGAGCCACCAAGTGCTCCAGACATGATTTTAAATAATAATAAAAAATGCCTTATTCTTATGTAGTATTTCTTAGTCTAAATCACTAGTTATGAATTGGTTTATTGGTGATTAAAAACAGACATCATTTCTCACATATTTCCCCAGAAGTTTGGGATATTTATCACATATCCATTTCAGTATATAGATAATGGGTAACACGTGCAATGGATGGATTTTCCTACTTTTTCCACAGTCAAATAATAAGTCTCTGTTCACCCACGTTCAACTGATGTCAAATGACAAAGCTCTTACAAAGCCTCCTGGATAAGACCACACTCATGCTCAGATTTTTAATTTATCTATGCAATCCATAACAGTGTTCTTTCACTCACAAATTGGTAAAAGTGGTAACTGGAAAGACATTGGCTAAGACCCCATGTTGGGAGGTCACATTGGCAGGTCTCTTATTCTCTGTGGTTCAGTGTGAATAGCCACTTTAGACATCATAGGATTCCAATAATTGATGTCCTGTAACAACTGATATCCTTTGGATTGTTGATCATGGCATTGCTTCTCTCTCATTGATTTTAATCAATTATTACTCTTAGCATTATTATCATTATTGTGTATTCAAATCCTGTGTAATATCTAAATATTTTAAAATTTTAGAGGAGCAGGGAGTCACTAGAAGCCATACTCAGGGAGGAGAGGTTGGATTCATGTTTTCAGATAACTCAAGAGTCTTCTAGAATCTCTCTTCTGGCCAGAGCAGGGAAGCAGAGCAGTGCAGGCAATGCTGTCAGTGTGGGAGGCCCAGTGGACACTGAGGGTCAGCACCAGATGGTATTCAGTCCGGGGAAAAGTGTTCTGGTCATTCACGAAAATCCAGGTGACCCCACAGATCCCCAGGGTATGCAAGGGAAAGGTTAACTATCTTCCCATATCTGACTAGGATCTCACTTCCTACAGTAAGTTTGGCCCAAGATCAAGCATTGTAAACTTTCCCTCCCAGGTGAGCAAGATACTCTTTGCTGCTATCAAACCAAATGTCGGGGCTTTGACACAGATGGTGGGTCTCAACCACGCACTGACTTGCTGTGCCTTCACCCACACCCAACCATGTATGATTTTAATTTCTCCCCCACAATGGCCAGAACCTCTGCAAGAGACTGAATGAAGAAGACCTGCTGCTGATAAGGTGCCAGTGGTCCACTTTCCATTCTTGAGAGATGTCAACCTTTAAGAGGCAGGTTACATTTGGTTCTCACAGAATTGCCTAAGCAGCCGGTTTTCTTGCCAAAGTCTAGACTCTGGCTGCCAACTTCGTTAACAGCCAGAATTGCAGATAGTGTGGGCACAGAGTGACCCAAAGGGGCAAGATTATTTCTGACTAGTCAACCACCTCATCTCTGAACAGAGAATGTGTGATGCTCAGAGAAACAAGGGAAGCAAGACAGATTCTGTCCCTGCCCTCGAAGACAGAAAACAAAACAGAAACTTTGATAAAGTACAAAGCCTGCACAAGGGCATCAAAAAGACTATGAAGGGGGACAACACAAGGACGTCTACCATAAGCTCATGAAGGCAGGCAGATGGAAGGGAAAGGAATGCATTAGTCAGGGAAGTCACTCCGGAGGAAGAGGGATTTAGGTGAAGATTGGAAGGACCCTCCCTCACTGTACAGCCACCAAACCAAAAATAATTAGAAATAGATTTTCACTTCCAGCCTAATCCCATCACTTGGTTTATTTTCCTGGTTACTATGAAAAGTCAACTGTCATTAATTAGTGCCCTAAATTCTTCTCAACTTGTTTTCTGGGTAAAAACACTGTCTCCATGATTAATTGCTATCTCTCTGAGGACAGTCACTGTCTTGGACATCTTTTGCACTCCCTGGTGTTTACCAATGCTGGAAACAGAGAACTGAATTAATAAACTCTTGTTATAGGAATGACTGATTCACATATTTAAAACATAACGTTCACTAGTATTTTGTAAATGTTGACTACCGTACTCTGTCATCCTGAGACAAGGAAATCTCTTGAAATGGGCGTACATCGAATGCTGCTTTTTAAGGCCCATAGATCACTGTTATCTTTTCTTTAAGAGCATTTGAATTATTGATATAATCTAAAGGCACACAACTCTAGATCATCACCAAATCTACCATAAAGATTCTTTTTCATAGTGGAGATTTTTAGAGGCCAAGATTTTGTAAATTTTTAAGTAGTTGCTGTGTTAATGAGAATCATCATGACTAACATTAAACTATTAAAATAAGTTAATATTTAAATAAAATAAACCCCAAGCTTTCATTACCAGCATACTTGAAAGGAATCTCTTCTTAGTTCTAGAACAAACTGCATTGAGCACTACTCTCTTTCAACTCCCTCCTATTTCCAAACTAGCAAATATTTTCACCAGAAGGTATTAATCACCAGCATAGACCAAAGAGAGTCCTAAAAATGGCCAAATCAATATAAACAAAATTTATTCAGTAACAGAAAATTGCTTCTGTGCAGTTTCTCGTGTACTATGTTTTAACATAAAGGGGATATTTTACAATTATAAGCATCTAGTGACAGATTCATAGCTGTTAGTGACAGCAGAAGCTACTAAATTAGTGTTCCGTTTCTTGAGTTTACTAATTTTTCTTAAACAAAGTAATTATGATTGTTTAAGAACATGGTCCTAAAATAAAATACAGACTCATATGAGGAAAGCATATTGTCTGAAAAGAATACAAAATAAAATGTAAAATAGAAAGTATTTAGAATTTTTTCATAAACAGAATTATTTGAGTTGTTATGTCTTCTGAGAAAATTATTTTTGTGGGCTGCCTAGGTGGCTCAGTCAGTTAAGTGTTCGGTTTTGGTTCAGGTCATAATCTCACGGCTCGTGAGTTTGAGCCCAGCTTTGGGCTCTCTGCTGTCATGACGGAGCTCGCTTCAGATCCTCTGTCTCCTTCTCTCTCTGTCCCTACCCTGCTCATGTGCATTCTCACTCTCTCAAAAATTAATATGAAAACATATATATATATTTGCAACTCAATCTGAGCAAGACGTAAGATCTTCCAAAATTTTTCATGAGGGAAAAAGAACATTTTCTTTTGAGCTTTACAAAGATGCTTTAAAACCTTCCTATAGTTTATGTGTACATTTATAATACGTATAATATTTATAATATAAGAAATGCAATAGTTACAATATCTTTTTCCATAACCGCCAGACCATGTTATAGGACTTAACTGGAAAGTGGTGCTAATTTGGGCACTTATCCTTCTTCTCTCAAAACCGTGTGAAATACTGTGGACACAGACAAGTTACGTAACTTATCTCTGCTTTAGTATCTTATCTGTAAAAAGAGAACAATAACTCTTAGCCCAGCTGGGCTGGGACTCTGCAAAGCACCTGTCCCCTCAGCCAGCGCTTCTCTGATGGCTTTGCCAGTAGCAGGCACCAGAGAGAGGCCATGGGGCCGGAGGAGGAGGGATGGACACACTCCTTCCTGGTTCCCTCCTACTGCTTCCTCTGGCACCACTGTCTCCCCCTTGTACCTGTCAGCTTGACCCTGTCCTTGCTTCTTCACCTTGGCAGCAGCGGTACATTCCTATAGCAGCATCTGAATTCAGCCTGGAATTCTCCAACGCCGGCAGGAGCGGCTGCCTCAGAGGCGCCAGCACCGAGAAGTAACAGCTGGCCTCCAAGCCCCGGCTCCCAGTCTACTGGGGCTCCGGCTAGGCTATCGCAGACATCAGCACCAGCTGAGAACGACTCTTGCTCAGAGGCCTGCGTGTCGGCCCCGCGAGGGGGGCGTCCAAGCTTCTGGTTTTGTTAATTCCAAATTCAGTCAGAGTGGTGACAGCTGCTTTCTGAAGTTATACCTGTGACATCTCCGTTTTCTCTGTTGGCTTTTTAAGTCGCCTAGTAAACAATCTGTTATATCAAGTTAATAATTCTTTAAATCAGATTTTTTTTTCTCTATTAAAATGACTGACGCAACTTTGGTCTCCTTACTGGACCTTGACTGATGTAACAATAATCTCGACATCTCATCCCTGTGGTAAAGATCACATTCTTTTATGCTTTGTCATGAAAAGGGCGCCTGGGTGGCTCAGTCGGTTAAGCGTCCAACTTCAGCTCAGGTCATGATCTAACAGTTCGTGGGTTCGAGCCCCACGTCGGGCTCTGCGCTGACAGCTCAGAACCTCGACTCTGCTTCAGATTCTGTCTCCCTCTCTGTGCTCCTCCCCCACTCACACTCTCTCAAAATTGAATAAACATTAAAAAACTGTATTTTTTGTCATGATTTAGTATCTTTACAGCAGAGATGTGGCAGGTGCTGTGTTAGGCAATGGGTATATAATTTTGATAAAGGCATACAAAATTACACCATAAAATAAAATCATTTAATAGTATCGGACACCAGAGAGAGCCCAGAAATTTAGAGAACCTTCTGGTTCTAACTCCAGTTGGAACACTTAAAAGCCAAGCCTCCTGAAAATAAGGCATATTACACATGGTGGCATGGCCAGGAAATTAAAAATCCCAGCCTCCGAGGCTTTGAAGACAGACAGATACAAGTGAGAGAGTTTTCTAACAAGTAAATGCCACCAAGATGTGCTGCTTCCTTCCAGGCAGCAGTGAAGGTCTTGCCTTTATTCGCTGAGGTTGCCCCTGGATTTTCATTTGGCTCAATGAAATGACATAGAGAAGGAGGCAGAAGTTCACAAAAAAATGACTCAGAGCAATAGAAGGGCAGAGTAATGAGGCAAGATTGCAATAACTCCATGTATTTTTATCTAGTATTCAACTAAGTGCAATTGTGACATCTAAAAATAAGTGAGGCAGAAAAAGAAAAAATAATTACAGGGAAGATAATATATAATAATTAACTACTGAAAAAGACTACGCTTTAAATAATGGGATACAAGGAAAGCAGGAATAACTTGAGCTGATTATGCAGACTCAATTTCCTACATCGAGGTGAGAGCAGCATTATCATTTGAAATTCACAGCCCTTAAAAAAACAACAGACAAAACATGTAATTATTATATGCCAACAGTGTGGCCTGAAATGATGCAGTAGTGTTTGTCCGTTTCTCATTTACAAAGTTCTACATGTTCCTCAAGTTATCTGCCCCATTCATTTCTCTTTAATTAAATTACCCAGAAAATTCTTGTACATCTTGGGTGTGATGACTTCTTCCTAACGGATACTGGTAAGTGACATAAAAAATAATGTGGTACAAAAAAATTAAAATTAGAGATCCCTAATGCAGATCTGCTTTCCTGGTACTGCTTTTGTGGTTTCTTTATCATTCAACAAACAAACCTCCAGGGGAAAGAATGTATTTTACGTATGAAGTATAATTTCTGATTTTGAAAATGAAACTTTACTGCGTGATAAAAGTGGACACAGGTATGCTCACGTTCAAGTGGCAAAAGCCAATAGATTATTTTGTGGTAATTGGGCCAGCAAGGATCAGCATTAGAAGTGAACAGAGAAGGTATTTTACTCAGATATTCCCAATCTTACAAAAAATCTACTCCCAAATATTTTCTTATGTTCCTCCTGAATCAACCCTTCCAACATATTTAAGGGTCTTTATTTAAGTTGATAATCCTTGTTGGTCCTCGCCACAGACATCGATCGTCTTTATGTGAAATAACCTTTCAGAAATATGTCTTTAGGTCTCTCTGCCATGTTCAGCATACAAGGGACTCTTTGTTACCATGAGAAAGGAGTCTACCACTGGTTTGAGTTAAATATCAGGTCACTGTATTTGATTGACAACACAATTTCTCCGAGGTTTTGGAGCATGTTTGCTTGTTTTTTGTTCTTTGTACCTCTGTCATATTTCCCCCATTCTTCGAAAGGTCCTGGATCTAAGGTTGCATATCTTCCTTGATTCCTGAAAACCGGAAAAGAAACTTTTCCCAAAAACACAGTAAAATACAAACGTGATGTCATCTTTTGATGTTTTAAGCTTTCTACTTACATTTATGAATAAAAATCTCTCTGCACAACTTATCAATTTGTTGAGAAAATATACCTTTAAAACAGAATTATTATGTGGAGCGAAAATTAATCAAAGGTGACTCTCAAGTTATAATGTCATCAGAACGATGCATCTAACAGCCTCTCAGCAATTTCTGGAGTAACTTATTTTTGTCTGGTCAGAGGCCTTCCAGGGTCATGGATGCCATCTGGCCTGGCTTCAGGTGAGCTCAGACGGTGAAGCCTTAATCTCATAAAGTATGAAAGGCTGTTTTCTAAGTGGTGACTCTCTGGCTCTGAGAGTAACTTAAATACTGTGATTGAGTCAACTGCTCTTCTGGCCCCAAGCCAATGCCACTTCTCTCCCAGAGTTCCCATGAGCCCCAGTGAAAGCCAACACGGCACTGAGCACCATTCATGGACTCACACAGTCCTAACGTTATACAGAAGTACATAGGCAAACTATCTCTTCCGCTTTAGGGAAGAACATGAGGCTCAGAGCCCTTACATTAATTACTAAAGCCCTACAGCATGTTATGAATGATGAGTGATGAGAGTACAATGGTGTGTATGGAGCACTTGACACATGTCAGTCACTAAATCAAGGGCTACCTGTGAATTAGGGACTTAATCTTCACATCAGCCATATGAGAAAGACATTATTATTATTATTATTATCCTTACTTTACACAAAAGAACATTGAGGGAAAGATGAATGATATAATTCATTTTAGGTCTCACACTTAGAATATGTGAAGATTAGAAATCAGATGTCTGGACCTCTGAGAATATACTCTTAACCTCTGTTACACACTTGTCTGCAGCTGGTTCAACAAATAATTAAGAAATGTGGAAAGCACAAAGCAAAATGTCAAAGACTCAAATGTGAATAAATCTCTGTCTTTAGTCTCCTGTAGGTCACAGTCTTGTACAGGGATTGGCAAACTCTTTCTTTCAAAGTCAGATAATAAATATTTTAGGCTTAGCAGACCATTTAATCTCTGTCACAACTACCCAGTGCTGCCACTATGGCATGAATTCGGCCAGAGACAGTACATAAATGAATGGCTGTTGCTGTGCACCAATAAAACTTTATTTACAAAAACAAGCAGAGGGCCAATTTAGTTTGCCTATCTCTAATCAAATGGAATAACCAATTACATAAATATATTACAATGTGGCATATGGCCTACAAGTGTGATATATAAACCACTGCAGAGTCACAGAAGGAGAAGTGATTTATCCGGCCTCAGGTTATTTAGGGAAAGAAACATTTCAGCAACATATTCAAGCAATAGCAAAGTAATTAAGCAAGAAGGTAAGAATACTCCAGGCAGAGAGGACATCATAAGCAAAATATTAGAGACAGGACATTTTAGAAACAGTAGGTAGTTTAGCAAGACTGAAGGACAGGTATCTGCTAGTAATGATGGAAGAGAAAAACAGAGATGGAGGAGGGGGAGCAGTTCATGACAGGCACACCCTGTAGTACTAAGGAATGTGATTTTATGTGATAGAAGATGAAGAGATACAGAAAACTCTTTAAAAGAGAAAAAACATCAAGGGAGAGAGGCAAACCATGAGAGACTCTTGAATGCTGACAAAAACTGAGGACTGATGGACATTGGGGGAGGTGGGGGGATGGGCATGGAGGAGGACACTTGTGGGGATGAGCACTGGGTGTTATGTGGAAACTAATTTGACAATAAACTATTTGTAAAAAAAAAAAAAGAGAGAGAGAGAAATAACATCATTAGACTTATATTTAAAATATGAATGATTCTGCAGATTTTCTTCAAAGGAGAAAATGTGATAAAACATACTCAAAAGGCAACGTCTTTGTAGTGGCCAGATCCAAGTTTTAGAATAACAATTTGACTTCAAGAAATACACTAATCCGTTGTAGGAAGAAACAATAAAAAATAAATAAAAGCACAATGTTGGCTTCTGTAACTTGTGATGCTACTATACCTTTTTTTAAAAAAAATACCCTGAAGCTATACTTTTTATTTAATTAATCTTTGCATCTTGAATTCATACATTATTTTTATGTTGTTCATGAATAGGGAGTTTGTTTAATAAGTTCCTCTGTTTCAGTCCAAGTCAAAGTGTTTACTAGAAGTTTACAAGAAGTCTCTCTTGTGCCACCATTTAAAGATATTTTTACAACATTAATTTTGGCACATTTTGCTTATGTTTTGTTCTAAGTCCACCTTAAACGTAACTGAAAATAGATCAAATGAAGGGTATGGACAAAACAGCAACGACACAGAAGTTAGGACATGTGAGAGCTCTTTAGACCCTGTCATCAATCAGCTATCTCATCTTGACTTGACTAATTCTCAAACCAAAAAGCAGATTATATGCTATAACAATGCATCAGAGTATTTCCAAAAGCAAAGATAGTTTCTGTGACTATGTGGTAATTGGCAAATTCCATCATATTTTTATGGCTTCAAATTATTAGTTTTCCTGTTTTCTTTTCACTAACAAGCAAGTCATTTCCAACCAGACAGACAGACAGAAAGACACACACACACACACACACACACACACACACACACACACACTCCAATGAAATGTTGGAAATTAAAATGAGAACCCTCCATGAGTTGCTCTCATGGGTGGAAAAATTAATGTCATTTGAAACAAACTTGTGGAAAGGTCAACAGAACCTGTCAAGAGTTTATCTTAGTTCCCCACAACTCCCAAAACCATGGAGGAATACAAGAGTATTTTTAATAGAACTAATATAAGATCACAATGGGTTTTTAAAAAAACCTTCTAATTAAAACAACTGTCCCCTCTTATCATAAGCTATGACTTAAGTTACTCTCAATTTAAGCCCAACACTGTCTTGAGTCCAAGTACAATACTAGTTATATATAGCCATTTTCCACAAAAGGTTCACAACAACCACAAACAGGTTACTAATTGTTCTGGAAAAATCTTTCTTTTTTCCCAGGGCAGGTATGGTGATTTGAGGAAAAATTCTCCATTAGCCTATTAAAATGGTAAAAAAAAATTTTGATTGATTTTGTTAATGTTAAATCAAAATTGCATTCCAGAGATAAACTCTACTTTTTCAACATACATCATCATTTTGATAGAGTCCTGAACTCAAATTGCTAATATTTCATCAAGGATGTTTGCAGCTATGTTTATAAGAGATAGGAGTCTGTAATTTTCTTTTCTTGTAATGTCTTTGATATCAGATGACTGCTGGCCTCATGAATCAAACTGGGAGGTGTTCCCTCCTCCTCTAATTCCTGAAGGAGAAGGGGGCCTGGGTGACTCAGTCGGCTAAATGTCTGACTTTGGCTCAGGTCATGATCTCTAGGTTTGTGAGTTCAAGTTCCGCATCAGGCTCCCTGCTCTCAGCACAGAGCCTGCTTTGGATTCTCTGTCCCCTTCTTTCTCTGCCCCTCTCCTGCTCACACACATTTAAAAAAATAATAAAAATAAATAATTCCTGTCAAATTTGTACAATCAGGTGTTCTTTCCTGCTTCAACGTTTGATAGAATCCAACCAGTGAGACTCTGTTTGGAGTGGGCATGTCTGTGCACATGCATGGATCTGAAAGTTCTTTGGGACAAAATCAAATTACTTAGTGTGTGTGTGTGTGTGTGTGTGTGTGTGTGTATGTGTGTGTGTGCGTGCGTGTGCGTGTGTGATTTCATTTTATGTCAGTGGGGTAAGTTCTGGCTTTTATGTTTTTATATATTTTGGGTTTTCAGATTTATTGGCATTAAAATGTTTGTAATGTTCACTTACCTGTAGGATCTATAGCAATAGTTCTTCTCTTATCCCTGACATTGACAGTTTATGGTTTTTCTTTTGTGTGAAATTCTTCTCAAGTGAGTTTCCATGAGAAAGTTAAGGCCTGAAATATCCAATGAATGTAATGTATTAACTTATCTATATATTAGAACGACAGCGACTATGGACCATCTTTGGGACAATTAAGAAAACAGTCCCTACGTTGTCTGTTTAATTCTCTCATGGAAATTTGCTTGATAAAATCTCCTCCAGGAGTTATACTGCTTTCCCTTAACTTATCAGTCTGTTCTCCATATAAAAGGCAAAGACACCAAAACAGTGGAGTCCAATTTAGCTCGTCATTTGTGGGTTGTCACATTTTTATCCCAAATGCACTATGATCTTGATAAGTTCGTATTATCTTGTTTAAACATTTATACTTCTTTCAAAAATTAAGAGAATAAAAATATTTTCTATTTTCCTACATATTTACAATCTCTGATGCATTTCATTCCTACCTAGAGTTGTTAGCTTCCATCTTCTCTCACTTCCCTTTATCCAGAAGAACCTAGCATTTCTTGGGGTCCTGATCGAAGTGTTTTCATTTATCTGAAAAATGTCTTCATTTCACCTTGATGTTTGAAGGAGGTCGTTGGTCTATGTAAAAATCAGATTGACTGATATGTTCTTTAAGCATTTTTTAAATGTCACATTGCCTTCTGGCTTCTTTTGGTGAGAAATCAGTTGTCATTTTACATTTTTGTTCCCTTGCGTAACGTGTCATTTTTTCCCCGGCTTTTTAACAGTTCCTCGACATCTTCAGTTGTTAACATTTTGACTGTCATGTGCTCAGCTGAGTTTTTCTTTGCATTCACCCTGTTTGGTGTTTGCTACGCATGATATACATCTGTGGTTTTTGCCAAACTTAGGAAACAGCCATTATATTTCCCTCAAATACTTTTCATCCCGTTCTTTCCTCCTCCCCTGGGGCTCAACTTGCACATATGTTATATCACTTGATATGTCCCATGAATCACTGAGGTGCTGTTCATTTCCTTAATCTTGCTTCTCTCTGTTCTTCAGAGTAGATATTTTCTTTGATAGATCTACAAATTCACTGACACATTCTTCTCCTACCTTCAGGATATTCTTACAGCCATCCAGTCAATGTTCCATCTCACATACTTGACTTTTAAGATGTACAATTATTTGATTCTACTATAGAGTTTGTAATTCTCTGCTTAAGATTTTCTAATCTCTCATTATGGCCATAATTCCCTTTAAGTTCTTGAAAATATATTTTTAGTATCTATTTTAGAGTTCTTGTCTTTTGATTACAGTATCTGAGTTACCTTGTCATGAGGCTTTATCTTTTCTGGATTTGGAGTTGTATTTTCCCATTTATACATGTCTAATTTTTTTATTATATTGAAGATACTGTTTACCGTATGTTAGAGACTTTGGAATCTGGTTCTCTTCCTTGAAGTGCTGATTTCTGTCATAGCAAACAGTTAACTTGGCTTAACTCAAACTTCCACTGCTGTCTCCCTGAGATGAATGGAAGTTAAAATCTCTGCTTAGTTCTTTCAGGCTTTCTGCTGTTGCTGACAACTTTGGCAGCCTCTCCCCTATACACTCAAAGTGTAAGAGTAAGGACAAAGTTTTGGGGGCTTCCTTTCCATGGGTTTGTTTTTTCTGGGATTTTTCACCTCACATCCTAGCAGATAAGAACCCTTAAACTCCCATTTCACTGACTATAAACCAGCAAGACTGTGGTTTTCTTCACAAGGTCTTGACCCCATATAAAACATAATTGACAGAACCAATCATATTCAGAGCATGTCTCTCTTTTCAAAGGACATTTACTTACCTGTTTCTGACTGAATTTGGTCATTCTCTAGTCCATTCAAATATTACTTTCTTATACTGGTTTAGAGTTATAATTGCTATCTGCCGAAGGGTTAGTTAGTCTAATACAAGCTACTTAGTCATTACTAGGTCTCATTCATATACTTTTTGAAAAATGTTTATTTTTGAGAGAGACAGAAAGTGCATACACACATGAGTGGGGGAGGGGCAGAGAGAGGGACAGAGGATCTGAAGCAGGCTCTGCACTGACAGCAGCAAGCCTGATGCTCAAACTCACAAACCATGAGCTCATGACCTGAGCCGAAATCAGATGCTCAACCGACTGAACCCCCCAGGCACCTAGACACAGACCCCATTTTGATGGCTAGTAACGTGAAGCCTTACACACAGCAGAAATTCAGAAGATATTTTGTTGGGCGGATTTAGGTTCTTCTAGGACAGTCTTTTTTTTTACCCAATGTTCTGATTTAAAAAATAGGAGACTTTTATAGCTTAAACTCTAGTGTTACTCCTTATACTCTAATCTATCCCATTTCATTTGCCTGTATTATTTTGCTGACATCCACCTGTCATCCGTCCTCTAAACTCTTAGCTCTCCAATGTATCTTTCATAATGACTAACTTACATGTCTAAAAACCACAATCATGATGATTCCCAACCTCACCTCAAATTAAAAACCTTTTTTCACTCTCATAGCCAGAACAAAACCCTGATTTTTAAAGTTAGCAAGACATGTACTGCCTTGCCAATTCAGATTCCAAGTTAACTTTTCTCTCTTTTATGCCTCGCACACCCTGAATTCAAGCCACACCGTGCTACCTCATTCAATACATCCTGTATCCTCCCTATTCCACACCTTCCCTCATTATTTTCTACTCACCAAGTATGCTAATCTTCTACAGTTAAAAATAACATTTCCCCTGTAAAGCCTTAGAATTAATCATACTAGGAACTGAATAAGCACTTTTGAGCCATTATTATGCTCCTTTATCATATTCATCTTCTGTCTTGTAGTTCAGCAAAATTCTCCTCCCACCTTTATAAGCATCTTGTAGGAAGAAATTACATTTTATTAATTTGTGTTTCCAGTATAGAGCTAAGTGGATGGTACTGCTGATTCTCTGATGCAACTTCAAAGCAGCACCATTCGTGCAATTGGACCCCAGGTAGTACCATCCACAGCAAAATACAGATATCCATTCCTGCTCCAAGTGGGAGAACTCATTCGGTTCTTCGCAGTGCATATTCAGCAAATGTCCACAGAACACAATTAAAATGACTCACACCACATTCTAACAGAGTTGAAAGGGACATGATGACCCCTCACCATGTCCCTCATCTATCATATTCTCAGGCCCCACATATCTGATAGATATTCTATGAATTGTTACTGTGCTCTTGACCATCTCCTGGTTTATCGAGTTCCTGGTTTGAAGTATGGACATTCAGACAGCAAAGTTTCACTGCTGGTTTGTCTCCCTTCCAACCCAAGCATCAGTTTGGCTAAAAAAAAAAAAAAAAAGGAGCTCGGTTTCCTGTCTGGATCTTGTCTTACCTAGACACACAGATCCGAATATTTCCCAGCTGAAAATAACCTTAGGGGAAATTTTACTTATTTATTAAAACAATTTTTTAATGTTTTATTTATTTTTGAGACAGAGAGAGACAGAGCATGCACGGGGGAGGGGCAGAGAGAGGAGACACAGAACCCGAAGCAGGCTCCAGGCTCTGAGCTGTCAGCAATGAGCCCAACACGGGGCTTGAACTGACGAACCATGAGATCATGACCTGAGCCGA
The DNA here is from genome assembly GCF_003009895.1 of Hyaena hyaena. Classification (NCBI taxonomy): domain Eukaryota; kingdom Metazoa; phylum Chordata; class Mammalia; order Carnivora; family Hyaenidae; genus Hyaena; species Hyaena hyaena. The sequence goes on from NW_024080633.1 coordinate 809,314, forward strand.
AGTTGTGTGCTTAACCAACTGAGCCACCCAGGCACCCCAGGGGGAGATTTTAAAAGCAGAAAAGGTGAAACGATGAAAGAAGTTAATACTTCATTGAAAAAAATTAAAAGACATCACTAAACCTGTTCATCTTTTTGCCACAAGTGGTAGATACCAGGAAAAAATGAAGCACGATTAGCAAAAGCAATCTAAATGCATTTCCACAGCCTCCTTTGAGTGAGAAGTGGCCGTGAACCCAGTTCTTCCCCACGGGATAGAGACCGATGACCCCTCTTCCTGGTAAGAGGGAGAGATGAAGCTGGTGCCCCCATCCCTTTTGCCTTCATCTGTGAAGACAGAGTATCTCAGTGGCAGCATCTACTCTGCAAACATAACACAACACCAAACAAATCCGACAAATGTCAGCTTTTACTTGATCCAACTGTTGAACTAGCTCCAGTAGCCGCTTCACCCTGGAGCTTTTCGTTGTAGGAGAAAATTAAATGTCGATTTGCTTAGTCGATCGTATTCAGGTCTTCTGTCACTTGCAGCAATATCCATTTCTAAATGAACAAAAATATGACCTAACAGGACCTGAGATTTTTGTGTCCCAAACACTGTCCTCAGCTCTTCAGTTCTGTTCATTTTCTTTATTCCATCTGTTAATACATTACATTATCCATCTTTTGGTTGGATAAAGTGAGACTTAGGAAATGCAGTGACAAAGTAAGTAGTTAAGAGTATGGGCTTGGATATCAAACACATCGACACTCCACCCCTGGAACTCGCCACTTCTTCTCTAAGTGACAGCAAGCAGGCGTCCCTTTAAACGTTAGCTTCTTAATCTGGAAAGCAAGAATACAAGTCCCTTTTTATAAGGTGGTTTTGGGGATTGAGATAATGTACATAAAATGCCAAAAAAGGACCTGACACCTAGTTGGTGATGAAGAAATATTATCCATTTTCATTATTTTTCCTATTCATATTGCAAGTATTTACTACCATGCATCAGAGGTAGGAAGTGATGGAGAGCTACTAATAATAAAAATGAAAATATCTATCGATAAATAATCAAGGGCACGGGATTCAAACTCAAGCTTCTGTAACCCCTTTACCTGTGTTTTTCTTCTATACTATGGTACGAATATTTACATAGTTCTAATTTCTCCAAGATGCCGTAGGCATCCAGCCTGCTTTCTGCTGTGGCATTTTATATTTCTATAGCCAAGATGTTTATGAGCTTGGAAAGTGGCAGAAAGGCACCTTAAGTATTTAAGTATGTGCATCTTTTGGTGTTTTCTGATTTCTTTCTCTTCAAAGAAATGTTTTAAAAATCTGAGCAAGCCTTAAACACCGAAAATTATTTTGTCTGCCTAAACGCATTAAAGACACATGCATATGCATATACGCGTAGGTAGGCCTATGCATAACTATCCGACATAGCCCAGGGCAGCCACGGCGTAGAAGGTGAGAAGGGCTAGGGATGTTCAGGTGATGAATACTCTATGTCCAATGAGAATACGGTTAATCTGCTGCCCGAGTCTACACTGATGGTGGGCAGTGGAAGGGATGATAGTGATGGTGCATCTCACTTTTTTTCTTCTTTATAAGGTAAAATGTGAGACACATGAGGCTGCCTACACGTCTGCTATTAAACCTTTGAGGAGTGGACATCCCAGTATTCCATTTCACTCAGCATGGAAACCAAGACCAAGCTAGAATTAACTAGAATTTCAAATAGGATTGGAAATCCTGCCAGTAACACCACAACCAAGGTGCTCTAACAAGCATTTTTAGTGAGAGGCTTCCTGTGCAGTGTAGGTTAAATCAAGTGGAGCTGAGAAGGAGAATATTCTGGAGTTCTTTGCATTAGAATATTTGGGCATCTCTTTCCCTTTAGATTTCTAAAAAGATGATTCATAGAAGAATAAATTAAATCATATTAATAAATAGTGATATTCTCTGACCAATTAAAGTTGCCATCTGCTTAGCTTCTTTAGAGAATTCCCCAAAAGAAGTCACCTTACGGTTGATTTATGCCATCATGGGAGCTTTGCACCAAAGAGAAACTACAAATTCCTTTTCTTCCAACTTAAGAAATATCTTTCAGTGTGAAAGGCAAACTTCCTAAAGGCAGAACTGATGATGTGGCACTTTTCTGAAACTTTGATTTTTAAAAGATCTCTGAGGTATAGTCCCTAGAAACAAGGATTAACTTGGTCTTCCATCTGTTGAAATCTAAATACCAAGTCACGAGACGGACCTCACTCACATGAATACATATTGCATAACATAACCCCCTAAGAAAAGCTAAAAGGAAGAGTGGCACCCGACTATGAAACTAAGCATAGGGCTGGGTCTTGACTCTGGAGCAGATCAGGGCTGGGTTTCTGTTCTCAATGCCACTTCTAAGCCATAGGACCTTGGGCAAGTCTCTTGGCTTACAGGAAGCTCAGTGATAAATACAGATGGCCGCCTACTCCTTGAGATCACAGAAGGGCTGAATGAGACCCCTCAGGACAGGGCCTGGCCCATAGAATGGCTCCAAAATGGTAACTCTTAGTGTGAATACAAGTAAACAAAAAAGCCAATGGAGAACTATTACCTCATGCATACGAAGTCCTCAGTAACTGTGAACTGCCAAAATCTACAATGGCGAAAATAAAGTAAAACTCCCAGTAAAGACTATCCAGCCTATTTGGATAAATGGATAAACATAATTAATCTAAATAGCATAAATGAGTTGGTTTCCTTCTTGAGAGTTCCTCACATGTCAGGGAATGGACTGGCCTTTACTCTTGTCTATAACTGATAGTCTCAGTAAGTTTATGCTCCCTCTCTATGAACATCAGCAACATTTTAAAAAAACAATTTCACAAGAGAAGCATTAGTCTTTTTCTCAGTTTACAGTCACTGGGTCACAGAATGGAACTTCATTCTGAAAAAAAAGCCTGAAAAAAATTATAACAGTAGCTAATATTTATGTAGTTTATTGAGCAAATATTCTATCAGTCAGTAATCAAAAGTTCTGAGCGCTCATTATAAATGAGCTCTTTCCAGGTGGGGAACCTGAGAAATAGAAGAGTTAAATGGTTTCCCACAGTCCTATGACTATTTTATCAGAAAAGCCAGCCGTCCATTGACTCTATGATAGCATCCTGTAAACTGTTCAGCTGAAACAAAGGACAGCAGTGGACTCTCATCCCTTTTCCTCATGCTCTCCTGTCAATCATGGAAGGTTCTGAGGAGGAGCTGGGCGCGTGGTGCCCTGTCCAGTCCGCAGCAAGGAACGCCCTCAGTTCTTCAGGGCCATGTCGTGAGAGACCTAACACTGGCCTGCCGCCTCTGGTAAGATTAATCACTTCACCCAATTCTGAGGGAACCGTGAAGAAGCCCCCTTGGGTCCAAACTGGGACAGTTTTATCTAGGAAGTTTTTATGAGCAGTAAAAGCACATATTTAGTCTCCACCTGTCTGATTCCTGTTTCTGTCTTTTGACCATCTCCAGACTCAGGATGGGAAGAAATGAAGTGCAATTTACTATTTCAGAATGCCAGCATGCTTCGGGAGGCAGTTAGCTGGGAGATTCTTCAGTTTATAAATGAGATTCTGGAACATCTATCTGCCTATCCTTTCCAAAGTCAAAGCCCTCTGCCCTGAGAAATATATAGCCTACCATATACTATCCCACCCATCCTACAAGGATTATAAACCAAGAAAATAGTATCAGAGGCTATATAATTCTGGGAGGAGATCTGAGAAGGTATTAGCTAACAATAGGGGGGGTGGTGTCTTCATAGCTGATAGGAAGCAATAAAGCTCGAAGAGGAGGAAAAAAAAGTGATGAAAGGTGCTGTAGGTGCCTGTTTTATTTTATTTTAAGTTTATTTATTTATTTTGAGAGAGAGAGAGAGTGCAGAGGAGGGGCAGAAAGAGAAAATCCCAAGCAGGCTCCATGCTGTCAGTGCAGAGCTGATTCAGGGCTCAATCCCAGGAACCTTGAGATCGTGACCTGAATCAAAATCAAGAGTCAGATGCTTAACTGACCAAGCCACCCAGGTGTCCCCTAGGTGCCTGTTTTAAAATGAGCAAACTGCGCCATCAATTGTAGCTTCATTACTGAATTTGCTGATTGACATTGAACAACTTAAAGTCTTGGGTGCTTAGTTTCCTCTCCTCAAAATTAACAATAACAACATCTATCTCTTAAAATTGTTTCCAATATTGTTATTTGAAAATATTATTACTCATATATGGTGAAGCCAATAGAGCAGGAGTGACCACCATAGAAACGACTGTGTATCTCAGATCAATGGAACAGAATAGAGAACCCAGGATGGACCCACAAACATATGGCCAACTAATCTTTGACAAAGCAGGAAAGAATATCTAATGCAATAAAGACAGTCTCTTCAGCAAGTGGTGTTGGGAAAACTGGACAGCGACATACAGAAAAATAACCTGCACCACTTTCTTACATCATACACAAGAATAAACTCAAAGTAGATGAAAGACCTAAATGTAAAACAGGAAGCCATCAAAATCCTTGAGGAGAAAGCAGGCAAAAACTCTGACCTTGGCCACAGCAACTTCTTATTCAATACCCAATTTGCCCTGGAGACAAGTGAAACAAAAGCAAAAATGAACTATTGGGACCTCATCAAAATAAAAAGCTTCTGCACAGCAAAGGAAACAATCAGCAAAACTAAAAGGCAACCGATGGAATGGGAGAAGATATCTGCAAATGACATATCAGATAAAGGTTAAGTATCCAAAATCTATAATGAACTTATCAAACTCAACACTCAAAAAATGAATAATCCAGTGAAGAAATGGGCAAAAGACATGAATAGACACTTCTCCAAAGAAGACAGCCAGATGGCCAACTGACACATGAAAAAATGCTCAACATCACTCATCATCCGGGAAATACAAATCAAAACCACAATGAGATACCACCTCACACCTGTCAGAATGGCTAACATTAACTACTCAGGCAACAACAGATGTTGGTGAGGATGTGGAGAAAGGGGATCTCTTTTGCACTGGTGGTGGGAATGCAAACTGGTGCATCCACTCTGGAAAACAGTATGAAGGTTACTCAAAAAATTAAAAACAGAACTACCCTACGACCCAGCAATTGCACTACTATGTATTTATCCCAGGGATACAAGTATGCTGTTTTGAAGGGGCACATGCACCTCAATGTTTATAGCAGCACTATTAACAACCAAAGTATGGAAAGAGCCCAAATGTTCATCAATGGATGAATGGATAAAGAAGATGTGGTGTATATATATATATATATATATATATATATATATATATATATATACATATATATATATATACACACACACACACACACACACACACAATGGAGTGTTGCTCGGCAATCAAAGAGAATGAAATCTTGCCATTTGCAACTATGTTGATGGAACTAGAAGGTATTATGCTAAGCGAAATTAATCAGTCAGAGAAAGACAAAATATCATACAACTTCACAGGACTTTAAGACACAGAACAGATGAACATAAGGGAAGGGAAGCAAAAATAATATAAAAACAGGGAGGGGGACAAAACACAAGAGATTCTTAAATATGGAAAACAAACAGAGGATTACTGGAGGGGCTGTGGGGGGGTGGGCTAAATGGGTAAGGGGCATTAAGGAATCTACTCCTGAAATCACTGTTGAACTATATGCTAACTAACTTGGATGTAAATTAAAAAAATAAAAATAAATAAAATCACCATGCTGTATGTTAGATTCCCCCCCCCCCCCAAAAAATAAAACAAAACAAAATTAAATTTAAAAAGATTGTGCGTTACTCACAGGTGCCGAGAGGAGGGGGCATGCCATACCAGGGTGGGGGGGTTGGGTGGGGATGGTGGTAGGCTGGGGAGAGGAGGGGGGCACATGGAGAATACCAGAGACCCTCAGGGAGTAGAGGCAATGAAGGAAAAATGTGGGCAAGAGGCTTTAATGTGCTTTCTGTGGGGAGGAACAAGCAAGCAGGTTTAGGATGGGCTACTCAAAATAATTTCAGCAGTTTCTGAGGCACAGCTTACTGGTACCTGGCCTTGGGCTGACTAAGGCAGGAGCACATTGGTCCAGGGTATGAGAGCTCTGGCAGTTGGCTCTGGACTGGCTGTATGAAGGGAACACTCCTAGAAGGGCCCTACTATCTCTAGGAATTGACTAGTGAGGGGCAATCTCTCAAGGGTCAGCAAGGCCCTAGATGTGAAAGAATCAGAAACATGTTGCTAACACATTCCATTCTTCAATTACTCTTGCTGTATCCATTTTAACTAAAAACATATCCCAGTGAAAGGAGAAACAATATGCGGATATTGTCAATATCAATTCAAAACCTCAAGGGAAAACAAATCACAATGTTGTTTGAAATTTATAAATATCACCTTTAAAAATATCGGCTTCTTCATATTATGCTCCTTCTATACTTTTCTTTCCCTAGAAGAGAATGTGGTGAGTTGATGCTATTTCAGCACGATGGCTCCCTTTTATCTAGTCCCAGGTCATGTTTTTGTTTTTTGTCCTATAATTCTCATAATTTCAAACGAAAGGAGGGGGGCGGTGGATAAAATGTGCTGAGGCAGTATGATATGCTGGGTCTTGGTTCCGTGTGGACTCCACACCCTCATGGAACTTACAGTCTTGTGTAGACAGCAGGTGTTTGGTTTTGCTGGTTTCCACAGACCAACAAACGTATTACTAGATGCACAACATCTATACACCTTGGAACATCTGGATCAAACTTAAAATACTATAAATTGGGTGCTTTGCCCATTTGACTCCAGACCACTGGATATACACAACACATGACATCTTTAGGTAAAAAGGTCAGTATAATTACATGTACTGTTCCTTTTTAACTAAAAAAGGTGTTTTAATTAAACACCTTTAATTAAAGGTGGAGGGTGTTTAATTTTCCATCCAGAAAATCACTTGAGAACATAAAAGCATAAAGACTTGAGAACACAACGGTGCAAGACATTTAAAGATCCTCATGCCATTGAATCTTTCAGTGCCGAATAACATGAAACCTTAATGAAGGAAAAGAAAATAAAGTTCACTTATTCTGACATTATTGCCAACCTTATTTTGATAAATAAGTATTTTTAAAAACCCACAAAATCTAAAACCACTCATTCTGCTCTGTAAATGTACAAGATGCCAGTAGAATCCGATTTTACTCTACCGTTTGGATTTGTTTCTCCAATATGGGTAAAGATAATTTTATATACTGATTCATTCTGCCACTGATTTTCATTATGATTTAGAAGTATGATCTCTAATACACAAGTCCAACCTGAATTATAAGCACAATTCACCCTTCAAAACTCTGACATTCATTTATTATAGTATGAACAGTGAATATATTCATTTTCCCACATAAGAGGCAAAAATGTAGCTAAAAGTCTAAGTGCACACAATGATTACATGCTCACTATGAAGCAAATAAGTGAATTAAGGTTCACGTTCCCCATGTTTGTTATTGATCTAGGTTTCCAGACAATGTCGAATGACAGGAGGCCCAGTCAAACTTGGAAGTTATAATGTGCCAATCATCTATCTTTGCTAAGTATTAAGTGATTGATCAAACAGTGAATAACATTTGGGTTATTAAGAACTTCGTACTGAATTAGATAACAATATATGTCAATAATTTCCTGGAAAAATTTTTAAGTTTCTTTTTGCCATTTAAGTTAGGTAGCCAATTCATTTAGGGAGCCACGAGAGGGGAGTTTTACCAGGCTTAAGGGGATTAAAAAAACTTCTCCATTTTTCTTCCTCTTTATATTTTATGCACTAACTGATCCTGGACTAGCTTTAATTAGCATATCCAAAGTGTCTGTTTTGGAACCTGAATTCCTCAAAGTGTAGCTACTCACTTGGAACTCCAGATTTGATATAAGGATTATTTTGAGTTGAAGACACTGGAAATTCAACATATGGAAAAAGAAGAGCTTCTCTTATCTGACTAAAAACAGACACTTCCAAGAAATGAGGACTGCCTTAAATTCCCTCTTTGGGACTTCTACTCCAAAGAGAGAAACCTAGAGTCAAACTGCCATAAATCCTCTCTCTTGGGGGAGATTTATGACCCAGAAGAAAACGGAAAGACTACTCATACCTCTATAGACAGACATTATGAGGAGCTTTTTTTATTCCCACTTGTACTCCCAAAAATCCATATGTTTTCCTGAAAGAAACCTCTTTGTTCTTCCCTTAGAAACCATTCCTCCCCACTTCCTGACCCCGGCTGAGTTTGGTATGTAAACCTTTAATCATGCCACCAGCTGTATCTTTTATTGGCTCTTGTGTGTACACAACAAAACCTTTTATGGAAGCTGGCTCCACACTGACAGCAGAGAACCCAACGTGGGGCTCGAACTCATGAACCATAAAAGTTCATGACCTGAGCTGAAGTCAGACACTTAACCAACTGAACCACCCAGGCGCCTCTTATTCATCAGTTTAATTCACAGGTTGCAAGTACAGAACCTAAGAGGGAACAGGAAGCCAATTTTCCTGTTCAATAAAAGAATCATATTAAGGTAAAACACTGAATAATTCCCGGACAATGCTGTTTTAGAGATGGGAAGGGACTACAGAATTAGAAGGACATTAAGAGTAGGTGCTATTATAATAGATTTCAACTCATTTCTAACATTGTTGGGGTCTCTCATTCTCTGAAACAAGCTTGGGATGGGCCCAGGACCCTACTCTCGTTGTACTGCGGCTGATCACACTTCATGTTTAATTCCCTTTGTTTTTCCTTGGTAGATGATATTGATCCAAACGTTTGACACTAAAATTGTTCAAAATTTGAACTATGAAAGCATTTTCCCCTCAGGTACTTATTCACCAGATGTGTATTCTGCAGAGTGAATACCCCTATGTTCAACTTTAAAATAAAAGTAATTTCACCCCCATCCCTTCTCCTTCCCACACAGAGATTTTCTGGTATTTAAAGTGGAGCTAACAACTTTTCACTCTCTTGGAATTTTCAGTGGCATCTGCATGAAAATTAAAAAATACTTTGGGAAAGTAATTTAATTTTGCAAATGCAAAGCTAATCTCCGCTCATCATCGAAGCAGTAAAACATAAGAGATTTCTATAAGGAAAATCGCAATCAAAAAAAAAAAAACCTTACAGAAGTGAATTATAATGAAGCAAACAATCTTGGAAGCAATACCTCAGTGGTGGAGTGACCCAATTATTTATTTTTCCAGCCAGGAATTTACAGTCACATCAGCCACAGATGCCACTGTCCAGGTTACCAGCCTGTTTGGAGTGACTACTGTGACTTCGTGGCTTTTTTCTCCTTCCAAGATTTCTGGAACCTGGCAGAAGACAAAAAGCTTTTGGTTGAGAAAATCAAATTGGAAAACGGGGGAGCATTTAGCTTTTGAAGAAATATGTGTGGCATTTATTCACTTTCATCCTTCAGAAGACGGTGATATTCCCAGCCTTTTAAAAAGAACTCCGCACTGTCTGGCTTTCACAAACAGTGGCTTGTACATCTTCACTCTCTTCAATGGGGAAGGGTTCCTGCTCTCCCAGGACGGAGCAAATAGACTTCAGCACTGTGATATAGCTGAAGCGGATTTCCTGTATTATTTGACACTTTTTCATTATGAAATTAATTTTGTAAATGCATCTTCGCCTATTTGGACTATAAGTACATAGAAAGGACTTTTCCTATCTTTTCTCTACTAGTACTAAACATCTCAACAGTATCCTAGTATGAATAAAGTCAAGATTGAGTAGTCAAACAAGGAAAATAATTAGCATTAGTGGAGCTTATCCACTACAGATGCTGACTTTATTCATCCATCAGAATCAATTCAGTGATACGCTTGCTATTGCAATGGCTTTTTAACTACTTATTTTTCTTCAATACATAAACGATGCAAGAGAGGTTTGTTTTCTACTTTTTATTTATTTGTTTGTTTGTTTATTTTTTAAGACTTGCTTTGGAGCTTAAAGGTGGAAAGTGTCTTCTGATATGACTGGACTTAATTTTCATCCATAGTCATTTTGAAATAGTACTTCAGAAAAAGCTTGGTTTTCGCTTCAGAGTCTGTGATGCTTCAGAGCCACGTTCAATGTTCTAAAATCTCCCCCAGATGCTTTTCCTAACCCTAGTCTGAAATGTTAGGATTTCTTTCACTTTCCTTTCTACTCAGCATACTTTTTAAAAACTAGTTACATGGTTGAGATTTATATTAAAAAATAAAGAAGTTAAATTAATTTTGATGAACTATTTGAATTTCTGGACCATGCTCCTTGGATTGGGATTCTGCTTGGATAGTGACCCACACAGGGACCATGTTAAACAAAAGCACTTTCTACTGCCTTCTATCTTCCTTCATCCTTTCTGACTGTGACCATCGCATTCTGTTTCTCCACGATTCCAAAATCTCTACCTTTTTCAAGATCTTATTCTTTCAAGGTTTAGATGACTAACTGCAAAAGTTAATCATGTTTTCTCTTTCCTGATACCCCAAATTAACTTTTCCCCCCAAATGATTATATGTTTTAGTTACATGGCTTTATATTATTTTGAAATTGTTATCAGCATTAATGTTGTGCTCTAAACCCAGAAGGTTACTCTTAGGCTAGTCTGTTACATCTTTCATAAACTCAAAGACACATGATATACATTCTAATAAATAAATATATTAGTCATCATGCTGCCTTTTCTCCTGACATTTTATGACCATAAATTTAAGTTCCCTTCCTGTCTCCTATAATGCAAAAAGAGATCTCATTTTAAGTGCTATGTATGTCACAGCAATTTTATACCCTTGAAATAAACAAAGCAAAAATTGAAAACATACAGGAAGAAGCAAATCTACAATTTTATGAGGCAGAATATAGTCCTTTCAGAAACTTTTTAAATATGCACACACAAAATAAGCAACAATAACATTTGGATAACATAATAAAAAATTGGAATTTCATACCTCAGTAACAGAGAATGTACATTTATCAAACACACATTATTTTAAATGACCAGGTCCAGATCACAGAAGGATTCCCAATGATTTTAAAGAACTGCCACTATGAAGACTAAATTATCAATCATATTGCGATAAAACTTGAAATCAATGATAAAACATAGCTTAAAAATCCCATGTATTCTGGTCAATAAGAGAACACTTCTTTTTCATCTGTCAGTAAATTTGAAAATTTAGGATAAAGTGGGTAATATTCATGATTAAAGAATGAATACTCAAAATTGACCCAAGAAATAGAAAACTGGACTGGATCACAAAAAATCAAAACAGTGATAAATGTTCTTTCCCAAAAGTCACCTCACTTAAGGAATCTTACAGATGAATGTTAACAAGCTTTCAGAATCCATATAATGATATAAAAGTTGCTCCTGATCACTTTTTAATGGGAAAGACTCCTCCAAGAGTCAGCAATTTACCAATTTACTTTGGGGCCTAAAATTAGAAGAGATGAACACACATTTTGAGACTCTACTTCTTTAGAAAGAAAACAGCCAGTTCATTTGCCTTTAGGAGTGATGCCCACCAATTTGAATACAGTTATCCAAGATGGCCAAGAAACAGGCAAGTCTTTTCAAAAGTCAGGATTATAGGACATTGAAGACAACATCAAACTATTAAAGTTTGGTGTCTTTTCCTACTAGAAAACCAAGACATTATAACCAATAGAAGAATTCCACTGGACACCCAGCAAAAATAAATGAGGAAATGTAATTTTAAAAAAAAGCAGCAAAATTAATTTTAAAATATTGAGAAAACAAGTAGCATTGTGTAAAATATTTATGAAGTACATTCTGAAACTTCATTAAAGGACACAAAAGATACCCTAATAAATGCAAAGATATTCCATGTTTATGTGGGAAAGATTCTACACTATAAAGATAATATGTGGATTAATTTAGAAAATCCAGTTAATCTAAAACTGAGTGCAATTCCAAACAAAATCCAATCATTTGGGAACTTGACATATTGGGAGCATACTTTACACTGAAGAATGACTGTATCAGTAAAGGTCTGAAAATAGCTTAAAAATATGGAAATCAAACAAAGGGAACTCACAATGTCATAGTAATTAAAACAGCATACATTTGGCACCAGAACAAAAACAATAGATCAATGGAACCGAATAGCTTAGTGTATGCAGCTTACTCTATGACAAATAGTGTGGAGGAGTGAGTTCATCATTTGGGGAATAATTAAATCCCTCCTCACACAATATATAAAAATACATGTCAGGTGGATTAAATCTATTAGCATTAAAAGGGAAATGCAGGAGAAAAAAATGATGTTTGATGTTAGATTTCTTAAACAAGTCTAAAGGGGAAAAAAAAAACATGGAAGTGTAAAAGGAAAGGCTCATAGATTTGGCTATGTTAAAATTAGCAACATTTAACAATGAACAATGGCATAGACACAATCAATTTAAAATAGGCCTTGAGAAGACATCTGTAAGATGTATAACCAATAAGGATTAGACTACATAAAAATGTCCTAAAATCCACGACAAAAACCACAATATAGGAAAATGACTATACACTTCACAGGGGAAAAAAAGGACATGTAGCAAATAGGCATAGAAAGAAATGTTAAAAACCTCGACATTTCCTGCAACATGTTTTCAAATAACACTTAATATTACTGAGGCTTTCGCAGCAACTTCTTACTTGACACATCCCCAAAAGCAAGGGAATCAAGAGCAAAAATAAATGATTGGGACCTCATCAAGATTAAAAGCTTCTGCACAGCCAAGGAAACAACCCAGAAAATTAATAGGCAACCAACGGAATGGGAAAAGATAGTTGCAAATGACATATCAGATAAAGGGTTCATATCCAGAATCTATAAGGCACTCACCAAACTACACGCCCGAAAAACAAACAACCCAGTGAAGAAATGGGCAGAAGATATGAACAGACACTTCTCCAAAGAGGACATCCAGATGGCCAACAGACACATGAAACGATGCTCAGCATCCCTCCTCATCAGGGAAATACAAATCAAAACCACACTGAGATACCACCTCACGCCAGTCAGAGTGGCTAAAATGAGCCAATCAGAGAACTCTAGATGCTGGCGAGGATGTGGAGAAACGGGCACCCTCCTACACTGTTGGTGGGAATGTAAACTGGTACAGCCCCTCTGGAAAACAGTGTGGAGGTTCCTCAGAAAACTAACAATAGAAATCCCCTATGACCCAGCAATAGCACTGCTAGGAATTTACCCAAGGGATACAGAAATGCTGAGGCATAGGAGCACATGTACCCCAATGTTCATAGCAGCACTCTCCACAATAGCTAAAACATGGAAAGAGCCTAAGTGTCCATCCACAGATGAATGGATCAAGAAGATGTGGTTTATCTATACCATGGAATACTACATGGCAATGAGAAACAATGAAATCTGGCCATGTGTAGCAACATGGATGGACCTTGAGGGTGTTATGCTGAGCGAAATAAGTCAGGCAGAGAAGGACAAATATCATATGTTTGCACGTATAGGAGGATTAGGAGGAACTTGACGGAGGAACAAGGGGGAGAAGAAGGGCGGAAATGGTGGGGGAAAGGGAGAGAGGCAAACCATGAGAGACTCTTGAATGCTGACAAAAACTGAGGACTGATGGATGTGGGGGGAGGGGGGATGGGCATGGAGGAGGACACTTGTGGGGATGAGCACTGAGTGTTATGTGGAAACTAATTTGACAATAAACTATTTGTAAAAAAAAAACAAAAACAAAAAAAAACAGGCCATCGTGTTGACCAACTGGGTTCCAGCTACAGGCAGGCAGACAGAACACAAAGGTAAAAATGAGTGTATGTACATACTATGTGCATTCTATCCTTAGTTCTAATAGCTAGAAGCCAAAGACAAACTAAATGTCCATCAGAGTGAAGGTGGAAATGAAATTTGCCAAATTCATGAAGCAAAACACCACCTACCAGAAAAAGCAATAAAATAAATCTACATTTGTTAATAAAATAGATCTCCAACACATAATCTTGAGTTAAGCAAGCAAGATTCAGAATAAGATCTAAACTAAAATACAATTTATGTATATTTTTTAAGGAACATGACCTAACATGGAGATATTAGAGAGATATTAGACCATAAATTAGGGGCATAAGGCAGGGAGACAAGAATGGATCTGGAAATGTGAGTAAAGATGTCAACAAGAAAAGTTAAGGAGAAGGAGGAGGAGAAGAAGAAGAAGGAGAAGAAGAAGAAGATGACGAAGATGATGATGACTCACACCAATAATGATGCTGTTCATCTAACTGAGGAGCATGATGAACTGAATTAATCCAATTGTGTGTACTGATTTCCTCCACAGATAAAATAATTTTAAAAACAAACCAAAAGTAAAGTTTGAATAGAAAAATGTTAGGTATGAGAGAATAGGGAAGAGAATTCTATTGTACATAGAAGAAGACATCAAGGCATGAAGAAGTCAAGTCCTTAAATTCAGAAGAAACTAAAAATAGTGATATGACTCTACCAGGCAGCTGGGAGTGAAGGAGACAGGTGTATAAATGAGCTCAGTCATCACCTACCTGGGTCAATTTTCCATGGCTGCTGTCACAAATTGCCAAAAACTTAGTGAATTAAGACAACACAAATTTATTCTCTTACAGTTCTGAAGATTAGAAGCTCAAAATGTGTTTCACTGGGCTAAAATCAAGGAGTGGGCAGGGCTGTGTTCCTTTTTGGAGGTTCTAGGGGAGGAATCATTTCTTTGCCTTTTCTAGCTTCTAGAGGCTGCCCACATGCCTTGGCTCATGACTCCCCTTCCTTCCATCTTCAAAGACAATGATGTTGCATCTTTCTATTGGAACAAAAGGCTCAGCATTTCTCACTGAAGTATCCACTAGCCTAAGTGTTAAGGATAATGAAGGAGTAAGAAATGAAATAAGGCTAGCCTGGCCTCCCTATCGATTATATAGTCTGTGTAACATCTAAAACCACTGTCCACTAGGCCCAGGGGGTAGTTATTCAATGACAAATACAGCTGGGAAATGGAGACCTAGCATTTGGCAGAGAATCAGCTTTGAGCCTTGGTTGCCTAGATAAGCATGCTAGGAATGGGGGCAAAATGTCAGCTAATAAATGTATCCCCTAAAGCTAATGCAGATAAAGATGTCTGATTAGTGCTTTTCCTTTTAATGTACTAGTTAATATTTGCAGACATTTTAATCTTGTCTACAGTTTATTAAATCCTTCCCATTAAATTCTATCCACATAGTCTATGACTTAAATGTGTCATGCTCTGGAGCGCCACCTTCTCTCCTTTCCTAGAACATGCATTTTCCTGGCATTTAACAAACTTTGTGGAAGCAGATAAAAAAAATTTTTTTAAATGCTAATAAAATGTATCAATGACCAGAAACAAGCCTGATGAAGTTGTTACACATTAAAAAAGAAATATGGCAGCCTGGGAAACACTACCTTGACTAAGTAATCAAAGCTAACATCCCAGTGAGAATTCATGTTGACACCATGTACTTCCTGATAACTTCACCTGGGTGAGATTTTCCAAAAAAACCCTAACCCCAGACTAATCATGAGAAAAATATAAAATTCAGACTGAGTGACATTCTACAAAATGCTGAACCAGTACTCTTCAAAACTCTCAAGGTCTTGAAAAGCAAGGGAGCCATGAGAAACTAAGGAGACAGCACAACTCAATGCAATGTGACGTCCTGATTGGGACTGTGGGATGGAAAAGGAACATTAGTAGAAAAACAGATGAAATTCAAATAAACTCTAGAATTTAGTCAACAATATCATTCCAGTGACGGTTCCTTAGTTGTAATGAATATATTTGGGTGATAAAAGGCCAACACTAAGGGAAATTGGGTGAAGGGTAAATGAAAACTTGCTCTACTCTATTTTCAACTTTTCTGTGAATCTACAGTTATTCCCAAATAAAATATTTATTTTTAAAAAGGAAATGTAAGGGGTGCCTGGGTGACTCAGTCAATTAAGCATCCAACTTCAGCTCAGGTCATGATCTCACAGTTCATGGGTTCAAGATCTGCATAGGGCTCTGTGCTGACAGCTCAGAGCCTGGAGCCTGCTTCAGATTCTGTGTCTCCCTCTCTCTTTGCTCCTCCCAGCTCACACTCTGTCTCTCTCAAAAATAAACATTTTTAAAAAAGGAAATCTAAAAAAATTTTTAATATTTTTAAAAATTTAAAGAGTACATCTGACTGTGTGACATATAGATATGACCAAGTATTGCAGGAAAGGATCTTAAGACAGGAAGGAAGGAAGGAAGGGAGGGAGGGAGGGAGGGAGGAAGGGAGGAAGAGAGAGAGAAAGGAAGGAGGGAAGGGAAGGAG
>NW_024080633.1:825853-924374 GCF_003009895.1 Hyaena hyaena
GGAGAGGAGAGGAGAGGAGAGGAGAGGAGAGAGGAGAGGAGGTGGAGAGGAGAGGAGAGGAGGAAGGAAGACAGTAAGTCAACATCAATCAACAATAACCAAAACCCCTACATTTTTGAGGGATTACTGTACTAAGTGCTTTACATACAGTATTTACTTGTCACTTCAGCTTCAACTGACAGATATTACTAGAATCAACATTTTAGAGAGGAAGCAGTGAAGGCTAAGAGGTTCACCACTCTGCTCAAGATAATCCTGCTTGGAGGAACTGAGATTCAAATTCAGGAGGTCTATCCACAAAACTCATCCTCTTTGGCACTAAGCTTGAACCTCTTCCATCGCTTTCTGTCAATTCCAACAAATTGAGTAAGGACTCATCCGTGTCACCCTACACATGGTCTTTGAGGAACAATTGAATAGAAAGTCACAATGAGGACTGTCCTCTGTTTCCATGAGACAAGAAGAAATAGGTAAGGTACACTTGGAGAGAAGTTACTCTAGATATAAAAATACTCATCTGGCAAGAAATGAGCCACTAAATTCACTTTCAAACAATCACTTACTGACTTTCTCATGATGCTTTGCCCATGAACTGGTCTGTTTAATTACCTGTACAGCATAATTGTTATCCTTAACCCTCACTTTGTCTCTATCCAATAGAATGTAATGTCTAGGAGGTTAATGCTTTTTGTCTTTTCTGTCCACTGGCATTTTCCAAAGGCCTAACAACGCATCAGGTACTTAGCAGATATTCAAAAGAATATCCCAAGGAGAGAAGGAAAGTGTAAGAGGGATGGAGTGGGTGGGGAGGGAAGGGAAGACAATTTCTCGAAGCAGAAACAAGCTGACTTCAGCCATTTTCATGTACCATCGACAGAAAAGAAGTTGGGAAGAAGTTTGTAGCATTTGCCTAATTTCTCAAACTTTTAAGTCTGTATTAAGTAAAGGAATAGTTTTTAAGGAAAGCTGAAAAAAAGCCCCCTTCTCCTGTGCTGGATTATCAATTTTAGAATATGAGTTAGGTGGGCTCTACTCTAAGGGTGAAAAGCAAATTATCAAACCTTTCTCCAGGTTCAAGACATCAATTTTTTCATATTTTTTAATCCATACAAACACTGATACCAATTTTAAACCACTACTAAAATATGGAAGATAAAACCATGAAAATCAGAAGTGTCAGCTGAAAAATTCTGATGTGCACTTCCCTTAACGAACTTGTAAAGTACCTCACGGCCCAAATCAACCGGTATTCTTCCAGAAGAAGAAACATTTCTGAACTATTTTCTCTTGAGTCCGCTGGTTGACAAATGAGACTGTTTTGCCAAATTTCTACTTGCTTCTGGGTTCCTCTTTGGTGTGTAAAAAGTTGATTTATCAACTCAAGCAAAATCTTTTGAGGATTCTATCTTTTATATGGCCATGAAAACACTCTAATCAGTTCTGCATTTCTGATTAGAGTTAAGGGCCTTTCATGGACTCCATTTATTGTAAATAAATGGGGACAATATCAAAAGAAGCCAATTTTAATAAAAGCCTCCCTCCAAAAAGATATGAGAAGCTTCCTCCTTCTGCTGTGATAAATACTTCCAGGTGGTATTTGATGGACAATAAGAACCCTGTGCATCTGGCATTCATAGCAGAGTTTAGAATTAGAATTTTAGATCATGCTGGCAAGCCTGAGTAATTCTTTAATTCTTCAAATGGAACACAATTTGCTCAATCTTACACAGCATTCTAACTTTAATTAAAATATACTGTACGATATAGAAATATTACATCAACTAGCAAAACCCTTCTTGATGGAAACTGGAGGGGGCATCAGACACTGCTATTTAATTATTTGTATTATACTTCATCAAAAGAATCAAACATACCCAGAGGGACCATAACGGTTTCTTACAGAGTTTATGGGAGCTAAGCATTACAAAAGGATGCTATAGTGCCACTGAGCAGATGTGAACAGCTTTCATTTCTATAGAAAAGCTTTAAAAATAAATACAGAGATCTGCTTATTGAGCGACTGGGTTTCCCCCAAACTTTCTTCTACTCAAATACTGTAAGTGATATTTTCAGGAATAGCAACTCAGAAAGAGCAACGCCTAATTTAAGACCAGATGGGTACTCACTGCTTTACACTGATGATTGAATTCAAACTTCAATATCAAAAAAGGCATGTGGTGGTATGAGCGGCTGGTTAATCACAAGCCTTTGAAATGCTGCCTATAATGCTGCCTATATATCAGTCAATGCTTCATCTAATCAGAGAGAAGAGTCATGGGTAACAATGGGAGCTCTATCCAGACCCTCCTGCATCCCTGAAGAGCAAGATCAGGCTGAGAATTTGTCCTTAGTGGCTGGACTACTGAAACCTGCGAACTCCTGAAAAGGGAATATGGTACTTAGTCCTGCTAAATAGATTTCAGAAGTGGATTTTTAAATGCTGCAAAGCAATTTCTATTCAGGTTTAGAATAGAGAATGGCCTTGTGGGCTTCTTGCTCAGAAAAGGTGCATATTTCGAGCTCTCAGACAAGCATACGATATTCTTCTCAGTTGAGTCTATAAAAATGTATTAAAGACACTCACATCTCTATTAGAGAATTTTACCGAGTGACAGGAACATCCTCAAACTGGAGCTTTCATAGGCTTTGCACTTTTCTGAATTCATGAATGAATTACAGTCTGTATAACTAGCCGATTGTATAAATCTTCAAGACAATTGCCTCTGGAATTGGGCCCAGTACCATGACAACAAACTTTTTGGTTTTATCATTGAATTGTGAAAAACTTTCAGATTTTGCTCCTAAGCTATACTTTAATAAGGCAACTCTATCCACTCTTTATTATATATACTCTAGAACTCAAGCTACAGTGAAGCAAAATAGGAAAATTGCAATAGAATTACTGTTCCCAATTAGTCACTAGCCTACATCATAGACCCCTGCCATGTTGACTTACAATAATGCTTCTTAGTGGGAGGAATAGATTCCTTTGCCTCATAAATGGCAGACTTGGTCATGTGATCTGTATTAGCCAATGGGATGTAATGGACATCCAATTAGAAGACCTAAGACTCATTGCTCCTTTGTCCACTGATACTTTTTCCAATACCATGTCCCAAACAGTGGCAGCTCCTATAACCTGGATCCTGGAGGAATAAAGACATATAAAGCAAAGACACAGCTAAGAAGCAGACACTGCAGCTCAAATGTAATATGAACAAGAAATTGACTGACTTCTCACTATGTTGATATTTGCACTGATAGTGACAAGCCCGTGATGGTAAAATGGTGGGAGTTTTCGCACCAATCAAGGCAGTGGCACCAAACAACAAAAGCAGTCATTATATTTTTCAATGCCACACACTTGAAGCAAAATAAAGGAAATCTAGCTTCACTTAACAATGTCACTCAAGAAGCAATCAATTGTATTTAGTAAAATTAGATTTTATTAAATTTTAATACTTGAGTTCTCAACTCTTTAATAATTCTGTGACAAAAGAAATTATACACAAAACACTTTTGCTGCATGCCCAAGTATGGCGATCGTCTCAAGAATAACACCTGTGATCGCACTGATCCTTTGCAAGGGTTTTAATGGAACAAGCTACAAAACGTTAATTGTGTTGGCAGATTCCACGTTGCCATGGAACCCTCAAGAAACTACTGTTTGTCAAGATTTGGCACAGTATTAAAGAAGAATGTTCACAATTATCTGAAAGAGCTATTAAAGTACTCCACCCCTTTCAATTACATATCTGTCCAAAGCTGGATTTTCTTCACATACTTCAGCCAGACTGAATTCAGAAGCAGACATGAAAATCAAACTATTTTCTACTGTGGTAGTCATTTTAAAAAAACTGCAAAAATGTAAAACAATGCCTTTTTTCTCATTATTTTTAAATTTTTGAAACATAGTTGTTTATAAAATACATAATTTATGATACCAAGTAATGGGTTGATTTGTTATTTTTTAATGAATTACTGAATGTATATTTAAAAATTTATTAGCTTAAATTTCTAGGACAAACACAGCACTGTATGTAACCTACATTAACAAAGGCTCTTTGGGGCTCCTTGATAATTTTTAAAACCATAATGCTGTCCTGAGAACAAAAGTTTGAGATTTGCTGCTTTAGCATAATATCAATAATCTCATTTATCTTAATGAAATATACATTATAGCAGTTGCTTACTTTATTGTCATTTTTGAAAAGGAAAGAAGAAAAATCTATATTTTCTGAATCATAATCAATAGCATTCAAAAAGTTTTAATCTTTCAAAGATGCTTATAATAAACAGGTGGGTGTTATGTATAACTAACAAGATACTGACATATATTCAGAAATACTTTTTTTTCAGTAGCTGCTATTCAAAGATGAGGGAACTACCCCAGTTTTACTCCTTACTATATTGTTTGCTATGTGGGTTCCCTCTATTGAGACAGCAAGTTGCAGAAATTTTTAAATTTTAACAATTAGAAATTATACATAATATACATATATATACACATATACATGCATCGGTGTATTGTGTATATATGTCTATAGACATAGACATAGACCTGGATACAGGTATCACCTTGGACTCTAACAATAATTAATTGTGATTTTGCAGTTCTGTTCCCCACACCTGAGGGACACAGACTGCGTTAGTTTCCTATGGATACGATGACAAATTAAAGTCACATAAATGTAGTCTCTTCAAGTTCTGTGGGACACAAAGCGAATATCAGTCTCACTGATAAAGATCAACATATTGGCAGGGCTGCATTTCATTTCTAGAGGTTCTAGAGAAGAACAATTTCCTTGCTTTTTCCAGCTTCTAGAAATCTCCTTCTTCATTTTCAAAGCCAGCAATGTTACATATCTCAGTGTCTTTTTCTTGTGGCCACTTATCCCTCTGATCACAACTAGGAAAGGTTAAAAGGACCCTTGTGATTACTTTGGGGAGTCCAAGATAATCTCCTCATCTCAAGGTCCTTAACTTAATTTGCATCTTCCAAATCTCTTTTGCCTTAAAAGGTAACATATTCACAGGTTCCAGGGGTAAGTACATGGTCTTCAGGGGGGGGGGGGGGGGGGGGGGGGGGGGGAGGTGGAGGCATTATTTTTCCTACACATGATCAAATAAAGTAAATGAACTGTTACTTCATAAATCCTATCTGTGCATCAGCATATACATATATCACAGTAGTCCTGCTGAATGGCGAACAGCGGTTTGTAGTAAATGACCACTCACTGTGTTGCACTAAATCTCCTAAGACTTTTATCAAAGAAAACTACTGTGACTCTGAAAAACAACTGTGTGTTAGGGAAAAGCTTAATCATCTGATGATTCACGTCACTAGTTGCCTATAGATGGAAAACTATTACATGACATCACATTACTACTGGCCCCTTCCACTGCACTTCTGGAGCTTAGTAACCACTGAAAGAATTATACTCCTGTTGAACACGTAGACATCCTTTATTCTTAGGCCAAGCTTCCCAAAAAAGTAAAATGATGTAAAATAATTAAAAGGTAAACACATGCATCCAACACATATGCCACCCTCACCCCTGCAACTCCCCTCTGAAACACACATTTGTTTTCAGCTCACTGGAATCTTTTCTGTTTTTTGAATAAAATTTGACACTGTAGGAATGCAAGTGTTTTTCACTGAAGCTAAAGGTACATTTAACACTTGTTGTATGTCTGTAACCACGTTGGTTAATTATGGCAAATCAGACTCCAAGAAACTAACGGCTAGCTCAGGCCTGTCCTGGGCAGGGCCATAACTTGAAGGGCTGTGCAATGACAGAGTCACCCATTTTCATATAATCATTTCCTGGCCTAGAGACTTTCAGTGTGTCTCAACTGAGTAAAGACCAGTAGTATTTGAGCAACAGGACAATAACTTCAGGTGCAGTGAAGACAAAACTGGGGATGATTTGTAAGAGAAAAGACAGGAAGTTTGGTACCAACTTTGTGCGGGGTTGGTCTCTCCCTGCACACTGCTCTCTCTGCGGCATCATCGGAGGTCACAGGTAAGACTTATACCATGTACCTTCCCTCCTGTGGTGTGCAGCCTCTGTGGTGGATGTCAGGGTCCTGCCTGAGAATGATGGGCCAGAGCCAAAAGTCCTGACTATCAAGACTATGCGATTTGCATCACCTAATGCAGAAGGACAAATGGAAGTTGTTGCTGATGTGCTTTCTTTTCCTTCGGTGTGTCAAGTCTGAGACTCCAAAGGCTTCAAAGTCTCTCTAGGAATCTTCTGGGCACTTTTGAGACCCTTACAGAATGGAATGGGGTTTCTCAGGGTGGTGAGTTTTGTGTCACTGGAGATACTCAGGATGAAGCTGAAAGACCACTTTTCTGGATGTTCTTAGGGTATTTTCACAGAAGATAAAAGACTTTTCTGTACCACCCTGTTTTAATGAAAACTACTGTCTACAAGATAGTTTTAACAACAACAAATGCTACACAAGTTAGGTTTAATTCAAATGTGAAAGAAAGGTCTATTTTAAGAAAGTACCAAATCATGCTGACAAAAACTAACTCAGAATGAAACACAGACCTAAATGTTGGGAAAATTAATAAAGGAAAATCTCACTAAAATGGAGTTGGGGAGTTTGGGGCGGGGGAGAGCTTTCATGCCCTACTACTCATCAGAAATTGCAAATTCAACAGGAAGAGACAGAACTTGCCCACAGATACCCTTTTACTACCCCAGCTGGAGGAAGAAAGGCTCTCCCCCTCCACTGGCAACAGCCCAGTCAGTGACGGACAGTCACAACTCAGCCAATGAAAAGCCATAGTACTTCAAACTCCCAGTTTACTCCAGTGGCCTTTTTGTTTACAACAGCCTTCCCAACTGCCCCCTTCAAAGAGGGGTACTCTCCTTCTGTGCTGTGGATGAGAGTATGGATTTGCCACAGCTTGCTTGGCCTGGACTGCAATTTTCTTTCATCCCTAAATAAACCCATCTTTTGCTGGTAAAATAGCAGTTTTATTTTTAAGGTTAACCTTACAAAAGCAAATACTGTAACATTTAAAGAAGAAAACATAGGAGAAATCTTTGTGACCTTAAAATAGGCAAAGATTTCTTAAGGCAGAGCAAAAGTAAATACAAAAAGAACCAAAAAAGAAAAAAAAAAGACCACCTGAATTTTAACAAAATTAAAAATGTTTACTTTTTGTAAGACATTGTACGGAAAATAAAAGGGCAAGACACAGAATGAGCAGAAATATTTACAACACATCTATCTAGCAAAGTTACTGCATCCAGATCATATAAAGAACTCACAACTGAATAAAAAGCCAAAATATAAAACTGTCCCAAAACAGAATACCTTAGCAAAGGATTTACCCCATAAAAAGATGGACAGCTTCATTAGTCATTATGAGAGAAATATATAAATACACAAAATATATAAATATATAAAACCACAATGAGATAGTAGTAACAAACTGCTTTTAAAAAATGACTGGAATTGAAAAGCTGACAATCCGAGTGTTGGTAAGAATGTGGGAAAAAGGTACAATGAGGCCAAGAGTGTGGTGAGACCAGTGACTCATTCCGTAAGAAGAGATTTTAAAATGTAACATATGGGGGAAAGCTACGTTTCAGAAAATATATCCTAATATTAAAACTCTAGGAATAAATGGGGCACCTGGGTGGCTCAGTCGGTTAAGCTCTGACATCAGCTAGGGTCATAATCTCATGGTTTGTGAGTTTGAGCCCCATGCTGACAATGCAGAGCCTGCTAGGGATTCTCTCTCTCTGTCCCTCCCCCACCTATGCTCTCTCTCCTTCTCCTCTCTCTCTCTCTCTCTCTCAAACTAAATAAGTAAACTGGAAAAAAAAATCCAGGAATAAAAATTACAGAATTTAAAACAAGATTCTTATCCTATTTTGGGTCTTAGTCCCTCACTCCCTTTTAGAATCCAATAAAACCTACATACTCTTTTCTCTAAAAAGTACACAAATGCACAAAATATCCTTCTACCCTCCTTTCACTTGGTTCAAATTGTATACTTATCTAAATTCTGAATTTTTACAAAACGTTGGTAGTCTGAATAAGAATCTTTTTGAAAAATAATTTTTTAATGTTTGTTTATTTTTGAGAGAGAAAGACAGGCCATGAGTGGGAGAGAGGTAGAGAGAGAGGGAAAAACACAGAATATGAAACAGGCTCCAGGCTCTAAACTGTCAGCATAGAGACTGACATGGGGCTCAAACTCACAAACAGTGAGATCATGACCTGAGCCACCCAGACACTCCGAGAAGAATGGTTTTTTAGGGGCACCTGGGTGGCTCAGTCAGTTGAGCATCCTTCTCTTGATTTCCACACATTTTCAAGTCATGATCTCACGGTCCCAAGATGGAGCCCCGCAACAGGCTCAGCACTGAGCAGGAGTCTGCTTGAGATTATCGCTCTCCCTCTGCCCCTCTCTCCTGGTTGTGCTCTCTTTCTCGAAAATAAAAAAATAAATAAATAAATAAAATTTATTTAAAAAACAATGTTCTTGGAATCAAGTTCCAACTAAATATTTAACTATATATTTTAAGACACTGCCAGGTCCCTGGCAATATATTAAATAATTTTCAGATGTATTTGAATTTAACTAGGTAGTAAAAGAGGTTTTAAAAAGTTTACCAAAGAAATTCCACTCCTAGGTATTTATTCAAGAGAAAGGAACACAAATGTCCATTAAAATGTCGTATAATAATGTTCATATCATCTTTATACATAAAAGCGAAACAATGGAAACAACACAAATATCTATCGACAGGCGAATTGATAAGCAAACGTGGTACATCTACGGATGAGAATATTGCTCTGCAGTAAGATGGGACTTCCAACATGCACCACAGAAGGGATGAATCCCAAAACCGTCATACTTAGTGGAAGAAATGAGATGCAAAGTACTACCTACCATATGATTCCACTCAAATGAAGTTCTAGAACAAGCAAAATTCATCTACAGTAACAGAAAGCAGATCAACGATTGCCTCAGCCTGGAATTAAGGGAACAAAAAGAAGTTTTGGGGAGTGACAGAAGTACTCTATACCTTGATTATGGTGGTGGTTGTGTAGGTATATCATTTGCCAAAACTCATTGAATTGTACACTTTTGGTGTATTTTATTGTGTAAGTAAATTATGCTTAATGAATTTGATGAGAAAAAATTTATAAGGGAATTTACCTCCAAATCCATGATTTCAAGGGCAACAACTCTAACTTATTTAACACATGTCATTATCTCACGTATCTTCTTAAACACACAGCAAATACACTGGGGCTTATTTTGTGGTATAATGAAATCTGGTGCATTAATTATGTTCACTTCCCTAGGTATGTGAGCAATCATAATATTTACCACAGAGTTACACAGGTACATTTTGCTCCTTTGGGCATCTACCAGCACACATCTATATGTTGTTTTGGAATTATGCTGTCTACAGAAAACAACACCATTTTGTATTTAGAAAAAAAATGGCATCCTTAATCTTCTTGACAAAAATCAAAGCAGAAAAAAATAGCAGGTAATTTTTAATCTCTAGCTTGCATCTGGAGAAACTGAATATAACGTATTAATCTAGTGGGTGCCCTTAGGTCACTAATGAGTCAGAAATACAGTCAGAAACTTAATTTCCATTCTGTTGATTTTCACACCATTATGTCTATTTCCCAAAGACTTAATAAAGTATCAACAAAGTCTCTTGTAGTATTAACATTTTCTCAATACTTCTATGTCGTTTCCTCTAGGGATAAACAGGTATGTCTATTTAATAATAACTCTTAATTTTGCAAAAGAAAATGGCCCTGATATCACTCTGTTCAAGCTAAAAAAACATGCTGACATTTATTTCACATTCAACATTTGTGGGCAGGTCGATCCTATCAATACAGGTATTAGTCCCAAACCAGGATTTAAATTGATACTTCATCTTATATTCTTAATAGCTAGACAGCCACAAAGCTTCAGTTCCCTTGTTAGAGGCATATAATTTTATTTTTTGTTATTAAATTTAAGCAATTTGACAAGAAATAACCCCATAAAACAGTAAACTTCCAAACTATCCTATTTGTCCCTGTATTAGTTTGCTCGGGCTGCCACAACAAAGTACCACTAAGTGGGCAGCTTAAACAATAGAAATGTATGGTCTCCATTCTGGAGGCTGGAAGTCCAAGATCAAGGTGTGGTCAGATTGGTTCCTTTTGAGGGCTCTGAGGAAGAAGCTGTTCCAGGCCTCTTCCCTAGACTCTTGGGATTTGCCAGCAATCTTTGGCATGTCTTGGCTGTGGAAGCATCACCCCCACCTCACATGCCATTCTCCCCTTATATGTTGTATCTGTGTCCAATCTCCCCTTTTTATGAAGACCCCAACCATGTTGGGTGAGTGCCCACCTACCCTAGTACCTCATCTTAAGTAGTCGCATCCGCAATGGCCCTGTTTCGAAACAAGATCACATTTTGAGGTACTGAAAGCTTAGGACTTCAACATTTGGATTTAGGAAGTGACACAATTCACCCAAAACAGCCCCAATTATCTTTCTGGCTCCCCTTTAGTACATCCTCATTTACACATATTTCAGACATTTGTCCACATGCTCCTTTTAAAAATAAAACAAGATAGAGTGTTCCAAGCTCCTGAAACACTGTTTATCTACCTACTCCTCATCCTGGGCCCCATGTATGGTCTTAACTTTTGGCAGAACTGAGGTTGGGATCTCCACCGGGCTGCAAACCTGGAGACTTCTGTCCAAGGCCATAGAAGGCATACAAGATGGCTGGACTCCACCCCTGCCACCTTACTGGTCTCAGCTTCCCACCCTCACCTGAACCCCTCCAGGGCAGGAAGGGGATCCCCTTCTCTCCACAGGAAAGAACAAGAATGAAGCTACAGAGGTGCAGAGAGCCCCAGGGTCCAGGAGCAGGATGCAGGCATGGAGCTAAGGCCCTTGCCCCACATACCTCTCACCCCCTTGTTGAGGGACAAACACCCACGTCTTATGAGGTCTGCCTGTGTTGACCTTTCTGCTCTCATCTCTCATTGCTTCCCAACCTCAAACTCATCATGGTGTCCTTCCTTCCTAGGCTCTCACACGGACATCCCCATTCTACGCACTATCACCGCCACTGTGACCCCAACTTGGATGACACCTAGCCTTACTCTTAACTCAGATGTCCCTCCCTAACTCTGTACCTTGGACTTACCATTTCATAACATGCCTGCAGTGTAGCCACCTGATCACCTGTGTGACACTCACGTGTGCAGAAGCTCTGTGCAGCCTCCACTCCTCCAGCTCCGGCACCCGCCACTGGTCTGGGCCTATTGACTGCCCAGTAACTATCTGTTGGTACACAAACAAATGCACAGTGTTTGCAGATGGCCTTGACTGTGTGATTTAAGGGCACTTAGGAGATTTGTTTTGTTTTGTTTTATTCAATGTCCTATCTTCCCATGATTCTGTTTAAATACGCTGTTTGGTGGAGCCTTTCCTCACAGGTAAGTATTTGCCCATGTCTAGTCCCAGAATGTCAGAATTGGGAGCTGCCATTGAGACCACGTGGTGTCGACTCCTCTTATTTTTAACCTCCCCAAGTCCTGCCAGCTCTTCAGTGACAGAGTGGTGCTCCAATCTGTCTCACCGCTCAGGTCTATTCAGCTAACATCTAACTCCAGTTCAGGACTCCGGAAGTACACGCACACCTCCTGAGGCCACACCGTGCTCTGTGAGGTCCTGGCCAGAGCCCCACTATTGGCTGCTACTGATTTTATTTTGTACCCCACAAGCGAGCCTTCTTTAAACTACTCAAAAGGGCATCCCAGACACACACTCTAATAACATTCAAATAATGCAATTCAGGCTGTTTCCCCAGCCCTCAATCCTCTTGCTTCTAGGGCCTGAGGCTCCCTTTAAAAACATCTATTTTTCTGTGATTCCTACGGGAACTTTTCCATCTCTGGACTGCAGAAATAGCCCCATGTGCATGTTTATATCAATGTGCAATCAATCATAGTTTGTTCTCTTCAAAATAGTTTTCTTTTTAAAGACCCAAAGCCATTTTGCCTATTTTTTCCAAGACTTAAGTTATGAATTGTCATTCCAAATCAAAGGGTCACTTAGGAAGAAAATTAACAATCTTTCTGATTGCAGATCAAGATCTTCTTTTTTTCCATTATAATTGCTATGGTCTTATCCTGAATACAAAAGTCTGCTAGGGCTATAGAATTAGAAAACAGAAACAGTTTGGCAATGATTTCTGTAGGAAATGCTGATACACAGGATACAGAAGCAACATCTGAGAAAATGGCTCTTCAAAAAGCAAAATCTGAATGAGACACTACCATAAAATACAGTTGTGACCAGAAATATATTATGCTTTTGTAATATTATGATCAAAACAATTCTGCATCTCCGTGCAACAGAACTGAAGGTCTAACATTTAATAGCAATATAAATCAATAAAAATATCACCAGTGGTCCTTGGTAGAGGTACCTGAGAAAATGTAGCTTCTAAAACTTGAAATTCTGGACTTTTCAGTGTTTACAGTTGCAATTCTGTAGCTTGATTTCAACTTTAAAAAAAAGTGTATCAGTAGGTATCTGTCTGAACCATACTAGCATGAAGAATGATCTGTTACCTAATAAATCAGAGTAGAGAATCCATGAGTACAGGGCAAGGTTAGCAAAAGAGAAGCATGGTCAGCTAACACTGCTTCTCACCCGAAACTCTGAACAGAAAGTCAATTTGTGGTGACTGTGCTGGAATCACTGAATTACTGTTAAATTTAAATGTTCCTGTTTGTGTTCAGGGATTTCATGCATTTTGGCCTCTTCTCTAAGTTTACAAATTCTAATCTTAATTTTTACCTTTATTTTCTTCTTAGCAAATTCAAAATATCCTTGAAATGTACTCAAAGACCTACAATACAACATAGTCCCCACTCATTTTTCTACATTGATGTTATACATGATCTATCTTTCCGATTCTCATATATTCTTGATTATTATTAAAAGACAACAATTTTAACCCCCTGAAATAGCATAAATAGTTAAGGCTAGTTGTTTTACTCTATCTCATGAAGACGACTGTAAATTCAGCAAATTGTTGGTTCCTTTATATTTTATACAGCAAAGAGATATTCTTTAAGACATTTCTAAGACAAATCACCTGCATCCACAGCAAATGAAAATTCAAAGTTCTTCATCTAAAGTTTATGAAGCTTGGAAGCCAAGTTAGGGGACGGAATCTGCTAACTCGGAGTTGATCGATCCACTGCCACAGAAAATATTTTGAGAAATAGAATTTGGTGATATACTACGTAAACTGTAAGTTATCTTGTCACATTAGCAGTACTAATACTTGTTACCTTCTGATTACTCCGAATTGTGCAATACAAACCCAAATCACTCTTTTGAGACTCCAAACCCTATTTTCAACTCCCTTGGATATAGGCACCCAGTACATCTAATACCACTCTGTAGCCTACAAGTCTTCTCTCCTCTTCCTGTATTCTCCCTTGCTGTTTACACCCCCACTCACTGGGATGACTATGCCCAAAACCCAGGAGTCCTATTATCAATCGATCACTACAAACAAATCTACAAACAGATCTTGAGAACTGCAGTGGTGTGCTGGCCAAAAGGCTCACGATGCAGAACATAAACCATGGGCTGAGCATTAGAAGACAGTTTGACAAATCTAAACTTGGGGAATCGACAAACCTAATGGGCAAACAGTCAGGCGTAAGAAAAGAAACTAAAATACAGACTCTCAGAGATTCAGGATACCTTGCTTTGAACCTAGATGTTCATCTTGGGTCACCACTTAAATAAATCCAGGAAAAATGAAAGCTAACCTATCAGGAAATGTTTCTTTCTATCCAAATTCACCCTCTGTTCACATGAAAAAAAGGTCTTCACTTAAATTAGCTTTGCAAAAATGTAAATATGTCAGTTGACACTGTTTCCCCAAAGACAGTACCGCAAGTTTCAAAAACTGTCATGATTTAGATACGTTCGTTAGATTACTCCTTTCTGCCCGTGGACGCCACTGAGTAAGCATCGACAAAGTCTCTCATCCCACCGCTGTCATGTCTAAGTCAGTCTCCCAAAGAGCCTGAACAGCTGCGGAAGATTTTCATCGGAGGTTTGAGCTTTGAAACAACCGATGAGAGTCTGAGGAGCCATTTTGAGCAATGGGGAACGCTTACGGACTGTGTGGTAATGAGAGATCCAAACACCAAGCGCTCCAGAGGCTTTGGGTTTGTCACCTATGCCACTGTGGAGGAGGTGGACGCGGCCATGAATGCAAGGCCACACAAGGTGGATGGAAGAGTTGTAGAACCAAAGAGGGCTGTCTCGAGAGAAGATTCTCAAAGACCTGGTGCCCACCTAACTGTGAAAAAGATTTTTGTTGGTGGCATTAAAGAAGACACTGAAGAACATCATCTAAGAGATTATTTTGAACAGTATGGGAAAATTGAAGTGATCGAAATCATGACTGACCAAGGCAGTGGCAAAAAGAGAGGCTTTGCTTTTGTAACATTTGATGACCATGACTCTGTAGACAAGATTGTCATTCAAAAATACCATACTGTGAACGGCCACAACTGTGAAGTAAGGAAGGCTCTGTCTAAACAAGAGATGGCTAGTGCTTCCTCCAGCCAAAGAGGTCGAAGTGGTTCTGGAAACTTCGGTGGTGGTCCTGGAGGTGGTTTTGGTGGGAATGGCAACTTTGGTCATGGAGGAAACTTCAGTGGGCGTGGTGGCTTTGGTGGCAGTCGAGGTGGTGGTGGATATGGTGGCAGTGGGGATGGCTATAACGGATTTGGTAACGATGGAAGCAACTTTGGAGGTGGTGGAAGCTATAATGATTTTGGCAATTACAACAATCAGTCTTCAAATTTTGGACCCATGAAAGGAGGAAATTTGGAGGCAGAAGCTCTGGCCCCTATGGTGGTGGAGGCCAATACTTTGCCAAACCATGAAACCAAGGTGGCTATGGCGGTTCCAGCAGCAGCAGTAGCTATGGCAGTGGCAGAAGGTTTTAAGTACTGCCAGGAAACAGAGCTTAGCAGGAGAGGAGAGCCAGAGAAGTGACAGGGAAGCTACAGGTTACAACAGATTTGTGAACTCAGCCAAGCACAGTGGTGGCAGGGCCTAGCTGCTACAAAGAAGACATGTTTTAGACAATACTCATGTGTATGGGCAAAAAACTCGAGGACTGTATTTGTGACTAATTGTATAACAGGTTATTTTAGTTTCTGTTCTGTGGAAAGTGTAAAGCATTCCAACAAAGGGTTTTAATGTAGATTTTTTTTTTTTGCACCCATGCTGTTGATTGCTAAGTGTAATAGTCTGATCATGACGCTGAATAAATGTGTTTTTAAAAAAAAAAAAAACTGTCATGATTTTTGTCTTTGGGATTTCTTTTTCTACCCTCATAACTAACTTCTTAGGCTCAACAACAGAAAGGTTATCATTCCCTCAACCCCACCCGTGTACCCTTCAGGTCACTACTTTACCAAAGGTACTCAGGATTTTGAACTCTCACCTAACAGATTGGGTTTGCCTAATTTTAGACTTCCTATAAATAGAATTGCAAGGTTATGTGTTCCTTTTTTGTCCAACCTCTCTCACTCACCACAACGTCTGTGAAATCCAGCTGTGTTGTGTCATAGAAGTAGTCAGTTCTTTCTTACTTTTGTGGGTTATCCCATTGAATAAATATACCACAACTGATCCATTATACTAGGATAGACATTCAGATTGTTTTCAGTTTGGGGCTATTGCAAATAATATTTCTTTTCTTAAAATGTTTATTTAGGGGCGCCTGGGTGGCTCAGTCAGTTAAGCGTCTGACTTCGGCTCAGGTCATGATCTCACAGTCCGTGGATTCGAGCCCCACATCAGGCTCTGTGCCAACAGCTAGCTCAAAGCCTGGAGCCTGCTTCAGATTCTGTATCTCCCTCTCTCTCTGACTCTCTCCTGCTCATGCTTTCTCTCTCTCTCTCTCTCTCTCTCTCTCTCTCTCACACACACACACACACACACACACAGACACACACACACACACACAAATAAATTTTTATTTATTTGTGAGAGAGAGACAGAGACATAGCGTGAGCAGTAAAGAGGAAGACACAGAATCTGAAGCAGGCTCCAGGCTCTGAGCTGTCAGCACAGAACCTGAAGTGGGGCTCAAACCCACAAATTGCGAAACCATGACCTGAGCCAAAGTTGGATGCGCAACCAATTGAGCCACCCAAGAGCTGCTATCACAAATAATATTTCTACAAACATTCTTCTCCATGTCTTTTGGTGAAGATGTGTATATACTTCTGGGGTGCAGGTGCCAGGCCACTATGCAAATATTTCTCTTTAATAGATAATGCCAGTTTTCCAGAGAGATTTTACCTTCTGCACCTGACAGGTGTATGAGAATTCCAATCCCACCGTTTCCTCCTCAGCATCTGAAGATTCTGCTTTTTCATTTTAGTCATTCGGGTGAGCATACAATGCTATCATGTTATTTTTTTTTCTCCTGGTAATTTTTTAAATTCCAGTATAATTATCATACAGTATTAGATTAGTTTCAGGTGTACAATATAGTGATTCAACAATTCTATACATTAGTCAGTGCTCATCACGATAAATGTACTCTTAATCCCTTTTACCTAGTTCATCCATCCCCTCCCCCCTCCTCTCTAGTAACCACCAGTGTGTTCTCTATAGTTAAGAGTCGGCTTTTTGGTTTGTCTGGTTTTTTTCTTTGTTTGCTTTGTTTCTCAAATTCCACATATGCATGAAATCCTATTTGTGTTTTTCTGATTGACTTTTTCACTTAACATTATACCCTCTAGCTCCAACCATGTTGTTGCAAATGACAAGATTTCATTCTTTTGTGGGTAATATTTCACTATACATATATATATATGTATTTCATCATGTACCTATACACTGTAAGTATATATGTGCATTTACACCATATATATATATATATATACCACATCTTTATGCATTCGTCTATCAATGGTCATTTGGGTTGCTTTCATAATTTGGCTATTGTAAATAATGCTATAATAAAAATAGGGGTGTATGTGTCTTTTCAAAATAATGTTTTTTTATTCTTTGGGTAAATACCAAGTAGTGGAATTACTGGATCATACAGTAACTTTATTTTTAACTTTTTGAGGACCCCCCCACAGTACTGTTTTCCACAGTGGCTGCACCAGTTTGCATTCCCACCAACAGTGCACGAGGGTTCTCTTTTCTCCACATCCTCACCAACACTTGTTGTTTCTTGTGTTTTTGATACTAAGCTACGTGTTATCTATCTGTCTATCTTTATCTATCTATCTATCATCTATCTTATCTATCCATTTATTGTCTCCTCAGTGAATAGAAAATGCTGAACATATTTTCACACGTTAATTGGCCATTTGAATAGCCTATTTTATGAAATACTTAAAGTTTCTTGCACATTTTTAAAGGATTCTCTTTTTACATTACTGCTTTATAGGAATTCTTCATAGAGTTTGAAAATTGTTTCGCAGATGTCTCCTCCTACTTTGTAGCTTGCCTTTTCACTTTCTCAGGGATATCTTCTGATGAATGGAAGTTCTTAATGTAGTTCACCCGATCAACTTTTTCCCTTAAAGCTAGTGCTTTTCATGTCCTATTATAGAAGATTTTTGCCTATCCCAAGGTCACAAAAATATTTTCCTGGGCTTTCTTTTGTAAGTTTTATTGTTGTGTCTTTCAAAAGGGCCACATTTTATCTGTAGGATTAGTTGTGAAGCATACGTTTTCATAATAATAAGCCCTAATAAATGCTAAAACTTTAGTCATTGTATGAAAAGGCACGAAGCAGAGACAAAGGCATATACAGTCTTTCTCTTGCTTTTCTTTATCCTGGGTAAAAGAAAGAGAGGCTTCACCTTGAATATACTCACATGGTGTGATTCCAAAGTCCTTGTTAATGTTTCTTTCCCATAGAAACTTTCTGGAGATCTCCAAGCACTGATTCCCAGAGGCTCAGAGGCTTGGCTTTCCTGGGAAGCTTCTGATCTATGAGGTGCCAAAGGTGAGAAAAGATAAGACCTAGAATGACAGTGGCATCCAGGTCCTTGCTGGGGAAAACAAAACAAAACAAAACAAAACAAACAAACAAACAAAAAACCCCAGAGCACTCTCTGGTGCACTGAGCAATATGATTTCCTACAACTGCTGAGACATTCTCTTACCCCTTAAAAAAAAATGTATAAAGTCTTTTAAAGGTGAACCAGTTACATTATAAGCAGAACATCCTACTGTCCCGGCCTATTTTCTGCAACAGACACTTTAAACAAAAACAGGTAAAATGTGTGACCTTGTAGGTTACTTGGACTGCTGAAAAAACAGTCCCCAAAATAAACTATGGAGAAGATTTTTAAATGAAAGCAGGAAAAACGGTGTGAGGGTAGTCCTTGGCACGTCTTCGAATTCTTACAAACTTTGTTCAGTGGTATACTGAATTTTTTCCCTACAAATGTGGCTTGCCATGATTCTGCAGTTGGTTCCTTTCAGATAAGGGTGTTTCTTAGAATTTTCTTTTTGCAATCGCATTTCAAAAAATGTTTATTTCTATGCTCTGAAAGTTGGTAATGTGGCCCAACTAGTCATCTATTTGTGTTTGTAAGAAACAGTGTGAGACTCTTATAAAGCATGGAAGGGTAATTATTTGTCAGCAATAACATGAATACACTTAATCAATTTTTGATCGATGGCAGTGTCCTGCCTAGTGAGGGATGGTCACAGGGAAATGCACATGGCTGGACCCTCCCATACACTGTGGTGTGCCCAGTGACACAGTGTTCACTAATCACAGGGTTCAGAGGAAAGAACTGTTGACAGCCAGTTGTAATAAAATCACTAAACCAAACATATTTTGGTATCTTGGTGATGATGATGAAAGGGAAAGAGTCCCCTGAAAATGAGGAAAATTGATGTGCTCTACAGTAAAGATATCAGGCCTGATAATCCCACTGCCGTACGATCTCTAAAGCACTAAAGCCCATTAACAGGAGGGGAAACCAGGCTAAGTCAATCATCAAAACATGAACAGACCTGTAATTTATGGCCCTTTGTTCTGTATGTTTTCAACTCCTCTGTTAAACATCTTGCTCAGTTGAAAAAAGAATTCAGTAGCAACATTTGCCGTGGTCTTGACTCCTATCCAGAGGTGTTCTCTTGAGAACAGTCAGCACCAACCACAAAGGCAGCCTGGCCAGCTATGTGGGAGTCCTCAAGCCGCCCGGCTCCTGGGACAATCCCACCTGCTTTTTTGTCCACCACTGTGCCTTTTTACTTATACATTTTTTTATTGTTTGTTTTTGAGAGGGAGAGAGGGGGAGGGCAAAAGAGAGAGAGAGGGAGAGAATGAGTAGGGACAGAGCAGAGGGAGGGAGGGGGCATAGAGGATCCAAAGCAGGCTCTGTAGTGATAGCAGAGAGCCCGATGCAGAGCTTAAACTCCAGAACTGTGAGATCATGACCTGAGTCGAGGTCGGATGCTCAAGTGACTGAGCCACCCAGGCGCCCTATTGCTTTTTACTTTAAAGCTCACACAATAGGAAATAGTGGTGCCCGCTCTGATTGTTGCTACCTGAGCACAAAACAGGCTGTCTAATAAATGCTGAGTTCCGAGTATTTTGAATAAAAATGTTTACCTACCCACTACTTTGTAATACTAACATGAAACAGGGAAGAAAAACTCCAGAAGCAAAGGCAAGACTATCTTTATGGTTTTAAACCATCTCTCATCCCAATTTTAACCGTATTCTTTAGAGGTCCTCTAAATGAAGCATGCCTCTAAAGAAATAATGCTGATTTCCAAAGACAGGTTTAAAACAACATTTACTTTCCTGATTTTCAGATTTCTGAATGTGGATTGTGATTATAAAATGGTTAGCTATAAACTTATAGGCATTCATTAAATTATTTGGTTATTATGTTCTCCCTATCCCCTTACACTGTAAACTCCCCAATAGCAAGGACTGTATGTAACTTTCCTCAGCATTCTGTCCCCTGACCTAGTATGATATTAGCAAGATGAGGGTTATTATTCCCATTCCCTAAGTTAAAAACCACTGAGGCTCTAACCTGTTAACTTAAGTAGCCAGCTACGGTAAAACCTGGACATGAACAGTCATTTGATTTGAAATGAAAGTGCACTCTCACATTTTACTGCCTTCCCATTTTTATACGGGATCCAGAACTGATCACTTTCAATACCCCATGCCTCTCTTATCTCTCATCCCACTCATTAATCAAATCTATGGATCATCATCATCCATTACTTAAAAGTATACATCAGGGATGCCTGGGTGGCTCAGTCGGTTAAGCATCTGACTTTGGCTCAGGTCATGATCTCACAGTCCGTGGGTTTGAGCCCCGCGTCGGGCTCTGTGCTGACACCTCAGAGTCAGGAGCCTGCTTCGGATTCTCTAACTCCCTCTCTCTGCCCCTCCCCCACTCACTCTCGGTCTCAAAAATAAATAAATAAACATTAAAAAAATTATTTTAAAGTGCACATTAAATCCTGCTATTCGTATGAATCCACCAACTCATTTTTTTCCAAATACTATGGAACAAGTATATGCTAATTGAAGTTCCTATTTCAATTAAGGTGTTTTCCCCTAATATATTTTTCGTGTGTATGAGAAACTGCAGAGCACAATTACTGATATTTGGGGGGAGGGGGGTTGTTTGTTTGTTTTTAAATCTAATTGGCTTTTTTTCTTAAGCTTCAATCCCAAATCTAGTTAAAAGGTAATGATTTAAAATTGGGGTGCCTGGGTGGCTTAGTCGGTTAAGCGTCCGACTTTCACTTAGGTCATGATCTCGAGGCTCGTGGGTTCGAGCCCCGAATCGGGCTCTGTGCTGACTGCCAGCTCAGAGCCTGGAGCCTGTTTCAGAGTCTGTGACTCCCTCTCTCTGATCCTTCCCTGCTCACGCTGTCTCTCTCTCTCCTAGAAATAAATAAAATGTTAAAAAAAAAAGAATAGTTACTATTCCTTAAAAAAATAAAAAAATAAATAAATAAAACTCTACTGAAATACTCTAATTCTTTCCTGGCCTGTCAGACTGTTTGATCACAAGGGAGCAAATACTGCCTTTGAAAAGAAAGTAGGGAAGCTTATAAACCTGCGGTCCAGAAGGAAGCCTGAGACAGAGATCTCAGCCTCTGGATACCCTGGGACAGCTCGCACGGTGCCAGATGGAGCAGGCCTGTTTGTACGTCCCCACGGGCTCCCAGGGAGAGAGCCTAGGTAAGCATTACTGTGTTTCTGATCGTCGTTGCCCATCTAGGACAACTGTTTTGTGGGTTTCATAGAACAAGGACAATACAACATCCTCATTTGTAAGATGAGGGCCATTTGTCAATGTGGTGAACGTGCTCCTTGACCCGGGCCCTCGTCCCTGGCAGGCTCTTGGGTCGGTTCGCCATCTGGGCCACCCACCATCACGAGCCCCATTTCAACGTGTCTCTCAAACTCCCTTTACATAGAGTCTTCTTCGTGTTCCTGCTCACTACCTTCAGAAAGCATGTCCCATTTTTCAACTCTGTGCCTTTCCCCAGCACGAAGAGCCTCTGGCTTTTGTCATTTTTCTACACCGCAGGAGGTTCCCGGTTCAGCTCAACTTTTGCTACCAAGAAGAGGTAAAATACTAATCTACATATTTTTGAGGTTCTCAGCCAGAGCAGTATTTAATACCTATTGGAAATAATTTCTCGAATAAGTGCAACATGTGAAGGCTTCAGACACTGAACGAGAGCCACTAAAATATTCGTGGAGCTCCAAACATCCTCATTCCCGCTGGGCCAGATGGCCACATATTGCTGGCCAGGGAGTGATTCATGCAACTCAGGGGAAATCAGGAGCAAGGGCAGTTCGAGCCCAAAACGTTTAGACTCTGTCCTACCTCTCATCGATTTGGTGACTCATCGGGCAAATGAACACAGCCACATTTTAAAGTGTGCTCCAACAATTATTTTAAAACACGAGGAGTATCTTCTTATATAGGTATTTGAAACGGACCAGGCCCTGTGGAGACTATCTCCTTGGCCACAGGCCAGGCAAGCGTGGGATTGCCAAGGTCAACCCCACACATTTGACAGGGAAGAATGTAAGTAAACAAGTCCAGGGCTTGGCAAGTTCAGGGTGGGAGGGCTACCGTGGAGCAGGCCTGGACCTGAACCTCAATACTGTTCCTGAATTTTTAGGGACTATGTTGACCTGTCAAATTTTTTAGATTGCATCCAAATGGGACAACTGAGTCCAGACAGCTGACAGTTTCATGTTCACAATCAGCCTCTTTTTTCTGCTAATTCTGGTCAGAACCTTCCAAGGAAAGAGCAGCTCTCCTTCCTCTTGCTGGTGCCTGACCACTCAGGAGTCTCGTGTACCCTCCATGCTCAGGGTCATGCCAGGGTCAAGTGTGTGTGCACAGGCTTAAGGCTCAGCAACTATAGCCCTTTATTATACTGTATTTGCTTCCTGAATTAACAACAGGGACACTACGTGTGCACTGCGATAGTTTCACAGTAGGGTCAACCACACAAGCGCTTGCATCAAAACTGGAGGGAAATATTGGTTCTACCTCTTGACATTTAAGTGACTTTAGGCAAGTGAATGAATCTCCCTAAACCTCAGTTTTCTTACCTGAAAAGTTAGTCATAACTTGCTCATGCGATGGTTCCCAGGACACATTCACTTAAAAAAATGCATAGGGCACTGGGATGGCTCAGTCAGTTGAGTGTCAGACTCTTGATTTAGGCTTAGGTCATGCTCCTAGGGTAGTGGGCTCTGTGGTGAGCATGGGGACTGCTTGGGATTCTCTCTCTCCCTCTGCCCTCTCCCCGGCTCATATACACACACACTCTCTCCCTCTCCCAAATAAAAAAGAAATGCAAATTCCTGAGCGTACTCCAGACTTCCTGAGCCAGAATCACTGGATGTTAGAACAAGGGTACCTACATGTTCACAAAACCCATCAGTCAATTCCTGCACACAGACACATCTGAAATACACTGCAAACTCTGTGCAGCGATTTTTAGAAGTTGTAGAGTATAGCTGGGAACAGAATATCTCTGGAAGTTTCCCTGAAGCTTCAAAACGCAAATGACCACTCCCATTTCTTGGACCCCTGGGTACCCTATAACCTGTCCTGATTTCTGTTTGAAACCCAAGATTCTGGATTCTTTCCTTTGGGGTAAAAACAAAGTAGCCATTAACTAATGGATATTAAGGACATGGTAGCATTTTGATGCTATTTCTGAATGCAATGGAGTTTTAGAATGTATACAACTTGGAAACAACTATGTGCTTCATGACCTCTGTAATTACCCCTCTCCCCACCAGCTCTAGTATCTGGGAACTGCTCAGGAGTCAGGCAGAGGCTGGTCCCACTCAGGCTGTCCTCATAGCCCCATGGAGTGGAGAAGCCTGTTCTGGTGACAGTGGTCCTGTGCTCACTTCTAGTACATGGTATGTCTGACCAATATCAAGGAAAAGTCACTTGAGGATGAAAGGAGATACTTCTGGAATGGGCGCAGGGGTGGGAGATGGAGATATGAGCATCTCAGGCAGCAGGAACAATGCCCTGGCCTTCTCTCCATCATGGATAATGAAGCTGAGCCCTAATTATGAAAAAGGATGGTAATGGATAGTAAGAAGAAAATCTGGAGCCCTGCCCTCGCTGGAGGAGTCTGCAGAATGAACACCGAACACCTGCCTCTCCTTTACAAATGCAGCAGCAGCACCTTGAGAAGCAGATAGCCAAGGCTTTGGGGCAAAGAAGTAAAAAACATGAGGGATGAGTAGAGAAGGGAGACAGAGAAGCTGAGATTTCCATGGGGATTGTGAGGTTTTTTGCACATAAAGCCAAAATTAAACACCTCCTAAATGGAGTTTAAAAAATAATAATTATTACTTTGCAGTTTTGTTTTAAAGAAAAGAAGTTCTATAAACATGGTTAAATATATTTATACCAAGTCAGCTTAAATGACTTTTTAAACATGATTTAATCTCTCCACTCCTATAAGAATATTTATTTGTGGTTTTATCTTACCTTAATAAAAATTCAATGCAAGGTAGTTTTATACATACACACACATACATATATTCTTTTTGGGAATACAGTCTTGATTTTCAAACAGTCATGGTTTTCAAAGATAAGATAAAATTGCAATCGCAAAAAAGCATTATTAGTTTAGTTTTTCCAAATCAGATGGAAGCATCATGTCTTATTAAGCTGAAAACGAGCATCCTTCACACGGCAGCAATACTGATAGTTCTCTACTGGGAAGGTTCCGTTTATTTTATCACCTCATCGCTCAGAGCGAAGCAGACATCGGTTCTCTCCTGAATGCTTTTCTTTCCCTTCCTTGTCCTTTCCTTTTAACTTCGATAATCATCTTCTTTGACACAATGAAGTATCAAAAGGCAGCCAAATCTATGGAGATGTTTCTTTTCGGTTTTCACCTTTAATAAACATGCTCAGAAATGTCTTTCTCGCCCCCCAAATGCCGAGCCA
The DNA here is from genome assembly GCF_003009895.1 of Hyaena hyaena. NCBI lineage: Eukaryota > Metazoa > Chordata > Mammalia > Carnivora > Hyaenidae > Hyaena > Hyaena hyaena. Next base: position 850,435 of record NW_024080633.1, read on the forward strand.
ACTCGATCTCATTTCAGAATGAGATCTTCTCGTTCTTCTCGTTCTGTGTTTCCCTTCATTTCACACTGCCTTCCACAAAAGGCTCCCTTTGAGGGAGTATTTCATTGCTCTGTGAATCTGCAAACATGGCTGCTTTGGAAAACACTGCCAACTCCACATACCCTCTAGTTTTAGCAGACCTTGGAAAGGTTAGCAGGTTATGGCAAATAATTAGCCAGGCATCAGGTGTTTATTGAGCAGCTTCTCACCAGAAAACACCGGGCAGGGAAGAAGGGGGCAGGAAAAGGACAGCGACTCAATCCTTATAGTGTGAATGTCAACTTTAAATGGATAAACAAAGCAAATACTCATGAATTTCTTAAATACATTTATTGTGGGTTGAATTATGTTCTCTCAAAAGTTATTTTCAATTCCTAACCCCTGCTATCTGTAGATGTGACCTTATTTGGAAATAGGGTCTTAGCAGATAGAATCAAATTAAGATGAAATCATACTGGTTAAGGATGGGTCTAAAATCCAATGGCTGATGTCTGTGTAAGAGAAAGGGGAGAGAGATTTGGACTGAGGGATACAGAAGAGACACACAGATGGAAGAAAGAGAGAGGGGAGGGATGTTGTCTCAAACCCAGGAATGCCTGGAGCCCCAGAAGCTGGAAGAGGCGAGCAAGGATTCTCCCCTAGAGCCTCAGAGAGAGTGTGGCTATGCTGACACCTTGATTTCAGATTCCTGGCCTCCAGAACTGGGAGATAATAAAGTTCTCTTGTTTTAAGACACCTAGTTTGTGTTACTTTGTTATGGTAGCCCTAGGAAATGAATACAACATTCATTGCTCCTATTTGACGATTTGCCAGGTATTTTACATTTTTCTAAGGATGCATCTGAGTGCTCCAGGCTCAGCTACTACTCGAATTTAGAGGACTTCCATGTCAAGATGACAAAGCAGATTCATACTTCATGGCCCACACCACTCCAGACTCTTGAGAAAGATCAAATATAAAAAATCATAAAAGGCATGCATGATCCAAAATACAAAATGAATAGCTCTCTGAATGAGAAATAAAGCAAATATCCACAACTGCGAGGGTTTTGAAGATCTCAGCTTGCTGGTCTCCTGGAACGAAAGTGGCTGGAGGGATCAATGGGGCCAGCACTGGTCCCTATGAGATGGGTCCCGGGACCCAGGCGCCCAGCTGGAGACCAGAGCTGATAAAGGTCATCCCTGTGCCCCAGTGTGGTTGGCAGGAAAATGACCCCCCAAAGATGTCCACATCCTCATTCCTAGAACCCATGGATATGTTACATTACATGGCTAAGGGGAAATAAAGATGCAGATAGACCTAAGGTTGCTAATCAAATGATGTTAAAATATGGAGACTGTTCTGAACAATTTCGGTGGCCCAACGTCATCATAAGGGTCCTTAAATATGGAATTGAGAGGCAGAAAAGTCAGTGGCAAAGGGAAGGGACATGAAAAGGACCTGCCTGACCACTGTTAACTTTGATTGTGGGAGGGGTCACAAACAAGGAATGAGGAAAGCCTGTAGACGCTGGAATCTCCCCTAGGTCCTCCAGAAAGAAATACAGCCTTGTCGACACCTTGATTTCAGCCCAGTGAGACCCATGTTGGGATTCTGACTTCCAGAACTAGAAAACAATAAATTTGTGTTGTCTAAGCCACTGTGTCTATATGAATTTGTTTTAGCAGCGATACGACACGACAAACCCACCACTTGTAAAAGGGGACCAGGGCTTCCAGTGAAAGGCAACGGCAAGGAGGAGGGTCAATGGTGCAATGGGAGCAAAGTCACAGCCCAGCTCTGAGGATGAGCTGTCACAACTCCAATGGTTTCTGAAGCAGTAACTCCACATAGCCATCAAAATAACTGGATTTAGAAATGGGGCCTGAAAGTTGCCTGGTGGAGTCGAATCCAAAACCACAGATAGTTAAGTGGTGAAAAGACAACACTGGAGAGACAGAAAAAAGAGCCAAACCAAATGGAGAAATTTCTATCCAAAATATTCTTCAAACCCAGATTCTAAAACCACATGAAGAAACATAACTCAAAGAAAGACAACCAACACAACCAGAACTCTTAAGAGGAATTCACTACTGATGATACTCATTTTATAGAATGTCAGACAATAACTTTAAGTATTGATGTGCGGCACCTGGGGAGCTCAGTCGGTTGGGTGTCCAACTTCGGCTCAGGTCACGATCTCGTGGATCGTGAGTTTGAGCCCACATCAGGCTCTGTGGTGACAGCTCAGAGCCTGGAGCCTGCTTCTGATTCTGTGTCTCCCTCTCTCTCTGCTCCTCCCCCATTTGCGCTCTGTCTCTGTCTCTCAAAATAAATAAACGTTAAAAAAAATTTTTTTAAAGTAAGTATCAATGTTTACAGCAGCGCTTTTCAACAATAGCCAAATCATAGAAAGAGCCTAAGTGTCCGTCATAAGATGAATGGATAAAGATGTGGTTTACATATACAATGGACTACTACTTGGCCATGAGAAAGAATGAAATCCTGCCATTTGCAACTGCATGGATGGAACTGGAGGGTATTATGCTAAGTGAAGTAAGTCAGGCAGAGAAAGACAGATATCATGTTTTCACTCATATGTGGAACTTGAGAAACTTAACAGAAGACCACGGAAGAGAAGGGGACAAAACAGTTCCAAACAGAGGGAGGCAAACCCATAAGAGACTTAAATACAGAGAACAAACTGAGGGTTCATGGGGTGAGGGAAAGAGGAGAAAATGGGCAACAGGCATTGAGGAGGGCACTTGCTGGGATGAGCACTGGGTGTTGTAGGTAAGTAATGAATCATGGGAATCTACTCCTGAAGCCAAGAGCACACTGTATACATTGTATATTAGCTAATTTGACAATAAATTAGATTTTTAAAATAATAAAAAATATTGAAATAGCTCAAAGTATTAAAAGTAGCTTCAAGTACTTTCTTTTAAAAAAATTTTAATGTTTTTATTTTGAGAGAGACAGAGAGAGACAGAGCACGAGCGGGGAAGGGGAGAGAGAGGGAGGGAGACACAGAATCTTATGTGGGCTCCAGGTGCTGAACGGTCAGAACAGAGCCTGACACGGGGCTCAAACTCATTGATGGATGGATCACAGCCTGGGCTGAAGTCAGATGCTTAACCAACTGAGCCATCCAGGCATCCCTCCAAGTATTTTTTTTTTTTTTTTAAAGATACTTGCTATGGACTGAACGTTTGTTATCCCACCTCCAAAACTCATATATTGCAATTCTACTCTCCAGTGTAATAGCATTTGAAGATGGGGTCTTTGGGAGGTAATTAAGGTCATTCCAGCTCTCATAATGCAATTATTTAAGAAGAGACAGGAAAGCTTGCTTCTTCTCTCTCTCCACTCCATCATGTTAGGACACAAGAAGACCAACCAGGAAGTGGGCCTTCACAAGACACCAGACCTACTAGTGCCTCGATACTAGACTTCCCAGCCTCAAGAACCATGAGAAATAAATGTTTGTTGCTTATCCACCTAATCTATGGTAATTTGTTACTGAATTGTCTGACTCAGCCCCAAAATGACTACAATCATATATGAACACCACCAACCAAGAATCAAAGAACAGTCATTAACATGAAACATGCAATAGAGAAGATAAACTCAAGTATGGTCAGTTGAAAACCAACTCTCAAAATGGAATCCATTACAAAATGGCAGTGGAGCACAGAGAGATGCAACCTCTTAACGTAAATCAGTCCCTAAGATGAATATGTCTGTATGTGGAGACATACATACATCCTGATAAAAGAATATATTGTTTGCTCAAAGGAGACATGAGATTTGGGAGGTCGCAATCATGATGGATCCAAAATTGGAGACTCCCTGACTGTGACATACGGCAAAGGAGAGCCTGGAATTTGCCAAGTAAAAAGACAGGAAAAGGCTTCTATTCCCCTGCCTTCTGCAATTCATCCCTTCCCTCAGACAGTGAGTCAGCAGCGGCCTAACTCCTGACCAAAGGGCAAGGGGAGTGGTGGGAAATGAAGATCAAAAAGACCAAAATCAATAGGAAACCCAAAGGTAGAAAAATAAAAAGTATTCTAAAAATAGCAGCCAGCCACACTAGCAATAGGAAAAACAGAGATTCATTTTAAAAGGTCACTCTTTTTCGAGACAGCTAATTATGTCACAGCTTCTCTTGAGAACCCAATAAACAAATGATCTTGAAGAGAATTTTGCTCATTGGGTTCTTCAGCCTAATAACACTGGTGTATCCAGAGTTCTCATACGCCTCTCAAGAGAACACCCTGACCACAGTCCGATAAATGAATTGTCTAATTGTGGTTCTGCCATCAGCTAATGTGGTTTCTCTGGATGAACGATGCCACATCTAAAAATGTTAGGATCAGATTAGATGTTTCCCCACATCTCTTTTAGTGGTGTAAGTTTTATTATTCGGTTCACACTGATATTAAAATATTCTAAATTCCAAGTCTTCTCAAGTATCATTTATAAGATTGTGGATTTAAAAAGAAAGATACAGGGGGGCCTGGGTAGCTCAGTCAGTTAAGTGTCTGACTTTGGCTCAGGTCATGATCTCACAGCTCGTGGGTTCGAGCCCTGCGTCAGGCTCTGTGCTGACAGCTCAGAGCCCGGAGCTGCTTCAGGTTCTGTGTCTCCCTCTCTCTGACCCTCCCCTGCTCACGCTGTCCCTCTCTCTCTCTCAGAAATAAATAAAACATTAAAAAAAAAGAAATATACAGCAGCATTCCCCAAAATCAAAATAAACCACAATTAAGATAAAGGATTATTAATGTTCTCACCATATCGTACACTGTATTCTCACATTACACAGCATAAGTGTTAAGTTTCCAATTGTTATTAATGACTGAGTCCCACACACCTGCAAGAGATTTTCCAAAACTGAGAAAATATATTCTGAGCTGTATATTATGAGCTACATAGAGGAATAAGAAAAGCAGGTTTTAGTTTGGGTTAAGTTTTAAATATTGTTCCATTGTTTCTCCTTAATCAATATAAACTGAAAACAGATTCATCTAAGTCATTTCAAGAAATTCGTAATGGATTTAAACCCAATTCCAAGTCTCCCAGGCACAGAGCAAAAAATAAGGCATGAATGGTATTCCATCAATGAGATGAGGCATAAAATAAAGCTGTGGCTCCCTATAAAAACTAAATCCATGCGCAGTTCTAAGGACATGGAGACTTTAGGGACCATATGTGGTCAAGGCACAAGACAGTACAGGAGAAAATTCAGGAATGTCTTCTACTCTTTCAAGAAAATGAGGAGTAAACGATAAGATAACTAAGAACAAAATCAGGTAGTATTGGCAAGGCAAGTATTATCTTAAATACAGACTAAATGATGGGCATATGGAGTTTCTTACATCCAGTACTAAAATCACATAGCTTTGTATACATTAAAATTTAAATTCATAGTCCAAAAGAGATTTTCCAGTTATTATTACCTAACAAGTCACCCCAAAAGAATGGATTAAAATAATAACAACTGATGTTGCTCATGAATCTGGTATTGACTGGAATCATCTAGAAGGTTGTTGCCTGGGTTTCTTTCATGGCCATATGCAAATGACTGGGGTCCTACCATAGGCTTCTTCTGTCTGGTGTATAGGCTAGGAAAACTTAAAAAGCTGAAGGCAGGACTGTCTGGGGCTTCGTGGGCATCTCGGTCTGTCTGTATGTGGTCTTTCCACATGGCAGCCTCAGGGTTGCCAGACTTCTAAAATGATGGCCAAAAGCTTCTAGAGTTGATTGAGTGTCACAACAAAAAAAACTAACAGAGGCATCATGGCCATTTTTTTTTTTTTACATGATTTGCTTACCAAGCCTTCCATATTCTTTTTTTTTTTAATGTTTTATTTATTCTAGGAGAGAGAGAGAGAGAGACAGCGTGAGCAGGGGAGGGTCAGAGAGAGAGGGAGTCACAGACTGAAACAGTCTCCAGGCTCTGAGCTGGCAGTCAGCACAGAGCCTGATGCGGGGCTTGAACCCACGAACCGCGAGATCATGACCTAAGTGAAAGTCGGACGCTTAACCGACTAAGCCACCCAGGCACCCTATCATGGCCATTTTTTAAAATTTATTTCTGAGAGAGAGAGAGAGAGAGAGACAGTGTGAGCAGGGGAGGGTCAGAAAGAGGGAGACACAGAATCCGAAGCAGGTTCCAGGCTCTGAGCTAGCTATCAGCACAGAGCCCAACACGGGGCTCGAACCTACAAACCGTGAGGTCATGACCTGAGCCCAAGTCGGACGTTCAACTGACTGAGTCATCCAGGCGCCCCGCATCATGGGCATTTCTAACCTAGTCTTGAAGGTCATGCAGAATCACTTCTGCCAAATTATATTCACGGAGTCAGTCACAAAGTTCCACCCAGGTTTAAGGCCATAAGGATTTCCCCTTCTTGCAGAAGTATGGCAAAGTTCTGGAAGAGTATGTGGTTTGGGAAAGACAGTTGCAGCCATTTTGGGGAAAAAAATCTACCAAAAGCTGGTTGGAATAAGAGGACTTCAATGATTTTAAGAAATAATTTCCATTTATTGGGAGAAAACAAAGACTTTGGAGCATTGGACTAGTTGTCTTTTGCTGTGGGCCATACTGCCCCAAGTGTAGTGACTTAAAACAACACAGGTTTGTTACTTTGCAGTTCTGTCTTTCAGAAATCTGGTATGAGTCTCCCAGGGCGGAAATCAAGGTTTCATCAGATTGTTGTCAGACTTCAATCCTTTATAATTGTAGGACTGAGGTTTCCTGGCTGGCTGCCAGCAGAGGCCTATTCTCAGGTCCCAAGGCCGCCTGCACTCCTTGCCTCATGGCCTGTCCTTCACTCTCAAAGCCAGAAACAGCTTCTCACATCCACTTTCACATCTCACCTCTCCTCCCTATCTTCCATCATATCTCCCTGACCAACAGTCGATGGAGAAATTCTGCTTTTCAGGACTCACATGAATCAACTGAGCCAACCTTGAACATGCTGGGTAATCTCCGGACCTCAAGATATGTCATCTGAGTCCCATTTGTAAAGCTCTTTGCCATGTAAGGTAACACATTTGGGGGACTAGGACTTGGGCGTCCTTGGAAGCCTTAATCCTGCTCACTGTAGACATAATGTGTTTGCCCTTAGGTTTTCTCAGTGGGAAGAAAAACCTTTTCACTTAATTTAATTACCTACATATATGCAATTATAATAAAGGTTATTTGGTTTCTAAGTCCAAACAAATCCAGCAGTAACAAATTAGAAAGGGCAAATTCCAACCAACAAGTGACATCTGGCAAGAAAGAAGAACTAAAAAATTTTAATATGTAAGTACAACATCTCACACACACACACACGTGCACACACGGCAGTCTAAATAAAGTCATTTATTATCAGGACAGACATTGCCATTCAGTGAAGATCACTACGTTGTCTTTGAGAAATGACTAAATTATATTCAAAATATTATTTTTATGAGTTTATATTATGGAATTATTTTCCATGCTAAGGAAAGGCTAAGGCTGACTTACAACAAGGCCAGGTGGACACGCGGTGCAGGGGGCATGCTTGGAGCTTGGCTGCCCCCTCCACGCCTGCTGAGAAGGAAATGAGCACACTCCCCAGATGTGAGCATTTACACCGTGGGTGTGTAGCCCTGCTGGGCAAGTCAGCAACTCTGCTCATGGGGCAGGCCTTCAGGCACAGAGAGAAGGAGGCAAGCCTTTGGGAGAAGCCTGTGAGGAACCCATTTCAGAGTTCCAACCCCCACCCCCTCCAGAGACCCAGGAGCACTTTCTGCCTGTAAGACCCCCATGGTCTTTCCAGTTGGTTCACTTAATTACTTATTTTGGCCTAACCCTGTCCCAATGAATTTCTCTTCCATGTGACCAACAATTCATCACTAAGACAAATGGGCAAAATCTTGGTCATCTGAAAAACAATCCAGCTATCAAAAGGATCGATTCTCCAAATGCTCCAGATGGCTGTCAGGTTTTGTATTTTGTGTGGCTTACCAAAGTGCTTTTTGTTCAATAGGAGTGTGTGTGTTTCAATAAACTATCCAAGCTTTGATGAGAAGAATACGGTTTCCCACCTCAACAGCTCGTTTTTAATAAAACAGATGTCTGCAATTTTCTTTCAGATATGATCCAATAATGGAATTTAACCAAAATGAGTTGAAATATAGTATTTTTCAAATAATGCACTTATAATCGGTTTTAATACATCTCAACACATGCCTTTTTTAAGTTAAGAAATTAAATCAATGTAGAAATTATAGGGTTCAAAGAAAGCTTCTGTCATTTATTTTTTACCAAGAAATCTATATTTTTAGAAAAATAAATCACATTAGCATGATAGACAACAAGACTTATTCCTGGAAAAAGTCATTAGTAAGCTTAGAATTTGAACATTTTGAGGTTCAATGATTTGTATCAGTCAGAGGCAAGGGAATGCAGAGACCACCCTGGGTAATTCAATAGACCCTGGGTAATTCAATAGAGGGAATTTATTATGAGGCACCAGGAACAATAGCATTGTTAAATCTTTAGAGGCAAATGGGGAACAGAGGCCAGACGAGGATTTGAGAAATAGCAGCTGGGGTACTACACGGCAAGTCTAGGTAGGAAAACCACAGCCAGAATCTCCAGTCAGGAGGCAGAATTATAAAGCAGATGGAAACTATAGCAGAAGACTCTACAGGAACTATAGACAAAGAGGGAGAAACGCCTGGCTTTGTCAGTGTCTGGCCTTAATTGGTGGCCAGCGGGGAAGGGAGCCCAGGTAAGGTAAATCACAGGAGTCGTATCCTTGCAAACAGAGCTGATCAGAGAAGAGCTGGAAAAGATTCCCAGTACAGACAGACAAGTAACCATCACACCGACTGTGCAGATTTTACATCTTAAAAAAAAAAAAACCACACACACAGGAGGGGTGCCTGGGTGGTTCAGCTGACTAAGCGTCCAGTTCTTGGTTTCAGCTCAGGTCATGAGCTCATCATTAGTGGGATCCAGCCCTGCGTCAGCTCTGTACTGACAGCACGGTGCCTGCTTAGGATTCTCTGTCTCCTTCTCTCTCTCTCTGCCCTTCCTCTGCACTCTTTCTGTCTCTCCCTCTCAAAACAAAATAAAAATTAAAAAAAAACAATAGGTTATAATATGTGGAGTGAAAGAGGCAACCGCCTCCAGCACAGAACACTATTCCAGCTAAAATCCACACAACTATCCCCAATGATTGTGCTATGATATAAGTACAGAAACCTAAAATACACAAAATAATCCAGAAGTCCAATAGAAAAATCAGCAAAGACTGTGTGCCTTTTTGCCCTCTGACATACAGGAATGTGGAAGGCATACAGTACAGGTACATGCGTGTGTTAACATATAAACATTTACTAATAATCTGCCCTGTGAGCAAATAAAATAATACATACTGTCATTACTACTATTGTCCATAATTATCAAATATTAACAACTATAACTGACTTTATGAAATACGGTAGAAAACATTATGGTTGCCTTCCAAAAGCCATTCCAACCCCTCTTTCACAGCCTTATCATTTGGATGGGTGTGACTGTGACCAAAGCCTTATCTGGAGAACAGAGTCATGATATGTTTAAGCCATTCAGGGAAATATTATAAATCTGGCAACAGTGATTGAGAGATGGCCACCAACCCAGCATAAGCTAATCAGCATATGATATCCCCTTGGCTATAGAACTTACAGAGTGATTGCTCATTCAAAATTTTATTCAAGGATTGTGAAAGTAAAGCTCTATCTTCTTTCTCTTAGAGGTGAATGAGCAAGTAAGAGATCTCAATTCCTTAGTGTAACTATTCTGTGTCCATGGAAGAACTCAGTATGGAAAAAAAAAGCCTGACCTCCTTGGTACACAGAAGATGTCACAAACAAGTAGATCACAGAAGAATGAAGACAGCCCTGATCAAACCATACCTGAATTTCATTTACTTCTGAATACTTCAGATATATGGGTCAATAAATCCCCTAGACTCTTTAAACCAGGTAAAGCTTATTTTGTTGTTGTTGTTAGCAACCAACACCAATGCCCTAGAGACATCGCTACATACATACATGGGCTATTTCACTTAATTCTGCCCAAATCCAGGGAAGTAGGTTTTACTATGGCCTCCATTTTATATTTGAGGAAAACAAGAAATGCATACTGCTCAAATTACTGTAGTTTGTAAAGAGTGAAGAGACTTTGTATCTGATCCATTTGTCTTTCAAGTCTGTGCTCTTAGCCATGTCACCACACATTCCCCACACCCGCCTTTCTGCTCCAAAACGTTTCTTTTTTTTTTTTTTTCAAATGTTTTATTTATTTCTGAGAGAGGGAGAGAGAGAGAGAGAGACAGCATGAGCAGGGGGAGGGTCAGAGAGAGAAGGAGATACAGAATCCAAAGCAGGCTCCAGGCTCTGAGCTAGCTGTCAGCACAGAGCCCAAAGAAGGGCTCAAAATCCACGAACCGTGAGACCATGACCTGAGCTGAAGTTGGATGCTCAACCAACCGAGCCACCCAGGTGCCCCTCCAAAACATTTCTTTAATGGTAGTTCCGTAGGTCTTCAACTACAGGAGGGATTTTTTAAATATTTTCTTTCTGATTTTTATTTACTTATATTTTTAATTCAAGTATAGTTAACATACAGTGTTATATTAGCTACAGGTGTACAATATAGTGATTCAACAATTCTATACATTACTCAGCACTCACCAAGATAAATACACTCTTCTTTTCATAGGTATGATTCTGCTTTTTGTTTGTTTACTCAATTGTTTTGTTTCTTATTTCTCATCATTTTATTTTATTTTAAATTATAGTATAATCAATACATGATATTGTGTTAGTTTCCGGCTTACACAGGAAAAAAATTAAATAAATGACTTTATAAACCACAAAACAGAAAACATGATGACAGTTTAGAGAATGTTAAAATACATACAACTGAGCCAAGTTAAACTAAAAATACAATCAAATTTAGCAGTTTTTGTCAAAACAAATCATTCAGGGATATTAGGTATCCATGGGCCATCTTGACCACACAGATTAAAATGTCAAATCTTAAGAAATACTTTTTTAAAAAGCTAAAAATGGACCTCACAAGGGTATCCTATTTTGTTTTTAAAACTGGGGAAAAGTGTCGGCTGTAATTCAACAATGTGAACGTCATAAAATTTAGAGTTCTCTTAAGACTATGATTTTAAAGCCACTGATGGCTTTCTAAATAGATTTCAGTGTACATATTTGAAAGTCATTCCTACATAAAAGATTCTGAACAAAAAAACCATACGTGTTATTTATACACATGCAAAATTCTATATATCCATGCAGAAAATCATATATGTAAGTATATGTATACATATAACACATATATATGAATTTGTGCCTATCTATCTACAACTTTACCCTTATCCCCTAGGTATATATAAGTTACGCTGTTTTTGTAGCATTCTTTCTCACAGTCAAGTAAATATTATATGTCCTCACTCGGGGTTTATACTGTCCCGCTACAGATGCATGTGCTGCCATCCATGGTACACAGAGTCTCTTATAAAAGTGAGTACGAGATGGGTTAGATTTGTTCGCATTCCCAAGAAGCCCTCTCCCCGCATCAGTTAAGTTCCATAGGGACCCTAAGGATTCTGAACATGCTGTAACAGCAATTCGCTTCATCATCGCTACTGAACTGAATTACCCCACACTAACTCTTCTTGCTGCTGGGAACTGGCAAATACACTGGAGAAAACCAGGTCTTTGGTATATTTCCAATTAACAAATGCGTATTTCCCCCCTGGAAAAGATCCCTGCCTGAGAAACCAATTAGTAGCTATTCTTGGCAGAATTTAATATTTTTCTTTTGACCTATTGTGGACATTTTGACTCTAATGCATGCCCATTTTCCCTAAATAGAAACTACAAGGTCTACACTGAATCTTTGGAAAAGAGCAAAAGGTAGATGCTTTTGGAAACCTGGCTCTTAAAACAGAGGAACCTAAGAAAGTAAGTTGTATATTGATATTTCTTTTGTTTAAAGAAGCAGTAGCATTTAAACGCACTAAATCCGCTCAATACTATATAAGCAAGTTCCGCCCAAGAGGATTTGGAGCTGCTCAAATCTGGAAACTTGCCCGTTCCGGGAGAGCAAAGACATTCTAAGAGCCAGGCATTCCTTGTACAGAGAGGACCAAAAGCCCTTCCCATAGGTATTCATTCATTTCTTGAGGCGATTTTCTGTTTAGCAAACATATTCCTGGGACAGAAGTGAATCTTCAAAGAAATCTGATACCAAATAGACAAGTTTTGAGAAAAAGTCCAGGGAAGGGGTCAGGAAAAGCCTGGAGTGTATAATTACCAAAAACAGAAGACCGCTCAGGCTGCAAATAGAAGCTGATATTCCCGGACCCGAGTCAGGCAGACCTGGTTTGATACCTGGGTTTGCCACCTGCCCACTGCGCGACATTCACCTAGTCTTTTGATGGGTCTCTCTACGCTTTGGTTTTCAGTTTTTTCTTTTAAAGTCAGAATGATAGCTACTTCAAGGGAGGATTGTGATAAAGCTCTCAGTTCTTCTAAATTCTCAGTCAACTGTTCTGGCCATCACTGAACCATCAACCACACACCTCCAAACACACCCTCACTGGAGACCCCCATCAACCTGCAAACAGAGAGGTGTGTTCTCAAGACCCAAGGTACAAAGCCTCGTTTTCTTCGTCCCTTCCTGAGGCCAGCGGAACTCTAAGAACGGCCCCTAAAATTCCACACCCTGGACCCCAGATCCTGTGGATCTGATGAGATATCCTTCCCACCTTCACTCTCATCTAACACAGCACAGTGACTGTGTTCTGCTAGATGACACAGCTGACCCTAAATTAGGGAGATGACCTGGGGGTGGAGAGGCGGCCATCACATGGGTCTCTGAAAGCGAACAGCTTTCACAGCGGGTAGGAGAAGGGCATGTCGGAGAGATCTACAGTGTGAGAAGGGCTGGACATGCTGTCACTGGTTTGAAGACAGAGGAACCATACAAGAAGGAATGTGATGGTCTTAAGAGCTGGGAGAGAAGCCCACAGCCTCTAGCCACTGGGTGACAACTGGGCCCTTAGTCCTACAAGTCAAGGGACTAACTTCTACCAAAGCCTGAATGACCTTGGAACTGGATTCTTCCTCAGAGATGCCAGGCAGGAAGGCAGCCCTGCTGACACAGATACTTCACATTGTGGGACTGAAGCAGAGGACCAGCTGTGCCATACCAGTCTTCTGACCTGCACAGCCACGTAGACAAGAACCTCACGTGGCGTTAAGTCACTGTATTTTTGGTAATTTGTTACACAGCAATAGACAGTATGTACAATTGTGTCACTTCCACAGAGACAGAGTAAAGGAACAGCAACCAAGAGGCAGGCAGACAGATACTACAAACGGAGCTAAATCAACAGTCAGCAATCTGTGAATCAAGGTAAAGGGTATAAAAGACTTTGTACAATGTGTGCAACTTCTCTGTAAATTTGAAAATACAGCCAAAAAAGAGTTACAAATAATTAAAGCGCAGGATGAAATGAAAGCCTCTGACATCTGCATAACTGCCAGTAGATAATGGGAATTCATAAACCCCTGTTTAAGTATATAGGAGCCTTGGGCTGTCTGGCACTCAGGGTCCCCAGTGAGGAGACGAGCATCCAGTGACGGTGATAAAACATTCTCAGGTCTGTTTCAGACACTGTGAGGTCAAAAGAGGTTTCTCTTTCTAATTGTGGCATTATCACTTTAAAAAATGATCTCTGCCAGAATCTATTTATAGGAGGGTGACGGGCCATAAATCCGAGGATACGGTATTGTCCAAGGCTGAAGATAAGCATGTGAAAACATGCATGATCATTCCCCTGGCAAGTGTCTCAAAACACATTCGTGTGACAAAGAGAGATTCTTCACAAAGGAACTTTTCTGACTCCAGTCTGTTGTGTTTACAAGGCGGTCTCAAAAATTAGTAGAGGTGCGATCACATCAATACCTGTTCCATCCATCAGAGGCTTTCAGGGGTCCTTCTACACAAAGTAAAACCAACATGGAGAAACAGTCTACTTGTTATTGATTTATCTGCTTCACACTTACTAGGAATATATTTCACAGTCTAGACATAAGGTCAAACATTGCTCAACTTATGTTTTAAAAGATCCTGCAGGTCCACTTTCTGTACTTCCTCTGTGAATTCTCTCAGTTGTGCATTTTTCATTAAGCTTCTTGGATTAACTTTCATCCCCATCCCTCCTGTCAATAGTACCCTAAGATATTTTGACATTGATTATCAACATCAATTTCAGTTTGATGCCATCTGTTATGCACTGTGGGACTTCAGCATGCCTTTTCTTTCTTTCCTTCTCACCCCTGCCCCCCGGAGCTAATTTGAATTCCTGTATCTCTTGACATGTAGGAACATTTTGATCCCACAAAGCATTTTCAGGAAGAAGAAAATCAGGTGGTTTTTGAGTTTTGCCCTTCTTCTGTCCATGGGAAACCATCTCCCTTGCTTTGAGTAACTCAGCAGTGGTCAAAGTGTTAAGCCAGGACTCACTGGGTCACTGGCGGCTTTCGTTTGGGACTGAAGCAAAAGATGTGCAGGGAAAGCCCCCCACCCATTCTCCCAAGGAAGCCCTTCATTTCTGGACAATGATAATAATTTCTTAGAGGATGCTTGTCTGCACGGGTACAAATTTGCATCTGTGGAATTTCAAGCCACTGTTCTTTGTTCGGTCTTTTAAGTCCATATGGGTTAAAATGATGCTGTCTTCCACATGAATGCTCCCCTAACCTGTGAAGCCATCCCACTCCTTCCCAATGCCCAGCCCCTCCCTCTTCCAGGTGGAGTACGCCAAAGCTTTCAGGAGGTTTGGTGGTGAGCACCTCACACCCGGGCACCCTCCCCTGCACCAGCTTCCTCTGATGAGCATCATGCTGAGAGGGCAGCCTGCACAACCCCCCTCATCATTTCTAGCTGATGTGTTATACTAGAAATGACTGCAGTTCTAAAAGAGCTGTGCTATTTTATTACAACTAATAGGTCTTGAGGTCTTCTACACTTTCAAATCCTGGGACAGCCCAAGACCCCGATAATTTCCTGCGATCCCATAAATAGGTCAGGGTATAAAGCTTTACAAAGAATGAGTGCTAATACCACCCTAAATTAACGCAATTCAGTGAAAACATAAAGCTGCGATTCCTCATGCTAAAACCTCAGTCTCATTGTTCTAGACGTCTCTACCTTTTAAACACATTAAAATGTTTTATTTAGAAGAACGATGGTATCTTAATGTTTAATCCTCTCCTACAATAAATTTGAAGGAGCAAAAATATATATATATTTCATATTGATTCAGGAACATTTTTATATTTTAGTCACCTTAAGGCAAAGAGCCACACTTCTAGGTGCTTACATGGAAAACATGGCAGCAGTGTTCATGGAACAGAACTGGAATATTTTTTTTTACTTACTCTGAACTGCTTTTGCATTTGGGAGAAGTGAAGAATTTTTGTTTAGATACTATTGTCCTTCCTCACATGCTGAATAAGAATGTTCATATATTTTGCAAAATAAGACCGAGGGTCACCCTTGAACCTGTATCTAAAATTGTGATATGGTAGAGAAATATAAAAATAAAAGTGCCTACCAAATACAAATGTTCTTCTACTATAAAATTAAAATTGCCATTCCAGCTAGTTCTGCTTATAAACTCCATTCATTTCCAGAGGTTGCTGCTTCCTTCCTAATGTCTCTCTAGAGTTGTGACCAGCTGTTCCTGTTACTTAAATCTTTGATAGGAAAACACCTGGAAGTAAATAGCTTCCACAGGGAACTGTGTTGTGCATTTGCCAAAAAAGAAAGGGAGACATGAAAATGGCTATAAGTAAATAACGTTGCTACCCCATTAGAAAAAATAATAAAATATCATATGGTACAGATTTCATATATGTAGGAAACCTAACTTTTATAGAAGTCTGACCCTTTAACAAGAATGCAATAGTCAGCTTTACTGTTTTTATTAAATCTAATATAAATGCTATGGCTTACTTCAACTGTTTGTTTTTAATCCAACCTTCAAATCTACAAGTATATAGGGCTAATGAATTAAATCGGCAATAGTCAGTATGTATCCCCGAAAACTATGTTTTGGAGAGTTTATATAAAATTTTCTGCTTTGAACTTACACTGAATCTCTGATACCGAAATTCTAACCCATTCCCTTTCCATTCCTTCTTGCGTCAGCAAATCCAAAAACAGAACATAAAGGGCCAAAGTATGAGGAAAAATAACTCCATGAACCTTAGGATTTCATTATTTGTTCCAAGCATGACACGTAGTATCTTAACTAGGTGTCCAGTATGAACCAGTATCCAATGATTTTACTTCTGTTACACACACACACACACACACACAAACACAAACACACAGATTGTATAATCTACAGAAAATATCAGGAAGTAGATATAGCAGATTGCTAACACTAGTTTCTTCTGGGGTTGGAACTGGAAGTTGAGAGGGAGAGAATTTGCAATTTTTCTCCTTTGGAATATGTTTCACATTTAAAACAAACAAAACAGGGGCACCTGGGTGGCTCAGTTGGTTAAGCGTCTGACTTTGGCTCAGGTCATGATCTCACAGTACGTGGGTCCGAGCCCCGCGTCGGGCTCTGTGTCGGGCTCTGTGCTGACAGCTCAGAGCCTGGAGCCTGCTTCAGATTCGGTATCTCCCTCTCTCTCTGACCCTCCCCTGCTCACGCTCTCCCTCTCTCTCTCTCTCTCAGAAATAAATACAACATTGAAAAAATAAAAATAAATAAATAAAACAAACAAAACACTAAACGAAAGGAAGATAACTGATTTTGCTACTGATAGCCATGGAATGAAATGCCTGCAGGTAACAATCGCACCCCTACGCTTAAGCCTCACATTCCGTGCATCACACCAACTGTTTTCTCATATGTCATCACTTGAGTACTCTCATTTTCATTTTACCAATTAGTACAATAGGGATCAGACAAAGTAGTCTTGAACGATTTCAAGATGGATGCAATAGGTAGGAATTGGACCCTGACCTGCAAGCAAAGCTAAATGCACAGTTGTTTCTCCTACATCCTGCCTCTAAAACAAAACTGCCAGCCTTGCTGGAAACATTTCATTGAGAAAATGCTCAGTGAGTACTGAAAGTGTACCAGGAAGCAAAAGGAAGTCAACAGGTGTTTCAAAAATCTCTTTAGAGAAGCGCCACTGATAAAACAAAGAAATCTTGACCATCATTTGTAGAGATGGATTAACTAAGCAAGCTTTAGAACCTCAGTATATTTTGAGCAGGCAGTCACTGCTGCCAACTATAGTTCTTCCATACTCCTCAGTGATGTATTATTATTATTATTATTATTTGTATCTTGCCCACTTTTTTTAGGTTAGGAATGTTTTAAAATAGTTTTCTTGTTTTTTTTTTTCTTTCAATTTATGCCTTTCTTCCTGGGTGCCCCTTGTCTTTTGATATTCTGTCAGGCTTTCAATCACACAAAGATTCATTATGAATTCATAGCATAATTATTCAGTGTGCAATTTGTGCAGTCTGTGACTATTCTGAAATATTCATGATACATTAATTGTTTTACCTGGATAACAGATCTCAGCAATAGCATGTTCTGATTAGGGTATCACTCAAGTTTATAATACACCAACTAGATCTTGAGCACCAACTAGATCTGAAGCACTTTGCATGGTGACATGGATATGAAATGTCATCGAGTGTCTGCCTTCAGTGAAACAAGGCAAACAATAACACAGAAATTAAATATTTACTAAAAAGGCTCAATGTAGTAGGTGCCAAATGACTTGCCATAGTAAAAACAAGCTGTTTTGATACTTCATCACAGGCCAAAACAAAAACAGAAAACAAAAACAAAGCAAGGGAAAAATCAAGTTGTGTGTCTCCTCTGTTCCAGTATTGTGAATGGAGCATGAGAAACAAAGGCATACAATCTAATAAAACATCATCCATGTCTTCAAGGAATGCACAGCCAAATCCAGGCCAGATGTCCAAAAAGAGAGCATTTCAAAAGAGCAAGGCAATTATTCTGAAGGGGATAAATAAGAATGCTTTGGGTGTGGAGTTAAGTAGTCTTCAGAAAGTTTCCTGGAGGAAATGGCACTTGATCCAAAATTGTAAGGGTGGGTGAGGTTAGACAAATAGCAATGGTAAATAGAATCATCCACATATAAGCAAATGTTCCTCTAGAGATGTTCTAGACATTTGCTCCCAAAATCAAGTTAAGAATATGTATTTCCTTAGATTCAAACACACACACACATACACACACACGCACGCACCAAAACTGGGTACTTTTTAAAAGTACAAGTTGACATGTGAAAATGTTATCTCATTTGGGGTTTTAATAAGCAAATACAGAACCCCTAACTTTAGTGATTACATTACTTAAGGAGGGTCAGAAGACAACTAAAGCCATAATCACAAGGTATGCAGATTATAATCTTGTGGAGGCTGGAAGCCAAGGAGCAAAAGATCTGAGAACATTCTTTTTACATCCAATATCTTACACAGTCTATGGCTTAAACTTATCTAGCAAAGGTTAGCAAAATGGATCCAACAATGAGCTAAAAATGAAAGATCTTTATTGGCAAGCTAATTTCAAAAAACCACATTTTATATTTTAGAACCTTTAAAATTTTTATTTCAGGCTGAAAATATATTTGTTTGTTTATATATAAAACTCTAACTTATCTGTACTACTTGAAGAATTCGATTTCCATAGAGCCATATCTAATAAGACCACAATATTTCATAGTCATGGGAGTGATAAACATCATTTCACAACAGAGGCTTTGAAAATTATTTATTCACCTTATTATCACTTTAATCTTCCTGAAGTTCATTAGTCATGTTACATGACTAAGAAATTAAATTTTATCAATATAACCAATTCTTGGTTTAACTCAATTAATTATCACTATAGAATAATATTTATTGATTACTAGAATGGTTTTAATGCTAGTTTTTAAAGTTTTTAGTTCCATTTTGATGTAGCAAAATTATAAAAAAGGATATTGCAAAAGTTAATAACCAATATGGAAATTCAGTATATGATAAAGCCTTTATATCAAAGAAGTAGAGAAAAGATTATTTTTTAAAAAATGGTATTTAGATAATTGCTTAGTGGTATGGGAAAAGGTAAAATGAAATTTTAAAAGAAATAATGGATAAATTTCTATAAACCACTATTAGGGAAAGCTTTTCTTAAATATGATTCAAAATATATACATAATACATGATCAATAAATTTGACCATGTAAAAAATATGTAGTGAAAATGCCAGAGCAAATAAAAAGACAAATGATAAACTAGGTCAATATTTACAATTTATATCTTTACTATAAAAAGAATATCTAAAAATGGAGAACATCCAAAGACAAAAGTGGGCAAGTGCCACACACAGGGAGTTCACAGAAAAATAAATGCAAATTGCTCTTCACCTGAAGATACTCAACCTTCCTCCTAACAAGAGAAATAAAGATTAAAAATACTCAGAGGGGCATCTGGGTGGCTCATTCAGTTAAGCATCCAACTCTTGATTTCAGCTCAGGTCATGATCTCACAGAACAGAGCCTGCCTGAGATTCTCTCTCTCCCTCTATCTCTCTGCCCCTCCCCTGTTCACATGTGCATGTGCACACAGTCTCTCTTCCAAAATAAATAAATAAGTAAAAATAAAAGTAAAAATTCTCAGAGATATCATTTTGTTGGAGGAAGTAATCGAGGGGACATGGCTGCCAGTTGACCCAAGAGCTGGACCCAGGCAATCAGAGATTCCTCTACTCCCTCCACTGTCCTTGGAACGTACATTCCATTCACTAGTCTCACAGTGGAAACTGTTTCAAGGAGCCCACCTTGAGAGAATAAGGTGTTGTTGAGAACATCGGGAGGGTATACATGATAGAACCCTGCTAAGGTCTCTATATAAATTTTTAAGATTCCAACAGGCAGATGTGGACATACGTTCTTCTTGTAGCTGCCCAAGAAAAGCCTTGTAAGTAGACTGATTCCCTTGATTATTAAAACCGGTCACCTGCCAGTCTGGAGTGGTCTCTTTCTTCAGGCCCTCCTTGCCCTCCATGTACCACAGCCAGTTTGCAAACCAATATATTCATCACTTACTTTATTGCAAAGGGGTTGACCATTTACTTGGTTTACAAGACATGAATAAACAGACACTTTCCATACATGGTTTCTAGGAAGGACAAATGGTATAACACCCTTATAGAGGAGAATCTAGCAATATATAATCCATTTGCACAAATGTTTAATTTTGGGGCCTGAGATCAATAGGGGAAAAATTAGCTTTATACTAAACGCTGTTGTGGTTCCACAGAATAAAGCTTAAGAGCAAAACTGAACAGAATCAAACTGTTTCCAAGTAAATTAATCCATAAGAGTCCAAAGCAAAGTGAAATAAATAAACTTAACTACTACTGTGATTGCTTAACAACTCAGGAAGTATTTACTTCAAGTGAATTTAAAACACAGCAATTTGACTAGTGGGTGATATCCTCAAAACTGAAGCAAAGTTGAGAAATCTTAAACTGTGTCAAGTAATATTGCTTGCAATGATATAGATCCTGCTAGTCTAAAACTATAAAACACACACACACACACACACACACACTCACACACACACACACACACACACACACACACACAGTAGAATAAAGGAAATGAGGAATTAATCAAGATGTCACTGTAAAAGATATGGAAGTATTAAATCCTACAAATAAAACTCTAGAATTGTACACTTAAATCAGAAATATCAGTATGAGTGCATAATAGATTTTCCCTGGAAAAAGAAAAACAAAAATACATTCCTAGCTATGTCCATTGAAAAGCCCTGGAAATAATTACCCAGACAAGAATTGGGGAGCCCCTAGAATGAAGATTTTTAATCTAAATACCATTTCCCACTAAAATGAGCAAAGGTGCTTGGAATAAATAGCTGAAAACCCACTAGAGATTGAAGATGGGTAGGCTTTCAGGAGAATGATTCTATATAATGCCAGCATCTAACTGAACACAGAAGGGGAAGAAGAACAAGAAAAAAAATAAATAGACTCCAACGGGAAAATCTAAGATGATTATGTTATTAACATACAGGTAATTTATAACTTAAACTAAATTTAAGTTATAAATATATAACTAAATTTAAGTTATAAATATATAAGACTCAAAAATGGTGCACTATCTTCTTCCCATAGATGTTGCTGACTTCCTGTATGCATATATGTACCATATATCTGTCCCTCCCATGTTATGCTCACCTTCCTCTGCATTAGCTGCTGCTGTTTCCCTTACATGAAAGGTCATTTTCTCATCTTTATTCTGATCTATCATTTCATAAATGTCTTGCATGATTGATCCCAACCATTGTTGTTCCCCCTTCCCTAATTCCCAAAGAGCTGCTTTCTTTGGACATGGTAGTGTATTATTCTGCCACCAAATATGTAACCCATTCTCTTTCAATGCAATGATATTAACTGCATGTGTGTTTCTTCAGATCCTTTCTTTTAAGAACTTTTTCTTCCATATTTTTATCAAGTCCAACCAATGCCCTAAAGTTATGCTTGACTGTGTGCCGGGACCAGCAGCCAATCATTGTGAACAGAGGTTTGACTATAATCGTGTGAGACAAAGACTAAGGTGAAGAAAGTAAGGATGAGCACATTAAGGCACTTATACTCAGGAACTGTTCAAGAGCTAACTCTGAACTGCAAATAGTTTAATATTACTGAAAACTTAGGGATAAGGATGTGGAACAGTGAGAGGTCAGATTGGAAAAGGAGGTAAGGCTCTATCATGGAAAAGCTCTGCATGTTCTGGAATGGAATTGGATTCTATCCTCAAAGTAAAACGGACCCAAAATGCATTGTAGGCCAGAGGAGGGACATGATTTCAGATGGGCATATTAGAATGACCTCGTGTCAGCCTGGAGAATGGGCTAGAAAGTGGATGGCAAGAGGTCAGGCCAAGAGAGACAAATGTTTAGGTTGCTTCATCCATGGGAGTAGCAGTAAGTGTAGAAGAGAGGACTACCCAAGAGATCAAAGTTGAGAGATAAAGGGCATAAGGAAGGAATTATGGATGGAAATCAAGAGGACTATCAGGTTTCTGCTTGCCTTTTGGGATAATGGAAATGCCATCCACCAAGATGGATCATTTTCTTTTTTTTTTCTTTTCATTTTTTTTTTAAATATTTTTTTTAATGTTTTATTTATTTCTGAGAGAGAGAGAGACAGCGTGAGCAGGGGAGGGTCAGAGAGAGAGGGAGTCACAGACTGAAACAGGCTCCAGGCTCCGAGCTGGCAGCCAGCACAGAGCCCGACGCGGGGCTCGAACCCACGAACCGCGAGATCATGACCCAAGCGAAAGTCGGAAGCTTAACCGACTAAGCCACCCAGGCGCCCCAAGATGGATCATTTTCAAGTCTGTTGAGAATGAGTATGATCTTAAAGAATGAGTATCCAGCTCCTAAAGAATGAGCATGGGCCTTGCATGTGGAAATGAGGAGGATGACATACAGTTGAAGAGAACAGTTTATTCTCTAGACAGGTTCAAAATAATGGAAGAATAGCTCTTTGCTGAGGACTTTGATATGTGGCCAGATTTGGGGACATCACTAACTTTGTAATTCATCTACTTTGGACAACACACTTAAAAACTTTAACACCCAGAATACTCCACTGAGAATGGAGGAGTTGACAAGATGCTCCCAGTCCTCCTCCCCAGCCCCAGCATTCACCCTGTATGCTGCTGCCTGCCTATTCCTAAATCCTTTCTCAACTGGAAAGTCAGAATTGGCAGCCTATCAAGACAGCTACAAGAATGAGTCCCATCAAACTTCACTAACAACTAGGCAACTGGTGTGGGGACTGAGAAATACAAAGGGAAAAACAGCAGCACTTGGACAAACAAAAATATATGGCCCCTAGAAACTACAGAGAGAGAAGAACTTTTGAAGATTAACACAATCCCCTGTGAAGAAGTGCTCTTACAATTAGTCATGTTAAATTGCCAAGGTACATTATCAGCAGGAGCCCACAGCTGCCCCATCTCGGCGCTGGGGAATGTTATTTTTACTCTTACAGTTACAGCAAGACTCTAATTACCGAAACTGCCGATGTCACCTTAATTACAGTTTTATTTAATGATCACATTGGGCACTGCTATATGATGTGGGGTTTTTTAAAAGTAAAATATGGCAGAGAAATGAAGCTCTTAGCTCCCAACCTGTTACCATTCAGCTCATTGGGGGGCATAAACTTAAAAGAAGTCGGCAAAGAGCTCCAATTCAGAGGTAATGTTGAAATTTAAACTTGGCATTTGGTGTTACACAGGTTAAAGAAAGGGGGAGGGGGAAGCACATTTTTAAAAATGCAAGTTCATACTTTCCCAGCCAGGCATTATTGAAAAAAAAATTGATACTTATATTTCTCAGCACATAAAACTCTATTAGAGACACAACCAAATGAGGTGGGAAAGTTCCTAATGTGTGCTAACAATTTACACATTTCCTAAATGTCCATTGTATGACTGTACTAGCTTGTAATTTATTAGCGGCAGTAACTGACAAAGACGTACGGTAACTGCACATAAATAGCTGGGTGCTAAACAATCTCTGAGATGTTGTGACTTGTGATAATAGCTAATCAAAAAACTTCATCAAAAAATATTTCTTATTGTATTGCAAATTGTAAAAGGTTCGATATGGAATCCACCTTAGGAAAGACCTCCTTCATCTTAATTCATGGCAACAGAGGAAGCTCACAGAGGTCAGGGCTTTCCAAAGCTGCACAATAAATTAGTGACATTATAATCTAGGGGATCTGAGACTCGGTGCTGCCCAGGGTCAAATCTTGAGTAGCTTTCAGAAGAGGAAAATAGAAAGCGTGTGTGTGTGTGTGTGTGTGTGTGTGTGTGTGTGTGTGTGTCTGCATGCCTGACAGAGGTGGCAAATACAGGGATATTGATTTGCAAATACCATCTCCAACATGCCCAAAGACAGAGACACATAGGAGTAAGGATGGGAAAAAACTTAGACAATCAGGACAAGGAGGGAAAAGAACCACATTAAAGGACCTGAATTTTAAGAAACAATTGGAAGTCATTTCAAAATTACTCACCCTGCAAAAGTGCTTTATAGAATGAAAACTTAATTTGTTTTATAAGTCTTACTTCCAGGGGCACGTGGGTGGTTCAGCTGGCTAAGCATCTGACTTTTGCTCAGGTAATTATATCACAGTTCGTGGGCTCAAGCCCCGCACTGGGCTCCACACTGACAGTGTAGAAGTTGCTTGGGATTCTCTCTCTCTGTCCCTCCCCCACTGTGCTTTCTTTCTCTCAAAATAAATAAACTTTAAAAATTAAAAAAAAAAAATCTTGCTTCTACAAGTAGGACATATTAAAAATGGGAGAAGCTAAGACAGCAAGAAAGCCAGAACTAGGGCTTTTGCTGTTAATTGGGAAGCAACTAGATGTGTAACTGGAAAATAGGAATCATACAAGGATGTTAGAATAAATTAGTAACATGTAGAGATTTTACTCAATACTCTAGGACAAAGAAATATTTTTATTTTTTTAAAAAAATTTAAGTGATTATTTATTTTTGAGAGAAGGGAAAGAGCATGAGTTGGGGAGGGACAGAGAGAGAGGGAAACAGAATCTGAAGCAGGCTCCAGGCTCTGAGCTGTCAGCACAGAGCCTGACCTGGGGCTTGAACTCACAAACCGCCAAGATCATGACCTGAGCTGAAGTCAGATGCTTAACTGACTGAGCCACCCAGATGCCCCGAAATATTTTTAAAATCTTAAGGGGCACTTGAGTGGCTCAGTTGGTTTTATGCATCTGACTTCGGCTCAGGTCATGATCTTGCAGTTCATTAAGTTCAAGCCCCACGTCCAGCTCTGGCTGACAGCTCAGAGCCTGGAGCATGCTTTAGACTCTGTCTCCCTTTCTCTCTCTGCTCCTTCCCTGCTCATGCTCAGTCTGTCTCTACCTTTCAAAAATAAATAACATTTTAAAAAATCTAAGAATATAAGTTTGTGAGTCAAATAAAATATTGGTAATGGAAATCTGAATTTTGGATGAAGAAATAAACCTATCTTTAATGTACTTTATTTTAGATCTCTCAGGTGGGGAGTACCATGTAAAGAAGGAGACACAAAGTTGCGCCTAGGGGGCTCGGTCGGTTAAGCGGCCGACTTCGGCTCAGATCACGATCTCACAGCTCGTGGGTTTGAGTCCTGCATTGGGCCCTGTACTGATAGTTCAGAGCCTAGAGCCTACTTCAGATTCTGTGTCTCCCTCTCTCTCTGCCCCTCCCTTGCTCTCTCTCTCTCTCTCAAAAATAAATAAACATTAAAAAAGGAGACACAAAAACATTAAGGGGCACAGTCAGATATAGAAATGTGAGAGCGAGCCATATAACAAATAAAACATTTTCTCTTCTAAACTCCTGTACCCAGTAAAAATTAGATTGTCAAAGCTTAACTTGGTCAAACAGAGAAACTGCATTTTGGTCAAAATATAATTCATTTTATACTGGTAGCTTTTAAAAATGGAAAATAATACAAGCCTTTCCTACACTAATCTGATACCAAGGAATCATCCTCAAGATTATCAAAAATCGCCGGTAGCTCCATGAGGCTAATGTTACTCTTTATGGGACATAAAGCTGCCTTAGCATCAGGCTTATTGCACAAGGCAGCTTGAAGAGACATATTTGCCCTGCTTAAGCCTTTAAAACTTGTAAAAATAGCAAGCGCATCTCATCTGGCTCTACTGAAATAACATCCCTGAAAAAGAAAAGCATTTCAACGAGCCTGAAAAACAAATGCCTCCCCAGAGATCTGGCCTCTCTTTGCAGAGAAGACTTTTTGTCAAAGCTCTTGGGGAGTTTTATGTAGAACCAGATGGGGCAAATTTTTCCTTTTATTGTCTTCACCTCTAATTGATGGGTATCCAGAGAGAGCCTGACTCATAAAGTGCATGAAACCGTGTTCATCCACACTCCCTTAAATTCTTTCAAGAGGTTTATTTTCTGGAAGTCTACCCCATTGACAAGAGTGGAATCAATGCAATTAAAATGAACAAATCACTTTGCAAATCACTACCTCTAATTTCTACAATGAGTGTCCTCTGGAAATCCATGAAGGCTTTTGCTGCTGTCTACTCTTCCCCATGGAATTCAAATCGTTGCAATTTCATGGAAGTTTAGATAGGCTAGAGAGAAACCCAGCCTTGAGGATCAATCAGTGAAATTATTCTTTAAATCCAACCTTTGTCCCCAAATCCTACCCTTGGGACAAACTATGCCCACTGCAGTGTACTCTATTTCTGGACAGAGTTGCCTGGCTTGCACTCCCCCACAACTTCATTGTTTAACTCAACCTGTAAAGGATGTGTAAATAGTTATGGGAAACCTCCAACACAGAAATATGCACTGACAGTAAATTCAGTCTGTGCCCAGCTCATGTCCCCATGGCACTTGATAACTGCAATATATGCTAAGGTGCCCAACTGCTCTTACGTCCTGCACAGAGGACTAAATGAAAGTCTTAGAAAAGAAAAAAAGGAACGAAGTTGGTGGATAAATATTCCATCTTCATTGTCCCTTGGCTGGATAATTCTGAGGCCTGACACGGATTCTTGGCGTTTACCAACATAATTCAGCCTCCACAGCCTGGTGGCAAACTGCTCCATAAACACAACCTTTATTGGCTTCTTTCCTTTCCTGTCTCACTTCCTGGAGATTACCTCCCAAATAAACACTTGCACTTGAATTCAGACTGCTTTGTTGTAAACTAAAATAGGTTATTTCAATATAAGTCCATGGCGGTTTAGATGAGGAACAGATAAGGAATGCAGAGCGTGCCTTACCCCTAACACTCCCCAGCTCATGGAATCTTAAATAGGTAAGAAACATTATAAAATGTGATAGCAGATGACTACATGCACTCACCAATTAACTTTCCCCTTTATTGCCAAAGAGAATTCTGATGGGCATAGCTATGAATTTCCACTATCCAGTCCTTCCTTTTGTATAGGTGCACAGGTAATCAAAAGCAGGCCATGGGTGTGTTCTCATACAAATCAAAAGCAAGCCAAGTGTTGTGTATCTTATAAGAGATCATTTCTTTGGGATACAGTGTAAACTTCATGTTTGATCCTCAAATCACATACCTTCTGGAATCTTCATATTTACCAAGTTTGATAGAAACTCATTTGTAAATAAGAGAATTTGAAATTTGAAAACTTACATTAGTTGCCATTTCATATTTGCAAAAAATCAAAAAAATTTATATAAAATTTTCTTGGGTATTAGGTAAGTGTAGGGTAAAGGGTGTTTTATTAACTACACTTTTATAAATATTGAAGTAAACATGTTCAAGTCTATAAATTTCATCGGAACTTAACATGAAATTGGAAATACATCTAAACCAAAGTCTCCCTTAAACAGGTGGGTTTTTGAGCATTGCTTTCTATTACCATCAGGACATTTACTGTTTATCAAGAAAATTAGACTGCCTTTTAGCTGCTCATTGATGAAATGCACAGAGTGGGTAATTTCAGTACTAATGCCTGATTCTGTGCTCATCTCTGGACAACAGACTTGGATGCTTCCAGCTACGGCTTCTTCTCCCAACTCTTTCCCCTCTGGCTGAACTTCACAATCAAAGTGAAATTTATCTGCTTAATTTAAAAACTGCTTTGCTAAATTCATTTATCGTTGTTTGGCTGATTTCTTTCCAAGTGGCAGATATGTGGGCATAAATATTTTCTATTCCACGTGTAATATGTAGCCCTGGGTAACTTTCATCAGAGATGGCATTAAGCTAGGTGGAATGATGGACTGTTTTCCTTCATATTACCTTCCTCCAGGTAAACTATTCTGTAGATTAGTAACTGGTTTTCCTTGATTTATTTTTGAAGGTTACTCCATATTCTTTTACAGTACTTTTCTATGAATTATGCATGCTGTTAAGGTCCAACACCCAGCAAAGGCTGTGGACTATAATTTCTCTTCTTGTAATTTACATTACACTACCATAAATGACTTAAAGCTTCTAAATTTTTCATTCAAGTGATACAGCTTGATACTCAAACAGGAGATTTTGGAGCCACCTGATAATATTGTGGTTTAGTACTGTTAATTTTGTTTCAAAATTTATATTTCCGCATGTTTTAATTATAACTATTTACTACAAATGGAAACATATAAAACTTACACTGACCCCGAAGTGTAAAATACTAAAATATGTGCATTACCCATTTCTTTTCTATATGAAGCAATAGGTGAGTTGAGACTCAGAAGAGATGTGACTGCAAAAAGAAAAAGGGACAAAAAGGACCTAGATGTTAGAGATGTTAGTTTTAATTATCATTAAGTTGCCTCATCTCATTTATCAAGCACATCTAACTACCATTTTTTCCTTTATTGCTTCTCTGAATTTTCTTGCAGTCTGTCCTTGCTATTTTCCATGTTCTGCTTCTGTCCATGTACTTTTCTCTTTTAGTTATTACAATCATAACCTAGAAGAGGAAGGCCTTGGAGACCCCCCAATCCAGCATTTCTCAAAGTGCAATTTTCTGACCAACAAGTGGTATTAGAGCCAGCGGGTCCCCATCCCAGACCTATAGAATCAGAAACTCTCAGGGTGAGACTCAACCATCTGTTGGAATCCATCCTTCAGGGGATTCTGATGTATGTCAAGTTTGAGGCATCCCCAGATGACCTCCTTGTCATTCCCTAATGCCTTCTCTGCTCATCTTTTAGACTAGCCACTGCTTGCTGAACAGCTGTTTTTAACATGTGTCATTTGGAAACACCTTCACACAGTAGCCTCATTCATTTTTAACCTTCCACCAGGACTCCAGCCATCTGGGATGACTTTAAAGAACAGTGTATCATCAGGGTGCCTAGGTGGCTCAGTTGGTTAAGCATCCGACTTCAGTTCAGGTCATGATCTCACGGTTTGTGGGTTCGAGCCCCACGTCAGGCTCTGTGCTGACAGCTAGCTCAGAGCCTGGAGCCTGTTTCAGATTCTGTATCTCTCTCCTTCTCTGGCCCTCCCCTGCTCATGCTTGCTTGCTCTCTCTCTGTCTCTCTCAGAAATAAATAAATAAATAAATAATAAGTAAATAATAAGTAAATAAATAAATAACATTTTTAAAAAGAACAGTTTGTCCCTCAGATCCCCACAACCTACTATGTGGTTGCAGAGATGTTTAACACCTCACTGGGAAGCCGTTGACCAGTGGGGATGGGAACTGATGGCTGA
This sequence comes from Hyaena hyaena, assembly GCF_003009895.1. Lineage (NCBI taxonomy): Eukaryota > Metazoa > Chordata > Mammalia > Carnivora > Hyaenidae > Hyaena > Hyaena hyaena. The sequence continues at coordinate 879,825 of NW_024080633.1, forward strand.
ACGTTTCCACATCTACCCCATGGGTGGGAATTCTAAGGCACCTTATAACTGGCTGTCCATAAAGTGGGCAGCACAAAAAGAGATCTTTTGCTAGATCACCCTCTCCTTGTTTTAGTCTCCTGTCATCTTTCTTCCCTGAGATCACTTCATAAAAGAGATGGGCTGCATATAAGTAGGGTGGAAATCTAGCCTAAGAAAAAAAATTTTTTTGAGAGAGAGAGAGAGAGGGAGAGCACAAGCTGGGGAGGGGCAGAGAGAGGGAGGGCCCAGCCTGGAGCCTGATGCGGGACTTGATCTCACCACCATGATATCATAACCTGAGCCGAAATCAAGTCGGGCACTTAACACACTGAGCCACCCATGCACCCCAGGAATAAATTCTTTTATTTTAAAGATGAAACAACTGAATATCGTTGGTATTCCTTTTTAGACGAGCCTACCAAGAAGAACTAGAAAAGTCCTCTGTATAGAGGAAAGAGCATCTATGGTATCCATTGTAAATTGCAGGGATTTGGATTGGATGTATTTTTGCTGTTCATTGGGGTTTTTTGTTTTGTTTTGTTTTACTTATCTCAAAAAAGGCAAGTTTTAAAGTGAGTGATGCATTCTTCAATAAAGTAGAGAAGAAATTATAGCCCCAAGTATACCTAGTCTGTAGCAATTACTGGAATATTTTTGTTTCTATATACATAGAAAAGGTGAATTTTTCCACATTTCAACTGGGAGTAAGGAGTTTTAGTAATGGTATGGTTCAGTATGACTCATTGGCTCCATGAAGCATTAACTTCCACACATGTGTTTTGGTGCTATGCATATGTATGGGGAGGGGGGATGATCCAGTCTCTCCTGTACCAAAAAAGCAAGTGAATTCCAGTAAAAACTGAACTTAAGTAGGAGCAGAAAAAGCTTATGCAAACCTTGCTATTAACTTAATGCATCACAAAATGGCTTCATCTAAGTGTGTTTTGTGCCTTATTTTCTAACATCTGTAGTAGGATTATAAAAATAAGCTTCTTAGAGAAGGAAATACTTTCTTTTCTCAAAATTATTTTGCCCTCAATTATGAATATTACTTCAAAATTCATATTTATATTCTATTCTATAAAGGTATCTTTTTAAATATTCTTTTTCAACCCACACATAATGCAAATGTTTTAAAATCGTAACAATGAGACACACTACATCCAAATCCATAAGATAGTTCCACTAAGGTAATATCTATTATGCTGCTTTATGCTTTTTCTTTTTCATACTTATTTTCTTAATTTTTTTTTTAATTTATTTCTAAGAGAGGGAGAGAGACAGCATGAGCAGGGGAGGGTCAGAGAGAGAGGGAGATACAGAATCCGAAACAGGCTCTAGACTCTGAGCTGGCTGTCAACGCAGAGCCCGATGCAGGGCTTGAACTCACGAAACGTGAGATCTTGACCTGAGCCAAAGCCAAACGCTTAACCGATTGAGCCACCCAGGCGCCCCTCTTTTTCATACTCAGATACACGCATTTTAAAACTACACGAGTATCTTTCAAAGAATTATATTTAAATGACATGTTTGGCCCAGCAGTATACTGGAGTGAAATGCTTACATAAGATGCATTATTTTAGTCATTCACTTGTATGCAAAGATAGGGTTTGGAACAAAGAGTAATTTTATTTAAATAAATTATACGTAAGTTATGCATTTCCAATAAGGCCAAATCTTCAATGTTTTTCATGGGAAATATTTCACCTTTTACAATATGCTCCTTAAGTTAGTAGAATAAAAGGATTTGAACTGCAATTTTAAAGTTGCAGAAAATGATCATGTAAGGGCTTAATTTCTTTTCTAATTATTTTCTTCTCTTAGAATTTTTAATTCAGTGATATTCTTGGGAGACATCACCCAAAAATTACAGAATGTCCTTTCTTTGTTATATAGCCATTAAGTAAATATTTGAATCTTTGAACCTCTACCATAAAAACAGTTAGGGATCACTACCAACACTTAAGAAATAAGTGAGCCTGGTTATAGAAAGCTTTATACAGATAGGATTAAAAAATGACTTTCTCATTTTCCAGGCCAGAGAAACTCCCTTCAAGCCCAGGTGGAGGTCTTGGTATCACTCATGTGTATTTTACAGAAGTCAATTTGATATAGAAGCAAACTTGACACAGACGTCACAGACACACAGACACACACACACACACACACACACATCTGTGAACGTGTGTCCTTTATTACTTACAAAAAGCTATTTATGAAAGTTTCCTTCCATTACAAGACAAAGCTGAGTTCCTGTGTTGCCAGAGACAGTATTATAAAATAAATTCTGTCATCTTAACAAACACTGTAATGTTACTTTAACACTTTTAAGTGTAGGCTTGGTACATCTATACACTGGATACATTTGGAGCTACCAAAAGGGACTCTTCGTTTATGCAATAAAATAGTTGAATTTTAAATGCATTTTGTTAAGTGAAAGAAATTAAACCTAAAGGCCTACATACTGTATGGTACCATTCATCAAACATTCTAGAAAACCAAAACACAGATAAACAGATTCAGATATGTGGCTGCCAAGGGCTGGATGTTAAGAAGAGGGGGTTGTCTACAAAGTACTGACGCAAGGGGATTTCAGGGTAACAAAACTGTTCTGTATGCTACTCAGATGGTAAGATACACAACCCTATGCATTTCCACATCACCAGGAATGAATTTAACCATATATAAACATTCATTTTATTTTTAAATAGCTTTGTTGATATATAATTGATATACAAAGAACTGCACATACTGAATGTGTACAATTTGGGAAGTCTGGATACATGCAAACATCCATGGCACCATTACCACAATCAAGGAGACAGACATATCAAACACCTACTAAACTTTAAAAACCCACCTTGCATGCCAGGGGGATCCCAGAATGGAATGCAGATGATGACAAATGAATCTAACTACACGTGGCAAGCAGATTTCTAAAGTGGTCCCTGTTTTCCCTCCACTGCCCCTGGGGCTGTAAAGACAGTAAGATCTCGCACCCATGACTATGTTTTGTTATATTCCAAATGGAATTTTTCAGATACAGTTAAAATTACAAATCAACTGGCTTTCAGTTAATCAAAAGAGATTTTCCAGATGGATCTAATAGCATGGGCAGTTTAAAAGCAGAGAGTTTTCTCCAGCTGGTAAAAGAAGTGGGATCCTAGGCAGGACTCACTGCTGACTTTGAAGCAATGGGGTCACTGATGGGTTTGAAGTTAGAGGGGGCTACATGCAAGGACTGGAGAGTAACTTCTAGAAGCTGAGAATGACTGACAGCCAGCACAGAAATAAAGACCCCAGTCTTACAGCCTCAAGGAACTGGCATCGGTCAACAACCTAAATGAGGCTGTGAGCAGGTCCTCCCACAGAGCTTCCACACAAAAGCCCAGCACAAGGGACGTCTTGATGTCTGCCTTGTATGACCTTAAGCAGAGAGTGCGGTAGAGCCCACCTAGGCTTCTGGCCTATCCAACTGTGAGCTAATAAATAGATATTCTTTTCAGCTGCTAGGTTGTGGTGAATTAACACAGCACTAGAAAACTAATACACTGCATTACAAATGTCTGGCATATCCTCACTGGAGGTGGTGGGGAGAAAATGAGCTGACCTATATAACTTTGGAAAACAGTGTTCTGACTGGATATTGAAGATTAAAGACAAAAGATATGCACATAAACACTGTACTCTAATGGGTAGTTTTGTTTCTCATAGGAGTAAAGGCTAGCAATTCTGAAGCTACTTTATATGCATACTAGGATTAAACAAGTAAATAATTTGTACATCATGGGAGCCAGGTTTCTCATTATCCCAGAAAGAAGTTACAAAAAAGCAGGGGGAGAAGGCTAGAATGTGGATTAGGGTGTATATATAAATATAAACTCATGTTTATAGTTAGATACAGAAATAAAAACAGGGCAGATGTATACATGAGTTAGCATACAAACATTTCCTAGCTCTGGGACCCTAGGATTGGTGATGCCCCAGTAGCAGTAGTGAACACATCTAGTACCCAAATCTTAATTTCTAACTACCATTCCAATAAAAGGAACCAGGGCTCCTTGGAGAAATGGCTGATTTTGAACTGGGGCAGGAAATGTCCACAGTGAGCCTGGAATATCTCACTGTCCTTAAACAAAACAAGAATAAAGAAATACAGAAAGGATGTTAACAAGGGACAGGAGTCAATGGAAAGAGCCCACAATGGCCAAATATGGAACATTAGCAGTAAAATAAATATTGATGTTTTTGGACTGTAACCCAAATAATGAAATAAATATCCATTGGCCTGTGCTGATAGTAATAAATGATAGTAATAAATGACTGAATAAGTTAGGGGAAACAGAACATTTTTCCTCACAGAAGAATTTCAGATAATAAGTATAGAAGGAATTCAAACTGTGTTCATAAGGTTAATGAGGTTGAAACCAGCAGAAAGTTTAAAGCTTATTTTTCAGAGAACCGTTTCCCCTAAATCCATTATTGTTTGTTTCTAGACCCCACCAACAAACCCACTAGCTGTCTCTGTAGAAGCCTGGACCTCAAGGCCAACTAACAGGGGTCCAGCCTTCAAACGAGAAAAGCCCTGCATTCCTTGCCCAAGATAAGGAGACCAAGACCCATCCAATTTATACCAGCTCTCAGAGCATGCCCATGGCGCCTTCTCCTTGTCCTGAGATAGCCTGGTGTCAGGGGCTGAATTTTGCCTCATTCTGATGTTAAATTTCTACACAAAGTGAACACAGGATGTATGCTACCAATGTTTGCTCAATGCACATGCTCCATCTTTCCTCATGAACAGTCATTAGTTCTCCTACCCTTTCCATCAAAAGATAGATCATTTCAACCCCTATGATTCTAACCAACTTGTTCTCTCCCCAGTCGGGGAGGGGGATTTGAGGTGTGTCCTCCTTTCTACCTTGTTCGGCTGCCTTTTGAATTAACGTCTGGTGCTGTAAACCTCCTGTCTCAGCTTTTGGCTCTGCTGCACAGTGGGCAGATGGCTTGGGTTCAGTTACAGAATGAAGGAAATGGAAAATCACCTTTAGGACACCACGATAGTAACTGCCTCAGGCAAAAATCCGGAAGAATGCTAAAATTAGTACCAGGGCAGAACTTGTGGGAATGGCAAGATGGCAAGCACGGTCTCCTGAGTACCTCCAACAAAAACTTATTATTATTGGAGTTGTTTTAACCTAAATCTGCAACACTTTTGATACTCCTCCCCCAGAAGTCTACCTCGATCATGTTCCCCGTGACTGTGGGCTGGACTTCGTGAGCTGCTCCTAACACACTGATTATGGGGAAGGGAAAAAAATCCTAACTTTAGTGTGGAGAACACTGACAGACACCACTTTAGACAGGTGGTCAAAGTAATTCTTTCTGTTTATTTTACATGGATCTCAAAGACTAGCTTCAGTTTTTACAGTGGCCTATCCTTTAATGAAAACAAAATAACAAAACATTCTGGCTATTCTACTCTTTGACCTACTTACTGTGATGCTTAATGTGTCAACTTACCTAGGCTGAGATGCCCAGAGAGCTAATAAAACACTGTTTTTCTTGTGTGTGAGGGTGTTTCTAGAGGAGATTAGCATCTGAGTCACTAGACGGAACGAAGAGACCCACGCTCATCAGTGTGAGTGGCCATCAAGAAATCCACGGACAGCAGCAATGGAAGAAATATGCCAGGGAAGGGCAAATTCTCTTCCTTCTTAAACTGGGATGTCCATGTGCTCCCGCCCTTGGACGTCAAATCCAGCTCCTGTTCTCAGGCCTTTGAACTCCGGGACTTGCAGCATCAGCTCGCCTGGCTCTCGGGGCCTTGAGACTTATACTGAACTCCGCCACCAGCTCTCCCCTTCTCCGGTTTGCAGGGGGCAGGCTGTGGGACTTCTCCAAGTCCTGCAGCAAATCGCCTCTTCTCTATGTCTCTAAAGAAGAGGTTCTGCTTCTCTTGGAGAACCTGCATACATTTATCTGCACCTTCCACCTTCCATATACACGGTCTTCATTTCAGCCATCCATATAAATTTAGATCCTTGAGAAAAAGAGCCACAGCCTGAGTCTGGAATCAGAGACATCTTGCAATTATTGTATCGTGGAAGCATATATAGGCATGTTTTTACTGATGAGAATTTTCATTCCATCTAGATCCAGGCATCAGACCCCTCAAAATGTTATAAAAAAAAGGAACCAGTAGTCTTGAGGATAGCCATTTTTGCTTTACTTATCTCTACGGACCAACCTAGTGCTTTCATAAAGAAAATACGTGGTGCTTATGTGAAATAAATTAATGAACAAGTGAAAGGTATAAAATATTTTCATCACTTGGCCCTTTACTGGGAAAAAAAAATTCTATCTGGATTTGAGAAATTTGAGCTTCTAGTTAAGCCAAAGTAGGAGCCACTGTCATTTATAGACAATGAATTTATAGTTCAACGTAGAACCTTCTTATGCATTGTTTCATCCTCATAAATAGAGTAGCCATGTGTCCTGGTTTATCCCCGCTGTCCCAGCATATTCTTTCACCCTGTCTGGTTTGGCATTCATCCTGGACTTTTCATATTTTAATAAGGTATTATTGTAGTACTTACACTCGCATAAGCTAAGCTGGATTTGACAGAGCTGCATTGTGTTCTTTCAGCTTCTGCCAGAGCCTGCGAATGAAATGTCTGAGTCATAGGTGCAGGGAAACAGAGAGCTTACGGAAACATGTGGTTAAATCCGCACGAGAACTGGCTATAACCTCTTCTCTTTTCCAAGCACTTTACAGACACTAGGTAATTAACACCTCCCTCTCAAGGACGGCATGCAGGGCGCTTGCTGATAAAATTAAGTGCTCTATGACAGGAGCAGCTAGGGACAGTGACCCCAACAGTGTCAGGCACTGATGGGAGGAAAGGAGGATCTGAGGCTCCTGCTGGTCACTTAGCGCACTGGCGCGCTGTGTGGTGTTTGCTCTGCGGCCTCTGGGGCCCACAAAGCTGCTCGGCAGACAGGGGGCAGTGGAGAGCGTGGGAAATTACGGGCTAGACAATTACAAGTTAGGGCCATGAAATAAGTGTGCAAAGACGTAACAGTCTGAAATGCTTGCTACAGAGGTTCTGTCATATGTTGTGTGGGTGAATCTATTTCACTTATGCATTTTAATGCTCTTTTTTGTTTTGTTCTGAAAACTTAAAACTTGAAAGCGCTCAAAAAGGTATATTAAATTTTTAAAAATCATAAAATTTGAGGTCAGATGTATACAGTGTGTATATCTTACCAGCCACAGGAACACCAGAAGACATGAGCATCTATTTGCTAAAAGAGCATAGCATCTGTTTCAGAGTGGGTTGCTGTGTTAAGAAGATAAACCCAAAGTCTAAACCCGCAACCATCTGCAGTAAGTGCTCGGCTCTTCATTTAGATCAAGTGATTGTCCTCCTAAATTAATTCTGCTTATTAGTTTCATCCCAAATATTCTCTATACACAAAAAGGGTAAAACAGTGACTGTTAATATGTCAGCTCCATTTGTAAAATAACAATGAAAACAACTCCTCAAAAATGAAATGATGCCATTTTATATCAAGACTATCACATAATTTAAACACAAAATTATCTGTTAATATATTTCAATAAGCATTCTGTTTTTCCATCCAGTTACTGGAATAAAATTTAGGCTCTGAGAAGCTTAGCTGGTAAAAGGTAAAACAGCTGTTGTTATTGTAGATGTTGTTATAAATTCAGTAATGTCCTATTTTGAGGAAAATATTATTTGATTTTGTAGTGATAACTCTAATAGAAATTTTGGTGGAACAGAGCACCTTGATAAAAACCATGTTCTTAATAAATTAAGAAATCTATAGATTAGAAATGTGTTTAAATGTGGTATGTATCACACATCATATCGATCATTTCATCACTGCACTTAAATTAGGCAGGTAGAGCATATCAAATGAGCAACCTAATAAACTGCATCTTTGGAAGGTTAGGAGCCTTTTAGGAACTTGCAATTATTGATATGAAGTTTGCAAAGAGAATTAAAATGATTTACTCTTGGAAATCATTTACTCTTGGAAAATAATGAGAAATACCCAAACTTACAGATAAGAGCTAACCTGGCATATAAAATTAGGTTTGGACTTCTATAACAATATTTTAGAGTATCCCAAGTTCCCATTTATAATTGGAAAAATACATCTTGGAACCACACTGAGAAAACCTACAGTTTGGGGAAACATCAAAATTTGATGAAATGTTCAAAATAATCATTAATAGAAACAACTTGTCAAACTCTTGCTTATATACATATTTGACAAAGAAAAGTACTTTCTATGTGGGCAAAAAGCCAGTCCTTGTGAAAATATCAGAATATTTATATATCTCAGTGTGAAATAAACAGACTTGAGGGTAACCTCCACTTAGCAGAATTTGCTCGGACTTTACTTGATGACTATGTACTTACCATTTTTTCTCAGATTTAAGAATATTATGATTTATGGAAGAGTCCCTTGAACGTGCAATACTTTCATATTTATGAACCAAATGCAATTTCGAAGAAAAGCACTTTTATTTTTATTTATTGATTTATTTTTTTTAATGTTTTATTTATTCTTGAGAGAGACAGAGCACGAATGGGAGGGGTACAACAAGAGAGGGACACAGAATCCGAATCAGGCTCCAGGCTCTGAGCTGTCAGCACAGAGCCGGACACGGGGCTCAAACTCACAAGCCACGAGATCATGACCTGAGCCGAAGTCAGACGCTTTACCAACTGAGTCGCCCAGGCGCCCCAGACACTTTTATTTTAAAAAATTAAAATAATTTTTAGGAAAAATAAATCAGAAAATACCAGATACACATTATTAAAGACAGGGCTAAGAAGCAGACTAAAATACATAACTATGAACCAAGAAATACTCTATATACTTAATACTAAACTCTGCTTAATAAATAGCAAGTTTTTTGTTTAATGTACATAAATGTATTATTATTAGCTTTATAGAAATTGTTTTACTTAAGGAAATACTTTTGGAATAAAACTGTACTATAGATATATCAATATATAATGACCCAATTATATATATTTAACTAAAATTATTAAATTTAGATACAAACAAGACTGAAACAGTACAAAATTTAGATAGTTAAAACTACTAGCAAGAGAAATTAAGATAAAATTAGATAAATTTAACTATTTTAAATTTTTATTTCACTCTCAGAAGTGCTATCCAAAACATTTGGATGATCAATTACAAGAAAAATAGTAACTCTAAAGGATACAAATAATATAGATTGCTCGTGTGACTAATTTACTTTCACAAAATAAACAGAAGACCCAAATTTGCTGTCAGATGAGAGCTAAAATAGCACACAAGATTTAGTTTTTTCTTCTGTAACTGTTTTTCAGAGCATACCAAGTCACACAGCTCAAAGTCACAGAACTAGGACACTGGAAGGTCAGGGACTTGAGCCAAGTCTACAGAGAAGCATTTAGTGAGAATTTACGATCTAAAGAACAGCATACCATGTGCAAGAAACACTGATAATATTCTCAATATGCTTCATCAATTCAGAACACAGAAAGAAGGAATAGAAACAATTAAATAACACAGAAGTCTTTAAGAGGTCCAAAATATCAAATTTTAAATTAAAGAACCCCAAAAAATGACATACAAAATAATATACTGCTGATCCAAAAGGCCTTAAGTTAGATTACTGTTTGGAAGAATTCTGAACCATGCCTTCATGCAAAGGAAGAGGCAGAAGTCCATTCCAGACATCTGGGCTGGGGCGCTGTGGTTTGGTGGTAACTATGTGCAATGCAAAAAGCAAGCCCAGCACAGCATCTGTAGAAACGTGAGCATCCCTAATGACCAAAGATCAGGAGTTACGATCACCAAGTAGAATGCTGGATTTTAAAGGCTGTGTTAGAAAAGCTAGATAAAATGGAAGTATTAGAGCTTCTTAAACAGGAAAAAAAAAAAAAAAAAAGATGTAGTAAAGTTAGCCTATAGTTAAGAGCATCAACTTAACAGTCACTTATTCATTCATACATTCCACACTCACTCACTGAATGTAAGCAATGTACCAGAAACAGCTCTATGCAGCGAGGAGAGAACAATAAATGAAACAGGCTCCGACTGAGGTGTTGGTGGGTGTGATGATCTTTGTGATGGGTCCACCCGGCTAGGCTGCAGTCTCCAGTTACTCAGTCAAACAAGAATCTAGGTGAAGTTATTTTTGTAGATGTAATTAAAGCCCATAATCTGTTGATTTTAAGGAGAATATTCTAGATAATCTGAGTGGCCCACATTTAATCAGGTGAAGGGCCCTAAGAGTAAAACCTGAGGGCTTACTGAAGGAGAAAAAAGCTGAGGTGCCAGGGTGGCTCAGTCGATTAAGCGTCTGACTTCAGCTCAGGTCATGATCTCACAGTTTGTGGGTTTGAGCCCCGCATCGGGCTCTGTGTTGACAGCTAGCTCAGAGCCCGGGGCCTATTTCTGATTCTGTGTCTCCCTCTCTCTCTGACCCTCCCGTGCTCATGCTGTCTCTCTCTCAGAAATTAAAAAAAAAAAAAACAAAAAAAACCCACACACACATTTAAAAATTTTTTAAAAAAGAAAAAGAAAAAAGCAGTCCCAAATGGTAGAATATTTCAGTAAGATTTGGCCCATTCACACAAAAGAAACTTAGGCAAGCCATTAAAAATGCTTGACAGAAAAATTAAACAATAAGATAAAATGGCTGCAATATTTTATTATTAAGTCCAATTCAGAATACTTGGGACAATAATCCAGAGCTCAAACTTCTGTATAAATAGAGGTGTATTTTGATCCTGGGTCAATTACATGTCACCAGTACATCTCTGGTCCATTTATTTAAACTTCCTGAGCCCCCAGTCCCACTTCCCCAGGTCAGTATTGTGAGTGAAAGGGTGGAAGCTGTTCAACAGTTACCAACAATATGGAACAAATCTAGTTATCTTTTGTAAATGTATGTTTGATGTGTGTTCATACATATATATGAAAAATACACACTATATATAATATAGCCATATACACCCAGAGAGCAAAGTGTATATGTATTATTTAACTAAAAACACATAAAAGTATTTTCACTTTACACTGAATACCAAATGTAAATCTCTGGTTGGGTTTGTGAGTTCACTTCATTCAGTCTGTAAGTATTTATTAAAGTGCCTTTATGGTCCAGGTACAAAATGCTATAAGTGCAGGGGAGAGAGCAGTAAATATAAGTTTTCCTTGTTTCATTTATTTTCCAAGCTTTTGGTTATGAGTTTGAGTTACTTTTCAAATATACATAAAATTATTTAAGACTAAAAGAACTTCCCAGGTATTAAAAAGGAATATTAAACTTGTCCTAATGGTAGGTGTACAGAAAAGAAACACCAAAACATAATGACAAGGCACCTTGCTCCACCCAGGATGAAACTAAGTCACCCTGCACCTGCTCTCAAAGCAAATGGTGTGATTTTCTCTGCTCTAAGTAGTTAAGCCTCAGACTTCTCTTCTACACGTCTTAAGTGAGTCCTGCTGCTACTTCAGTGAGGTCTCATGATCACATCTCCTTTTCTAACAGCCTTCAGAGTTCCATGGACAGATTTCCTCTGGCCACAGGCTTCCTGGAAATGTTTTCCAGCAGGATCTGCCTTTACAGAAGCTTATCTCATCTGTGCTAAAGAGGGAGTGTGTGTGTTTGGCTCAATTGCCCGTTCCACTACCTTCTGTTTCCTCGCTGAAAGAGGAATTACAAGAAACATGATCTGTCTGGTTCTCTGATCACAGGCACCCACCGTGTCCTCAATTTCTGTCTCTGTAAAAGGAGCACAATGATGGCCACCCTGTTCACCCCCACACCCCCAATAAAATATATTAGCAGTTAATAAGTGGGTTTAGAAATGCAAACATACCGTTATGATATAAAAGAGTGTTATAAATTGTGTTAAGTGACTACAAGCACATCTCCTTAAAGGCATTTTCCTCTGGGGCCATTGTTTCTATATGTTACAAAAAGGATATCACCTGGACCAGTTTCACTCGGCTATTACAAATGTTACATATTTGTATATATAACATCTAAAAATGTTATTTTAAGCTACAAGAAAATTGTCCTCCAAAAAAATGTCAGGTTAGCACTTATCAATAGTAATTTGAAATACGCAGGATGTCAAGGTGAACTATGTACTTCCATCCTTACAGATAAAATATACTACCTGAGTTCAAAAGCATTTATTCAAATGCCTCTCCTGAGAGGTTAACAGGGCTGCTGCTGCTGCTAGAACATTCGGTGCACTGGATGCAGACAGACCCAAGGAGTCTGTGGCTCTGTTGGAAGATTAAGGACTCTCCACTCCCCATGTTACTGCCAGCTCCCAGCGTCCTCATCAATCTCTCCAGCAGGCTGAGGGGGTACTGCTTTCTTACTGCAGTTTTATAAACAGGACTTGGTGAGCTATTGTTGCTACATACACTCATGCCTGACTACAAAAAAAAATACTTGAATTCAAACTTTGGAGAACAGAAAATTGGCTGAATGCCAAGAGGCAAAGAAATTAGGTCACTGGACGCCCACAGGAGTTCTCTCTCTCTCTCTCTCTCTCTCTCTCTCTCTCTCACACACACATACACACACACACACACACACACACACAGCACCAGTTTATTTCTCCAAGCCCCAGATGCTGATTCTCCGTGGTGACATCACATGGACATTGAAGGGATGTGGCAGAGATGAGCACAAAGATAATCCATCAATATGCATTATTTATTGTATAAGGTTAGTTGTTGATTCCACTTATGCTTTATTTCTCTTGCTTTCACTTTGTGTATACAATTCTTGCCAGAATTAATCATTCCTTTCCCCCATGGTCTCACAGCGGGTTGTTTGTTCCTCACTCGGTCTTGTGCTGTCACTGGTTTGCATCAGCTATTCTCCATCTGTTCCCTCCCCAGCTGTACCCCACACCTACTCCTCAGTATACCACAAAAAACACACCCCAAGGGAAGACCCCCATAATGCATTACACCTACTTCAAAAGCACACTGTTATCTAGATAACTTTGAATACCCTGACTTTTTTTTTTTTCCAAAAATAAGTGTTAAGAAACAAGTGTTGGTGAGGATGTAGAGAAAAAGGAACCCTTGTACACTGTTGGTGGGAACGCAAATTGGTACAGCCACTGTGGAACACAATATGAAGGTTCCTCAAAAAATTAAAAATAAAACTACCCTATGACCCAGGAATTGCACTACTGGGTATTCACCCACCGCCCAAACAATAGAAAAACACTAATTCAAAGGGATATACGTACCCCTATGTTTACTGCAGCATTATTTACAATAGCCAAGATAGATGAATGGATAAAGAGGATGTGGTATGTATATACAATGGAATATTCAGCCATCAAGAATGAAACCTTGCCATCTGCAAGGATGCCGATGCAGCTAGAGAGAATAATGCTAAGTCAGAGAAAAGACAAATACATGATTTCACTCATATGTGGAATTTGAGAAACAAAACAAATGAGCAAAGGTAAAAAAGAGAGAGAGAGAGGCAAACCAGACATAAGACTCAACTACAGGGAACAAACTGATGGTCACCAGAGGGAGGGAGGGATGAGGGGAATAAGGGACAGGGATAAAAGAGCACACTTAACATGATGAAAAAAATAAAATTATTTTAAAAAGTTAAGAAATCAAAAGAAGAGAGTTTCAAAACTAAAAAAAATAATAAAAGTAGCATAAAATCATTAAAAAAATCAATGACAGGGAGGCTTTTCTAGATCTCTGTTTCAAAGGAAGGAACCCAACTCCTACCTGCTTAAGACAAGAACAAGAAAGTAATTTACTGGTGCCTGGCCACTGGCACGTCCAGGGGTGTTCGATGCCGTCAGGACTGGCCTGTGCTCTCCTGCGACAGCCTCCTTTACTGGCATGACCCACTCAGGCAGCACTCCTGGAAGACCCTGCCAGATGCACAACCAGCGAGCAACTACCAAACTGAAACCCAATGGCTTGAGTAAAATCCCAGGACTGGCTCTCTTGGCTCGGTTTGGGTCAAATGTCCTTCCTGAACCCATCACTGTGGCCAAGTGGTTTTGGTGCTTGAGGGCCTGGCCTGAATCACATGACTGACTCCCCCTGGAGACAGGAGGGGGAGTCACCCCTATCCAAGCCACTTTTACTGAGGGGCCTGGGCACTGCCCAAAATAAATCCAGCTGCAATTATCAGAAGAAAGGATGGGTCTTGGGCTTCACAACCAAATCTGCAGTCCTGTTTACCAGGGGGAAGGTTACTACTGCCAGGTTTGATCGCAGGGCCATACCTGGAGGGCATAAATGGTAAGGCCCACTGAGGCACAATTCCCCAAAGCAGTGGGTACTGGGAACACAGTTGCATGCTCAGGTAGTCTTGGTGGGGGACAGAGGCAGGAATAAATAAATAAAACAGCAGAGTGGATAAATGGATGGGCTCTCAAGTCAGAGATCTAGATTTGAATCTACCTGGATTTATTGTTTACTATTTTACTTCTGACCCTGAGTTTCTTCTGAAAACTGGGTTAATACATGAACAGTGCCTACCTTTTAAAACTCTTAGGAAAATTAAGTGGAATAACCTACATAAAGGATTTAGCTGTGTTCCGAGAACATAGTAAATGTTCAATGAATGTCTGCTATTATATTATAGGTCTAGGGGCTTTGTTTCATGCACAGAACATTCACCAAGACAGAATATATCCTGGATCATAAAAGACACTGTGCCAAACCCAAAGAACTGAAATACAAAGCATTTTCTCTGTCCATAAATGAATTAATATAGGAATTCAGAGAAATATAAATAGAAGAATATACAAATATTTAGAAATATAAAGAACATATATACAATTAATCCATATGCAAAAGGATAAATCTCCAGAAGTCTTAGAAAATATTTCAAACTGAATGAAAATGAAAATACAGGACACCTAAATTTGCAAGATGCCGCTAAAGCAGTCCTTGGAGAGAAATTTTATGCATTAAATGTTTACATTAGAAAAAGAGTACCAAATCAATAATCCAAGAAATTAGAAAAAGGAGAACAAGGGGCGCCTGGGTGGCTTAGTCAGTTAAGCGTCCGACTTTCACTTAGGTCATGATCTCGCGGTTCGTGGGTTCGAGCCCCGCGTCGGGCTCTGTGCTGACTGCCAGCTCAGAGCCTGGAGCCTATTTCAGAGTCTGTGACTCCCTCTCTCTCTGACCCTCCCCTGCTCGCGCTCTCTCTCTCTCTCTCTCTCTCCTAGAAATAAATAAAAATTTAAAAAAAGAAAAAAAAAGAAAAAGGAGAACAAAACATAACTGAAGCAAATAAAAAACATGGAAATTTTAAAGATGAGAGCAGACACAAATAAAATTAAGAACAGATAAATAAAATGAAAAGCTGGTTCTTTAAATAGATCAATACAATTGATAAAGTTCTTGCAATAGACTGACAATGGAAGAGAGGGAGGGTGAAGATATAAATTATCAATATCAGGAATAAAAATTGTCAACAATATTTGAGATACTAAAATAACCAATTAAAAAATGGAAATTGTCAATGTCAGTATGACAAAGTCTTTGCTTTTGTTTGGTTTTTTAATGTTCAGAAAGAGAGAGAGATAAAGAGCACGCAGAAGATTGGCAGAGAGAGAGATAACCAAGCAGGCTCCACACTGTCAGCATAGAGCCTGACTGGGGGCTCAATACCACAACTGGTAAGATCATGACCTGAGCTAAGATCAAAAGCCAGACACTTAACCAACTTAGCCACTCAGACACTCCAATAAAGGTTTTTTTTAACTGAATTCACATTTAAGTCAAGAAAGCTCTGGGGCACCTGGCTGGTTCAGTCAGTGGAGCGTGCAACTCTCAATCTCAGGGTCATGAATTCAAGCCCCACATAAGTGTGGAGCCTACTTAAAAAATTAAAAAAAAAACAAAAACCAATCAATCAATCAATAAATCACAAAACTCCAGGCCAAGGTGGTTTTACTGGCAAATTTTACCAAATATTAAAGAAGAAATGGGAGGAATTCTAACTTTTTCTACAAAAATAAGAGAGGCGGCACTTCCAAACTCATTTCATCATGTGGGCATTACCATGATAGTAGCTTCGTATAGAACCAATACAGAAAAGGAAAACTACAGACCAATATCTCTTATGAGGACAGATGCAAAAATCCTCAAAAAGAGTTATCAAATAGAATCCATAAATTGTAACGGGACAAAGGCAATGATGGCAGGTACAGATAGGGAAATGATGGGTTACGTCCCTGATACAGAACTTCCTTTATTTCACTCTTGCAACAAGCAGGTGAGGCAACCTTTCTTACAGCCATTTACAAGATGAGAAAACTCAAATACTCGTAACTTAAGTGACGTGTGTCACACGGTTTAGCCTAGGGCAGGGTTGGGGATCCGAAGACCCACAGACTCGTGTCTGCATCGAGTCACAGTTCTGCTACAACCACACAGCTTTCTGTCATTTGCCAGTGATCCACACGGCTCTGGAGCAGGAAGTGACAAGGGTTTCCTACAGGACAGGCTCCTGAGTGACCATTGCGTGGCCTCAGAACAGAAGGGCTGCACAGATGTGTTAAAGGAATCACTGTTTACTCTTTGGGGACAATCTGGCATTGGTGCAAACGCAATGGTCCTGGGGGGCCTGAAAGAGTTAATGCACACACACCCCACCCTCCGTGAGTTTGCAAAAGAGCAAATATGCATTAATGTCTTTTGATCTTGACATTCATTATTTAAATCTGAAGTAGATTCATTTTAAAAATTGTTTATTAAAGTATAACATTAGGGTTACCAACTCTAATTTTACTTGATAGGTCTTGATGTGAATATGGGAATCAAAAGATATAAATAATAAAGAAAAGATCATATGATCTTCCAGAAAAAGTAATGCAAGGGTGGGGCTAATTTTGTGATATCCATCTTTAACAGTCTTGGAGCTACTCACTCTAAAGAACTCCATGGGATTTTTTTTTCCTTTTGATGTGGACCATTTCATTCTGTGCTCCTTTTTCCAACTCAGTGTATTTTATAATGATATCCATCATGTCTGTTTGTCAGTTTATGGCAGCTTAAAAAATTGCCTCAAGGCCAGTAATGAGAAGAAATCTTTCCCACTTCCTCTAGATTGTTTTATGTGCTTCACAGTTTTCTGCACCAAATAATAAAAAAATAACATTGCTTTTGAAACTGTCCTGTATCTTGCCTCGTTTTCTTCTCCTTTTAATCTTTTATGGTTTATTTCCCTTTGCTTCACTATGTTTATTCTACTGTGCTTTTGTTCATAATTAACAAGATATAAAAGACATGAATATATTCTCAAAATGGAAAGTTTTCTAAAGACCTTATTTCAGCTGGCCTTTAATCCACATGAAGACAATTATCTGGAATTTTATAAATATATACACCTATATACATAATATATATTATAAACATATATAAAATAAACATACTTATAAACATAAAAAGTATATATATATATACAAGTAAATATTATATTATCTCCTTAACAAGACAGTCCACATTTTAAGAGCTGATGAAATAGACATCAATACAAGCTAGAGAAGATAGCTGAGTTCTCAAGAACTGCTGGTGAACTCCAATATGGAAAGAAACTTACAGATTCCTCAGCTGGGTTATACTAGCACCTGGACGTGGCCATGAGTCTTGGAAAGGTCAGTTGTTTCTGATGTCACTAGAAACATGCTGGTGATGACCAGGGGAACATGGGGGATTTTTCAGGATGGCATGTCTTTTACTCTTACTCTTTTTTGTTGTTGTTGTTTTCATCCTAAATCCCTGCCTATCTAACATATCAAGTTGTGCAATAATTCCATGCTTGGATTACCATTTAGCTGTGCCTGGCATTTCCCAAAACATTATTTCCATGGCCATTCTGTCACAAAAAGCTTTAAGCTACCTTCTGGAGTCAGGAGGCATGTATGTAATAAATTATTCCAAGACAAATAGTTTCTAAAGAATATCCCCAAGTACTTAGGGAGAGAAGATGGCAGAGCAGCATAGAGACCCTCAGCTTGTCTTGTCCCTGAAACTCAGCTAAGTCAGCACCAAACCATTTTGCACACCTAGGAAACTGATCCAAGGATTAACACAACAGTCTACATAAATTGAGCCACAGAATTCGGCAGGTACATGGTGCGAAGAGATGCACTGGGGAAGAGAAAACCCACAGAAGAGAGGGAGCTGTTTTTGCAGAGAGAGAATAAAGAATGGGGAAGAGTGTGGCACATCGGGAGTACAGGAAAAACACCCTGAAAGTAGCTGGAGAGAAAGAGAGAGAATGAGTGAAAACCTCTCAGGAGACTGAACAAGAAATCTGTTCCTCTGTTCCCCAAAACCACTGATGGGAAGAAAAGAAAGGGTTTCAATACCACCAGGACTCTATAAACAGTAGAGAGCAGAGTCTGAAGTTCCAGAGCTCAGTGCCTGGCGGTGCTCTGGTGAGGAAGCAGGGCGAATGCCCAGGAGCAGGCAGTGGGGTTTGGAGGGGTCCATGTGCCACACAGGGAAAAGCAGTTCCTTTGCTGAGCATGTATTTGGCAGACACCATATGGCCTCCACACAGGCAAAGGTCCCAGTGGACTCCAGAAAGCAGCCACATTTGCTAGTATTAAGACAAAGACGCCAGAGTATGGTGAAACCTGCACCGGCTACATGTTGTATTTTGCCACAATCTCTGAACCTCTGATGCTGCGTGATCACACAAATGTTTTCTGGGGCAAGCTGGTACCTGGCCACAATCTCGGAACCTCTACCACAGCATGATCACAGGAACGTTTTCTGGGGTAAGCCAGCACCCAACTATTGCTCACTGAGACCCTCCCTCAGAGTGTTGGCATGGGTTTCTGAAGTGTGGGGTTTTGAAACAAAACCCAATCGGAGATAAAATTCTGGAAGGAGGTGCCATCTAGCACCTGGTCTGATAGGCAGCCAGCTATGACATGTACACGGTAGCAGCAGGGAGTGGGCAGAGGGTTGAGACAAAGGAGGGGTGCTTGACCATTAGTCGGTGAGAGCCAAAGTGCCCTTGCCAGACGCTAGGGAGCAGGTGAAGCCATTTCCACACATGTACGTGCCACACTGATTCATTCCAGTAAGCTAAGCAGCGCCGCCTAGGGGAGAATGGAGCCATTACACCAAGAGCTGCCCCACTGTATCCTCCAAGCACATTCCCTAGAAAACCAGCACATCCCTCCATCGATTTACTCTAAGGACTATAGGGTGCTTCATAGTTTGACTTCTAGGGGAAACTGAATATAACTTCATTCAAGTTACATTCTTTTCGCTGGTTCATTTATAAGTCCACTTTTTTTTTTTTTTTGCTTGTGTTTTGTTTAAATTGTTTTCATTATTTTTTTCCTTTCCTTTTTTTTGGATACAGAAAGAGAAAATTTTATTTTTCTTTTCTTTTTTTTAACTTTAAAATTTTTGTTATTACTTTTTTCTTGATTTTTTAAGTTCTTTATTCTACTTCATTTGCTTTATTGCATTTTATTCTATAATTTTTTTTAATTTTTTCTTACCTTTTGTTTCTCTTTTCTTTCCCCCTTTTCTCTATTCTATCAAGTGCCTTTCAACAAGCAGACCACAACACACCTAGGATCTAGCTTCGTTTGATTTTTTGTTTTGTTTTTAATTTTTTTAATTTTAATTTATTAATTTTACTTTTTTCTTCCTCCAAAATGACAAAATGAAGGAATTCACCCGAATAGAAAGAACGAGAAGAAATGACAGCCACGGGCTTAATAAACACAGATATAAGCAAGATGTATGAACTAGAATTTAGAACCACAATAATACAAACACTAGCTGGGGAGGGGAGACCGAGTGGCTTAGTCAGTTGAGCAGCCGACTCTGGCCTAGATCATGATCTCAAGGTTTGTGAGTTCAAGCCCCACATCGGGCTCTGTGCTGACAGCTTGGAGCCTGGAGCATACTTCAGATTCTATGTCCCATTCTCTCTGCCCCTCCCCCACTTGTGCTTTGTCTCTCAAAACTAAATAAATGTTTAAAAAAATGTTCAAGAAAAAGAATACGAACTGGGGTTGAAAGAAGCTAGAATTCCTTTCTACAGAGATAAAATTGGTAAAATCTAGTCAGGATGAAATTAAAATGGTATAACTGAGAAGACACAATGGCCAAGGATGGACAAAGCAGAGCAGGAAGTCACCAATATACAAGACAAAATTATGGAGAATAATGAGGCAGGAAAAAAAAAGGGAAACAAAGACAAAAGAGCATGACACAATACTTAGATAACTCAGTGACTTATTAAAAAGGAATAATATCTGAATCATAAGAGTCCCAGAAGATGAAGAGACAGAAAAGGGGGCAGGTTTCTTTGAGCAAATTATAAAAGAAAGCTTTCCTAATCTGGGGAAAGATGCAGATATCAAAATCCATAAGCATAGAGAACTCCCATTAGATTCAACAAAACCTGACCATCGATAAAACATATCATAGTCAAACTCACAGAATACACAGACAAGGGAAGAATTATGAAAACAACAAGGGGAAAAAAAAGTCCTTAACCTATAAGTGAAGATAGATCAGGTTTGCAGCAGACAGATCCACAGAAACCTGACAGGCCAGAAAGGAGTAGCAGGAGATATTCAACATGCTGAACTGGAAAAATATGCAGCCAAGAATTCTTCATACAGCAAGGCTGTCATTCAAAACAGACGAGAAAGAAAGAGTTTCCCAAACAAAAACTAAAGGAGTTCTTGACCACTAAACCAGCCCTGCAAGAAATTTTAAGGGGGACTTGGGAGGGGGCAAGATGGAGGAGAAGTAAGGAGCTCCATACTTGCACTCGCGCCCATACATCACACAGAAAAGATCTGAAGCCACTGGAAACCTTACAAAACCTGAGAGATTGGGAGGAAAAGGACGCAGAATCCACTGAGAAAGCCTTCTAATGTGAGTGCAAACTGGGGAAGATAAAATCGGGCGGGGATCGGAGACTCCAGGGTCGGAGGCAATCCCCTTCTGTGGAGAGTGAGGGGAAAAACAGAGAGTCTGGAACAGAAAAACCTCCGCTCAAGGGGAAAAACCTCCACTCGGGGCATAGAAAGACTGTACTTGCCAAATATGTGCACGCCAGGTCCCCTTGCGCCAACTGGTCCCGGGGGGGCTGAGCGCACAGACTGCTTCTTTGTGCTGGCTTCTGGCGGCTGGACTTCAGAGTGGCGGCACACCTGCCCCCATTGTAGCTCCCGGGCGGCTGGGACCCCCAGAAGAAATTTTAAGGGGGACTCTTTGAGTGGAGAAAAGATGAAACAAAACAAAAAAGACCAAAAGCAACAAAGACTAGAGAACATCACCAGAAACACCAACTCTACAGGCAACACAATGGCACTAAACTCATATCTTGTTTATTTATTTTTGAAGGAGAGAGAGAGAGAAACAGAATGCAAGTGGGGGAGGGGCAGAGAGAGGAGACACAGAATCTGAAGCAGAATCCAGGCTCTGAGCTGTCAGCATGGAGCCCTACGTGGGGCTTGAACCCATGAACTGTGAGATCATGACCTGAGCCAAAGTTGGACACTTAACTGACTGAACCACCCAGACACCCCAGTACTCACTCTAATGTCAATGGACTAAACGCTCCAATAAAAAGACACAGGGTATCAGAATGGATAAGAAAACAAGACCCACCTTTATGCTGGTTACAAGAGACCCATTTTCGACCTAAAGACACCTGAAGACTGAGGGGCGACTGGGTGGCTCAGTCGGTTAAGCGTCCGACTTCTTTTTACTCAGATCATGATCTTGTGGTTCATGGGTTAGAGCCCCACGTCAGGCTCCGTGCTGACAGCTAGCTCAGAGCCTGGAGCCTATTTCAGATTCTGTGTCTCCTTCTCTCTCTGACCCTCCCCTGCTCATGCTGTCTGTCTGTCTGTCTGTATCTCTCTCTCTCTCTCAGAAATAAATAAAACATTAAAAAAATAAAAATTTTTTAAAAAAGACACCTGAAGATTGAAATAAGGGATGGAGAACCATCTATCAGGCTAATAGTCATCAAAAGAAAGCTGGAGTAGCCATATTTATGTTAGAAAAACTAGATTTTAAAATAAAGATTGTAACTAGAAATGAAGGGTATTATATCATAATTTAGGGGTCTATCCACAAGAAGATCTAACAATTGTAAATATTTATGCCCCAACTATGCCCCCAATGTGGAGGCACCCAAATATATAAATCAATTAATCACAAACATAAAGAAACTCATTGATAATAATACCGTATTAGTAGGGGACTTCAGTACACCACTTAACAGCAATGGACAGATCATCTAAGCAGAAAATCAACAAAGAAACAATGGCTTTGAATGACACACGAGACTAGATGGACTTAACAGATATATTCAGAACATTTCATCCTACAGCAGCAGAAAACATGTTCTTCTCAAGTGCACATGGAACATTCCCTAGAATAGATCACACACTGGGACACAAATCAACCCTCAACAAGTTCAGAAAGATCAAGATGATACCTTGCATATTTTCAGACCACAATGCTATGAAACTCAAAATCAACCACAAGAAAAAATTTGGAAAGACCAAGAAAACTTGAGATTAAAGAACATCCTACTAAATAATGAAAGGGTTAACCAAGAAATTAAAGAAGAAATTAAAAAGTACATGGAAGCCAATGAACATGAAAACAGAACAACCAAAACCTCCAGGATGCAGCAAAGGCAGTCATAAGAGGGAAGTATATAACCTTCCTAAATAAGAAAGAAAGATCTCAGATACACAACTTAACCTTACACCTAAAAGAGCTGGAGAAAGAACAAATAAAGTCCAAAACCAGAAGGAAAACAATAAAGATCAGAGCAGATATCAATGATACCAAAATCAAAAAACCAGTAGAACAGATAAATGAGACCAGAGCTGGTTCTTTGAAAAAATTAACAAAATTGGTAGCCCCCGCCCAGCCAGACTGATAAAAAAAGAAAAGGATGAATGAAATAAATAAAACCATGAATGAAACAGGAGAGATAACAACCAGCAATGCAGAAATACAAACAATAATAAGAGAATATTATGAGCAATTATATGCCAACAAATTGAGCACTCTGGAAGAAATGGACAAATTCCTGGAAATATATGAACTAACAAAACTGTAACATGAAGAAACAGAAAATTTGAACAGTAAAGAAACTGAATAACCAGTAAATAAATGGAATCAGTAATCAAAAATCTCCCAACAAACAACAGTCTAGGGCCGGATGGCTTTCCAAGGGAATTCTACCAAACATTTAAAGAAGAGTTAACACTGAATCTTTTGAAGATATTCCCAAAAAATAGAAATGGAAGGAAAACTTCCAAACTCATTCCACAAGGCCACCATTACCTTGATTCCAAAACTAAAGCCCCACTAAAAAGGAAACTACAGACTAATTTCCCTAATAAACATGGATGCAAAATTTCTCAACAAGATACTAGAAAACCAGATCCAACAACACATTAAAAGAACTGTTCACCAAGGTCAAGTGGAATTTATTCCTGGGATGCAAGGCTGGTTCACTATCTGAAAATCTAACAATGTGGCACATCACATTAATAAAAGAAAGGATAAGAAAAACATGGTCCTCTCAATAGATGTAGAGAAAGCATTTGACAAAATACAGCATCTTTTCTTTTTTTTTTTTTAATGTTTTATTTATTTCTAGGAGAGAGAGAGAGAGACAGCGTGAGCAGGGGAGGGTCAGAGAGAGAGGGAGTCACAGACTGAAACAGGCTCCAGGCTCTGAGCTGGCAGTCAGCACAGAGCCCGACGTGGGGCTCGAACCCACGAACAGCGAGATCATGACCTAAGCGAAAGTCGGACGCTTAACCAACTAAGCCACCCAGGCACCCCACAGCATCTTTTCTTGATAAAACTCTCAAGAAAGTAGGGACAGAAGGATCATACTTCAAGATCATAAAAGCTATATATGAAAGACCCACCACTAACACCATCCTCAGTGGGGAAAAACTGACAGATTTCCCCCTAAGATCAGGAACATGACAAGGATATCCCCTCTCACCACTGTTAAGTCAACATACTATTGGAAGTCTTGGCCTCAGCAATCAGACAACACAAAGAAATACAAATCATACAAATTGTCAAGAAATAAGTCAAACTTTCACTCTTCACAGATGACAGGATATGGAAAACCCAAAAGACTCCACCAAAAAACTGCTTGAACTGATCCATGAATTTAGCAAAGTCACAGAAAATAAAATCAATGTATAGAAATTGGTTGCATTTCTACACACCAATAATGAAGCAACAGAATGAGAAATTAATCAATTGATCCCATTTACAACTGCACCAAAAACCAAAAAAAAAAAAAAAAAAAAAAAACCTATACACTGGAAACTATAGAAAATTTATAAAGAAATTAAAAAAGACTCCAAAAAAAAAAAAAAAAGGAAAAACATTTCATCCTCATAGACTGGAAGAACAAATATTGTTAAAATGTCAATACTACCCAGAGCAATATACATATTCAATGCAATCCTTATCAAAATAACACCAGAATTCTTCACAGACTAGAACAAATAAACGTAAATTTGTATGGAACCAGAAAGACCTTGAATAGCCAAACAGTGTTGGGAAAACTGGACAGCGACATGCAGAAAAATGAACCTAGACCACTTTCTTACACCATATACAGAAATAAATTCAAAGTAGATGAAAGACCTAAACATAAGACAGAAAGCTGTCAAAACCTAGAGGAGAAAATAGGCAACAAGCTCTTTGACCTTGGCTGCAGCAACTTCTTACTTGACGTGTCTCTGGAGGCAAAGGAATAAAAAGCAAAAATGTTGGGACCTCATCAAGATAAAAAGCTTCTGCACAGTGAAAGAAACAAGCAGCAAAACCAAAAGGCACTGACAGAATGGGAGAAGATATTTGCAGATGACATATCAGATAAAGGGTTAGTATCCAAAATCTATAAAGAACTTAACAAACTCAACACCCAAAAAACAAATCCAGTGAATAAATGGGCTAACGACATGAACAGACATGTTTCCAAAGAAGACATCCAGATGGCTAACAAACACATGAAAAGAGGTTCAACATCACTCATCATCAGGGAAATACAAGTCAAAAACACAATGAGATGTCACCTTTTGCCTGTGAGAATGGCTAAAATGAACACTCAAGCAACAACAGATGTTGACAAGGATGCAGAGAAAGAGGAACCCTTTAGCACTGCTGGTGAGAATGCAAACTGGTGCAGCCACTCTTGAAAACAGTATGAAGTTTCCTCAAAAAGTTAAAAATAGAACTACCCTACGACCCAGCAATGGCACTACTAGGTATTTATCCAAGGGATACAGGTATGCTGTTTCAAAGGAGCACAGGCACCTCAATGTTTATAGTAGCACTATTAACAATAGCCAAAATATGGAAAGAGCCCAAATGTCCTTTGGCTGATGACTGGATAAAGAAGTTTTGATGGGGGGGGGGGGGGGGGGGGGGGGGAGCGGTTCAAACCAGACACATTAGTCCATAAAGGATTTGCATTACAGTATATGGCATAAAATTCTGCTCTGAACCAAAAAGTAATTCTTTAGAGATACAACCTGCTTACCAATACCTGTCTTTGATTCATATTTTACTTTCAATAAAGTATAAAAGTGAAGAAACTTGAAAAAAAAAAATGGCACAAAAACAGACACTCAGATCAATGGAACAGAAAAGACAACCCAGAAGTGGATCCACAAACATATGGCCAACCGACCTTTGACAACGCAGGAAAGAATATCCAGTGGAATAAAGACAGTCTCTTCAGCAAATGGTGCTGGGAAAACTGGACAGCGACATGCAGAAAAATGAACCTGGATCCCTTTCTTATATCATACACAAGAATAAACTCAAAGTAGATGAAAGACCTAAATGCAAGACAGGAAGCCATCAAAATCTTTGAGGAGAAAGTGAGCAAAAACCTCTTTGACCTTGGCCACAGCAATTTCTTACTCAACACTCAACTTTCCCCGGAGGCAATAGAAACAAAAGCAAAAATGAACTATTGGGACCTCATCAAAATAAAAAGCTTCTTCTGCACAGTGAAAGAAACAATCAGCAAAACTAAAAGACTTGTGCAAAGTCACAGAGCTACTCAGTAGAAAAGCCCAGATTCAGAGGCAGGCATATGTTTACCACCATGCTAAACAGCAGAAAGGGGAGCATGTGGGACCCTTAGGTTGCATTTCATGGACACTGACATTGAGAGGTGCATGTAGAAAGCTCTTTGGAGAATGCTCCTGGAACAACACGTGTAAGGGAGCATGGAAAGCAGGACTGAAAACAGGAGACACTGAACAGCCAGATAGTCAGAGTAGAGCCCTCAGCCTATGCAGTGGGTAGCATCGGAGCCAGGATGATCCTTTAGAATGTCCTGAACTGAGAGAAGGACTCTAGGATTACTACCTTCTATCCTCCACTGACCTCCCCCTCCTGCCACAGGATGTGGGCTGTCTCTAGCAATGGGGTATGCTCTGAAGTGGGGCAGCACCTTTCAGTTGAGGCAGGGCTTAACAAGAGACACAGCCAAGAGCCATCAGCAGCCAACACTCCCAGCAGGTAGGAGTAATAAGTCCTCAGTTGGTGAAAGAGTAATCTTAGCCATACACCACAGCATCACCTGTACTTCAGGTGATCAAGTGGAAAATTAACCAAATCAAAGAGATGAAGGAAGGAGTTCCTCAACAAATACCCATAGATCTTCTATCTAAAGGAAGAAAGATTTAACCAGGCAAGAAGAGTGATGAGGCTTCCTAAGGACAGGAAACATCGTGTGCAAATAACCTGTGAACTGATCAAGGGGCTTTAAATGGCGGAATTTAAAAACCCAGTGTGACTGAAGCAGAAAGCAAAGTGGTATCAGATAGAATGGGACCAGATTATGCAGAGCCTTCAGGCAAAGAAAAGGATGTCACCTTTATTCAAAGAACAATGGGAAACTTTTGAACCATTTTAAGGAAGGGCTGACAAAAAGACTGTGTTTCAAAAGATTACTCTGACTCCAGGAGGGAGACCAGGTGAGAGGTGGGTGGGGGTGATCTGGGGAATCAGGCCTAAGGCTGCTGCTGCCACTGGGGCAGAGATGATGTCTGCTTCTGCATCGGTGGGATGACAGGAGAGATGACACACATGTATCTGGGAGATAACTGGAAACTACAATGTAGAGAATTTAGAGCACTCGGTGATTGGAGAGAGGGTACAGGAGAAGGGGTGTTGAAGATGACTTCCAGAACCCTAATCTGTGCAACTGGGTGGAAGGACAGGCCTTTTACTGAGAGAGAGCACTGGAAAGAGCACATTTCACTTATCAGTGAAGATGGAGAGTTCCACTGTGGGCAGGGGGAGTTACATTCCCTGGAAGAGTGGACAATTGGATATGTAGCTCTGAATTGCACAGAAGGCCTAGGTTCCAGCCAGGTACAGATTTAAGTACTCTGCAGTTTATTAAAGCCACAGGCACAATGGAGACCAATGAGGAAGTGTGCAAAGTGAGAAGAAGTGAGAAAAAAAGAGGCCCAAGTAAGAGTCATGAGGGATATTTAAAACCCCATACTGGCGGCTGAGTGTGTAAAGCTGACAGAGAAAGGACAAAATGTCAGGAGGAAACCAAGGTAAGGCAGTGCTTTAGAGAGAATGTGTCAAACCTGCTGCGACGGGAGACGGAAGTCAGAATGCCCACTGCACTCTGCTACACTTACATGGCTGGGAGTCCCAGGTAGCAGTGTTTTGATGATGTGATAAGCACAGAAGACATGTTGGACTAGGTCAAGCACTCAGTGCTTCCAGAGGAAGTGAAAACCCTGAATTCAAACTACTCTTTCGTGATGAACGGATTAAAACACTACAGAACTCTAGAAAAGAGTAGAGTTGAGGAGGAATGCTCTGTTTTTGTTTTAAAATCTAGGCATGTTTAGACACCAGTAGGAAGGGTCCTACTGAGGGGGAGGAGTCAGATGTATGAACAAGGAGAGGAGCAGCAGGGCACCTCACAGCACAAGGGGAGGGATTGGTGTCAGATGGGTAAATAGGTGGTCAAGTCCCTTAGCCTAAAAAGAGAGAAAGAGGACAAAAGAAGCCCAATTTAAAGTAAGTCTGAGGGGTGCCTGGGTGGCTTAGTCGGTTAAGCGTCCGACTTTCACTTAGGTCACGGTCTCGCGGTTCGTGGGTTCGAGCCCCGCGTCGGGCTCTGTGCTGACTGCCAGCTCGGAGCCTGGAGCCTGTTTCAGTCTGTGACTCCCTCTCTCTCTGACCCTCCCCTGCTAACGCTGTATCTCTCTCTCTCTCTCCTAGAAATAAATTAAAAATAAATAAATAAATAAAGTAAGTTTGAATATGTGGGGTCCATATGTATGTGAGCTTCTGTTTGATTTTCTTTGGGAAGGAAAGTGGAGGTGACGTTGACATCATGAATGTTTATTTAACTTAACCGGATTGGACGGGACTGGATTGGACAGGACTGAGAAACAGACTCAAATAAAACAAAAAGAATAAATGACAACAGTAAAAATGTGGGGAAGCACCCAGGAAAGAACAAAATGAATTGCACCGACAGAATGATCAACTCTGAATGGTCTTTTCTACACCTGTTCAGAGCTTCTTGGCATTACATTTAACAAACCAGAGGCCCACTGTCCGGGTACAGACCTACAGTAAGACCAAAATCTTATATGATCTTCCCAACTGTCGCAACTTCTACTAAAAAACTTAATCAGCATTT
The DNA here is from genome assembly GCF_003009895.1 of Hyaena hyaena. Taxonomy (NCBI): domain Eukaryota; kingdom Metazoa; phylum Chordata; class Mammalia; order Carnivora; family Hyaenidae; genus Hyaena; species Hyaena hyaena. The sequence continues at coordinate 908,653 of NW_024080633.1, forward strand.
CTTAGAGTAGCTAGTTTTCAAAGACATAGGACGAATTGTTCTCTGGAGCCTGTTTAAGAATTTGGAAAAAATATAAGGCAATTTAAAAAGCAATAAGCTATTTTACTCAGCAGTCTGGCCATCTAAAAATGCATCCTGCTCTAGCTTTCAACTCTGTCTCCTGCCTCTTGGATTTTCATCACCAAGAAATAACATTGTGATGATTCTCTCCAAATGAATATGTTACTAGCAGTACCCACAGTGGGAAAGAACAAATCGGAAAATACATATCAGCCTCTCTGTATACTTTCTGATGGCTGATTAGTTTAATTGGCACAATTAAAACCACTTACCCTTATCCAAGAACTTAACACAAGAATATATGCAATGAGTGTAGGCTGTTAGTAAGAAATAAAATTTACAAAATGCACCAATACTTGCAATCCAACTGTTAGCATTTTATAAAGTTCATCTGTTATTTAACTTGGCATTAATTTCATTTTATGATGACTACAATCATATTGTTTCTCAGTAGTAACACTCTCCATTTCCAATTAAATATTGATCCATAATTTTAGACGGTTATAAATTTAAACTCTAAAAAGTGAAAAATAATGACTAGTATTTTCATATTTCTATGGTAATTTTGAAAAATTAAAAAAAATCCTTGGAGATAATTTTTTCCATCCAGAGGAAGCCTAAATAATGTTAAAATATCTAAGATGCACCCACTAAACACTGTGTTGTAAATATTTTGGTTCCCAGGGAAAAAAATGTAGATTATAATGTTAAGCTGAAACAAACTGCATAAAAATAATGGGTTGAGTACACAGAAAAACTTGGATCCCTTCCCAAATCCCATAAAAAATGAGAGTGAAGATATTTTTAGACGTTGAAACATAAGAACAAAGGAAAAAGAACAACCATATTTTGGAAGCTGAGAAACAGAACAAGTGTTCATTGACTTGGCAGCCTTGAGAAAGCTGAATCGTAAATCAGTATGGGGGGAAACAGATTCAAAGAGGATTTATACCCAGAATCTCCAAACTGCCAGGACATGAACATGAAAGTATGGAGCTGAAGGTACGAATATGGTCTGAAACTCTGTTGAAGAAGGAGACAGATGCCCAGATCCTTACCACACATTCACAGAAAGACCGACACTTTACACTGTCTAAGAAGAAAGAGAGGCTACACAGGAAGAGGAAGACTCAAAATTAAAACTATCATTCTCCTGAGAGAACTCAGAGAAAACATCAGAGCCAGGATGGTATGAGAAAGGAAACATCCATATGTGGAAGCCTCCTTGCCAAAAAACAAAAAAAAAAGCTTCTGTGAATTAAAAATGTGATGGAAAACTTGAGTCTTCTACTGAGAACCGAAAAGTTCAATAGAAAACTGGGAAATTTAGTTGAGTCATCTTCCAGAAATGAGAGCAATAGGGAAATATTGAGAAAAATAATTAGAAAACCAGAGGAAGTGTCCAGAAGAAGACATGCAAAGAGGAGTGCCAGAAAGAGAAAAAGAGGGAGACCAGAGATAGGGTAGCTTGTTCACGTGTAAACACAAGAAAAAGTCCTAGAACTGAGGGACGTGTGTTGCCAAATTAAAAGTGCATAACACAGGGTGCCTGGGTGGCTCAGCTGGTTAAGCGTCCAACTCTTGATTTCTGCTCAGGTCATTATTTCACAGTTTGTGGATTCAAACCTCTTATCAGGCTCTACAATGACAGTGCAGAGCCTGCTTGGGATTCTCATTCTCCCTCTCTCTCTGCCCCTCCCCTGCCCTTTCTCTCAAAAATAAACTTAAAAAAATAAAAATATATAAGTGCCATAACATGAGAACACAGACTCAGGCCAAGGCACAGGATTGCAAAATTTCAGAGCACTGAGGGAGAAAAAAAGGGAAGAATCTACATGTTTTCAGAAAGGAAAAACAAACAAAAGCAAAGACACACTGGTCTTCCAAAATAACCCTGGTCACATACAAAGTTTCAAGAATCCAAACAAATTCCAACACTGGAAGATAAAAGCAATAAAACAATGCCTTCAAAACTATCAGATAAATTCCATCTTATTTTTATGCTCAACTTGCTATGAGTTAATTTTAAAAGTAGACTACAGAAGGGGCATCTGCGTAGCTCAGTTGGTTGAGCGTCTGACTTTGGCTCAAGTCATGATCTCCCAGTTCAGGAGTTCGAGCCCCACATCAGCTCACTGCTGTCAGTCTGTCTGCACAGAGCCCATTTCAGATCCTCTGTCCCCCTCTCTATACTCCTTTCGTGCTTGTGCTCTCCCAAAAAATAAATAATTTTTTTAAAAAAAAGTAGAATACAGGCATATTTCAGTCTACATGGTCTCAAAACTTTTATTTTCCATTTTTTTCCCACAAGTCTGTTAAAGGCTACTCTCAAGTCCAAGGATAACCAACTTGCCCTGGTTTGTCCACAGTCTTCCCAAGGTTAGCACTTAGCGTGCTGCATCTCTGAAAATCCCTCATTCCCAGACAACTCAGGACAGCTGATAATCCTACTCTAGATTCACAATGAAAGAGATTAGAAGTAATACTCAAAAAAGATCAGGTTTATCCTTTAGTAGCTTTCCTGCCCATCCTCAACAAAATCCAAGTTTTTAAAGAAGAAAAAGCAATAAAAAAAATTGTAAAATCTCACAATGTCCTACAGCCAATAAAAAAAATACTGGACAGGAAAACAGCAGGAAAGTGTGATCCATACCAAAATGTGATCAACAGAAATAGATCAGAAATGACCAAAATGACAGAGAACATTAAAACACCTTTTATAAGTATCTTAAATAGGATTGAGGATTTAAAGAAAAACAGAAGAATGATGAAAAAAGAAATACAGGAATTAAACAAGAACGAAGGAGGAATTTTAGAGATGAATAATGCAAGATCTGAAATGAATATTTCACTCACTGTATTTCTCACCAGATTAGACACCTGAGGGAAAAAAGATCAGTGAACTTGAAGCTATAGCAACAGAAGCTATCCAAAGCCTTAAAAAGTTCTTATAGCTTCCTCTGGTGCTCTCGGGAACCCCAAGCCATCATATGAGAAGTCAAGATGTTCTGCTGGGACATCACGTGAAGAAAACACATACAGATGTGCCATGGAGAGGAAAAGCCGACACACCATATGAAGGTGGGGACTAGCCTCATAATTCTAGCATCTCCAACAACCCTCCAGTGAGTCCAGTCTTAGCTGCCATGTGACCACACAACATGAGAAACCTCAAGGCTGAACCCAATCAACCCACACAACTGGGAGAGATAATAACATAGCTACTGTTTTAAGTCATTTAGAAAAATGGGAGAAATGTACAGATCAACAGGAATTTCCCAACTTTTTGGAAACATTCGGAGAGAAAAACATAGGCAGCCATAGCTTCTAACTATCTGTCATTGAGACATGTGACCATCATGTGCAGCCTTACTTTTCAGTTTGTACGCAGCCCAACCAATCTTGTCTTACCATTAAGCTAACCTCAACCTTCCCTAGCACCCCCAAGCTTCTCCCTGAAACACACTTCCCAACACTTTTACAACCAAATTAACCTCTTCAAGTGTTTCCACCAGTGATCACTGAATCACTACCTTTAGAAACAAAAAAAGTGTGTTTGATAGGCTGGGGCAGGGTTTGGAGGAGAATTCCATCTGCATTGCCCATATGCTGGAGAAACACAGGGGAAGGTAGACACCCTCTCATGGCCTAGGTGTAGGAGAGAAGAGGGAAGAAAAGTATACTATTTCAGGGTTGGGAAGTTAGAAGGGTAAACCTCAAGGCTGGGTACTAATGAAGCAGAGATGTGTGCCTAGAAAAGATTACAGGTAGGTGAGCTGGAATACAGAATGCTTTGTCCTTGAATATAGAGAATGGAAAACATAGAATACAACATCTCTATATTTCAGTTACATTTTGAGCTAAATTGGCTTTTGGAGGCCCAACCACCATTTGTAGCATCTGTTTTAGGAAAATGTGTTTCACATTAAAGCAATCAATTAATGATCCGATTCTTTGAAAGCTCACATTTATAACATCACAAAGCTCAGTCATTCATCAGCCAGATTGCAAAAGTTCAGTCCTACACACAACCAGTTCTTCATAAATCAGGGCTAAATCATACCGGTAAAGATGGCTCATAACTCTTCAACATATCTCTCCCTGCTTAGTACCTTCTTGTTGCCACTGTTCTAATATATTGCTATTGCTTTTCTCACTCATGGCTTATCTCCTTATATAGGTTGTAGGTATAGTGATAGCCAAGGATTATGACTCCTACTCCTCCAGATGCTTTCAGGATGGGCCTGGCACTTCATAGGCTATCCCTACATGTAGAGTTTAATTTCTGTTTTTATTTCACCAATTCATATCATATGGTGGTGCAAAACCGGAGCTCCTTGTGATTTCTCCTCAAAATACTCAGGCACATGCACCACACGTCTAAGACAACTCACTTGTGAGTGGGCCAGAATACCATTTCCTCAGAAAGGCAAGAAAACTTGGGATGCTCCAACTCCAGAACTTGTCCCTGCCATAACCAGGATACTTGGGACCACATTGGAACCACACTGCTGAGAAAGTATCAGAGTCCTTTCACGACCTGAAAAAACATTAAAGCCAAATAGACCAAATCAGAGGGTAACGACAGATCTGAAAACTCCAGCAATGAGCTGGTACAACTAGGAGATATCTAAAGAACGAGGTGGATAAGAATTACTGTCATCTTTTAGGGAAGGCTACGAGGTGTCTCCCAGTTTCAAGAACCCAGACAGGCTGGGCAGTGTAAAGTACTAAGTATGCAAACAGAGTCTGAGAGACAACGGTTACAACTGAGACAGGAAGAGCCTTGGAGAACCTGGACAAGTGGGAACTTCCAGCCACTGTCAGCCAGACATGCTCTGGGCAGACCTCCTTTTTTCAGAAGTTCTACTGGGACCCTGGGAGAGAACAGAGATAGCTCCACAAATCCTCACTTCATCTGTTCTTGTACCTTTGCTTTTTAGTGCTCAGCAAGTCACGCTCATCTGTGCTTTGCTCACTGCTTCCCTCTCTCAATCCTGTTTCTGTTTTATTTCACCCACTGGATACTCTGCACTAGTTTTTGCTTCCCACTAATTGCAGTTTCCAGCTACTGACTGAATAGGATACTGCAGATAAGGGAAAGGAGGATAATCTAGCAGGGACATTACAGTGTGAGGCTGCCAAGAACAGCAGAGGTCCAGGAGCCTGGCAATCACACCTCTTGAGAAATTCATCAGATGAGATGAAAAGATCTACAGATTTACAGCTTCATGGTTATTTTTAAAGGATATACCACATATTTAAAAATCAAAATGCATGCTTCAGTGCATAACCTTGCCCTGAATCAAAAGTTAAAGACACTATAAACATACAAAGGCAAGGCTAGGATAGAGTTGCATGCCAAAAATTAAGAGGAGCAAAATCTTTGTAAATGGTTCTCAGTACTTGGAGAGGTGGCAGAATGATCCAGTATCGACTTACTTGGTGGGAGAAAGGCGGGTTATGGCATAGGATGCTGCTCTCTGAATTGAGTTTATAAAAATGCATTAGATAGGTACAATTATGAATCATCAACATGATGGATTATGTCTGAGCAGGGAGCATTTGTGGAAGTTTAGGGATATTCCATATACATCCAGAAGAGTTGCCAAGAATATAACTTAAAAATCAAGTCTTAAGTACCGTGAAAAGTATTACGTGAAACTGAATTGCAACCAGAAGCTACCGCACCTGGAGTATGTATTTTTTCACTCAGTGTCAATTCTGTATGAGAGACACATTCCCAGAGAGCGTTTGCAAAAAAAAGAAGAAGAAGAAGAAAGAAAGAAAAAGACAAAAAAAAGGTCAGTTAAGTGTCCAACTCTTGATTTCAGCTCGTGATCTCATGGTTTGCGGTTCTGAGACTCGTGTTGGGCTCTGGGCTGACAGTGCAGTCTGCTTGGGATTCTCTCTCTCCTTCTCTCTCTGCCCCTCCCATGCTCTCTCTCAAATTAAGTAAAATAAACTTAAAAAAATATTAATTACTGAATTAATTTTTGAATGGTAGAAGAAACTAGATACAGTCTATTAGAAGATAAAATTAATGGAAAACCTACGACCTTCTTTCAATATTTGAAGGACTGCCAGGTTAAGAAGGATGAATATTGTATTGAGGTCTTTCAGAGAGAAAAACCAGGTTGTACCAAGGGAAGAATTCAAGGAAACAAACTTGAGCTACACAGAAAAATTCATTTCTAACAATTTAGGAATGAAGCACATTTGGTTAAAAAGTCTGTCTTCTTCTTCAAAAATCAACATGGAGCAGAGACACCAATATAAAAAGCATATTTCATATAAAAACTCACCTCACCTAGACAATTCCTGGAAAACAAAATGCTAAATGTTTTTGTAAACATGTTAATTATAAATGTTAAAAAAACAAATATCCCATAAAATATTTGGTAGTGGTTTCCCCCCAAAAACAGGTGAGTCTTGTAGAAGAGAAACTCAGCCAAAAGTTATCTGTAAAAGCACTGATCAATTACGAAATCCCACAGCAGAGTAATAACAGGAAAACTGAATTCAGATGAGTAACAAAGATATCATCAACCACTTTGATGACAAATTCAACGTAAATACACTAAGCAACATCAAAGGAAGCTCAAAGGAAGAAGTTGACACATTTTGATGTCCTTGCTGGCACATACATTCTTTGGAACTCCCTAAAGACCTGTTTCTCCATAACCAGGTTAAGTATCATCGACAGGTATATTTCATAAGTATGGGAAAGGCATTGAGATTTAGAAAAACACAGTGGATCTTATTCCTTATGTCACAGTGGAGCTGTGATATATTCCAAGGGCAGACACTCACTCTAATCATTTGAAACAAAGGGACAGACTCATTCATCCAACTAATCAATATGAATTCCCTGGTCCAGAAAAGAAGTATAAATCAGCAGCTGCTCCATGGTCAGTTTTCTCATCTACCCCTCCTCCCTGCCAAAGGAAGGGGAAAAGTGGAACATGTGTCAGCAGGAAAATGACTCGGGCTTTTATATCGACAGACATAGCCATTGGGCTGCAAATTCTCCATGGCAGCTGTGCTCAGATCAATGATGTTGAAAGTAAGGAAGGGGAGTTTGTGGGGCTTGGGTATTTATTACATTTTGCCTAATCACAGTTTGTGTATTGCAGAAGATGCTGTTGTTTGTTAGGGAATATGGAAGAAAAGAAAAATCATGCCAAATTTGCCTCTGCCCATCTAGCAAGATGCACATTCACTTAAAAGAAGTACTTGGCTTTTATCTTGTTGTTTAAAGTTATAACATATATAGTAAACCGATCACTATATTTTTGATGAACACCAAACAGATATCAGACACAATACTGAGTTTCTGTTCTCTTCCTCATTATACCTGCTCTTGATTCCTCCGAGTCAGCAGCTTTGGCTGCAGAAGAGGATCGCACAGCTTGACACTCTGCCTCCCTCCGGCTCTCTTCCTGTGCGTGCATACTCATACACCATGCATCCTTAGCAGCCTGGCTACCCCTCAGTCCTAGCACTGACCCATGGAATATATTTGAAAATATAATAATTTCCTTTTCTAGCTTACCAGGACACGGACTTTGTATGTGCAGGAGATTTCTTACACCACTGTGATGGACGCGGAGATGTGCTGACCAGATCACCGGCAAGGGAAGGCTGTCTCACCGCCCCCCGCTGCTGGGGGTGCTGTTGGCCTCAGCTGCAGAGCTGCCTTACCCAAGGTGCTGTCCTTCCTGGGTGGCCTATAAACATGCAGGAATTTAAAGTGCTGGCCCTCTAGGCCCAAACTGGGACAATTCTAAATGGTCACTCGGGTCCTACAGCCCCACACGGGCTCAGGCAAGAGTGATGTTGGGCTTGGGCTGCTGCTCAAACTCTCCAACTCCTAATTTCCCATCTCTTCAACAAGCGTTGGCCCCAAGGTCTTTCCTTATTAAGCATCCTGCTTGCTAAAACTCTGTTGGAGTCTGCTTCCTAAAGAACTTAACCTGAGAAGACTCCTGTATTTTCTCATTCTTTAACTGCCACTGGTCTATGTTTCTTAAACTAAGGGGAAATTTTTCTAGAAATATTTCACAGCAAAATGACAGAACAACATAAACTCATCTAGGGGCTGACCCCACACAGCATTTTTTCAACACAAATTGAAACACCTGGGTAAGGGATCAGTTAACCAGGGAAAAATTAAGTGATCCTTACCCTTAAATGTATTCTCTGGGATCTCACGGGGAAAGCATTATTACATGTGAGGGCAGCTCTAATTATAAGAAATAATTGCAGGTGAATACAAGGCGGTTCCCCCACTTCAGATGATAAATTGTACTGAGAGACAAGGACACCCTGTGTGAACCGCTAATGCTTTCATCTCCATGACACTACAAGGAAATGTCAAGTTCAAAAAATTAAACCGAAGGAAAAGCACATCTGACAAATACCTGCTCACAGGAGCTAGTTACTCCATCTGCAATGAGTTGAAATAATATCCAGAGATCCACTTATTTGTGAATAGTAAGTAAAAATCTCTAAAATCAGCGAGTGAGTAAGTTGTAGGGAGTATAAAACAGGGAAAGCGTCTTTCCCAAATGCTACATAACTTGAGGACATATTCCAGATCTAAGCCTTACTTGGTAAAGTCCACTTTCTAGAACTCCTTGTGACTGATGAATACTGTTAGTTACTTTTAATTCCGTTCATCTTTAAGACACTTTAGAATCATCTGGACAGCTTTAAAAATGCTGATGCCAGCATCCCCCCTCAAAGGTTGTGATTTTATTGGGTAGGACAGCAGCCTGAGAATCAGGATTTTTCAAAGCTGTCCAGGCCATCCTAATGTACAACCAGGGTGTGAGAACCATCGCTTTGTGGGCACTGAGATGCTGCTGCTCATCCTTTCCCTTAAATCTCACTGATTCAGGTAATGCTCGCTGCCGCACTCTTCCTCACTCAGTCATTTCTTTGCAATTATTTCTAAAACGCTGTTAGAAGTGGCTTATGACTCCTGCCAGCTACCAAGCAGTGTCTAATCTTTTGCCTTCTCTGGTTCCAGTGACGTCACCCTATGCCAGTGTTCTACAACCCTGGAAAGGGCTCCTGCTGCATGTGCTCCCTCCCAGGAAAGTCATATTCTGCCAAGTGCCATTGTCCCCACGGCCCCCATTACTGTGCAAAACCTCCCATGAACTGTCAGCATAGTCTCCAAGTCCTGGTATATAATATCCCACACAGATCTTGTTTAAAAACAGTCTTTTGAGTCCATGAGACAAACTGGTATTCAAATATTCAGAACAAATCCCATGACATTCCCAAATCTCTCCTCATTATCCTTCAAACCTATTTGAAAGCAGAGCCTATATTTCACTATAAATTTCTTCTCCATTTTGATGAATCCCCAGTTAACTCCTGTCTTCTCAACTTCTCATTTCTTTTTATTCTTCCCACCTATTTTATGGGCACACATATCCCTTATTTTCTAATCTCAGGAGCAATTCTGCTTCTCTAAGTTTATCCTACAGAAATGCACATGCTTTTGCATAATACTATATATTCAAGGTTTCTCACATACATTATTGGCACTAGCAAGTAACTAGCAAATACCGAAGTGTCTTTCAATAAAGCAGTGGTCAATAACTCCTTGGTATTCTCATCCTATGCAATATTAATGATACTAAAAGGAAGGAGGTGTATCTGTTTGCACCTACATGGAAAATCTCTGATAAATATCTTTAACTAAAAAGACAGCAAGTTGCAGAATAATGTGCAGAATAAATCTCTGATATTTTTAATTAAAAAGATGGCATGTTGCAGAATATAACAAATAATTAAAAATTAGTCTAGAAAATAATATAACATTGCCAACTATACTTTAATAAGAGCATTTTTAAATTAGCTGTCTAGGGGCGCCTGGGTGGCTCAGTCAGTTGAGCATCCAACTTCAGCTCAGGTCATGATCTCATGGTTTGTGGGTTCGAGCCCCACGTTGGGCTCTGTACTGACAGCTAGCTCAGAGCCTGGAGCCTGCTTCACGTTCTGTATCTCCCTCTCTCTCTGACCCTCCCCTGCTCACGCTGTCTCTCTCTCAGAAATAAATAAAACATTAAAAAAAATAAAATAAAATAGCTGTCTATACAGAAATAAAACACATGCATATTTAAACACACACACATATAAACACACAGATACACACAGACACATAGAAAAAGGGATATGAAAGAATCCTCCAAACTACTAAAAGTGATTAGACTAGACTACTAAAAGTCCTCTACAGAGGACTCTAGAATTCAGAGTGGGGTGGGATGAGTGAAAATTTATACTTTTAATCATTTCTCTAATTCCTGCATTCTTTACATATATTTACAGACTGTTTGGGGAATTGTTTTAAAATTAAATGAGAATTACCCACCAGATTATAGTAATTAGGTCACTGGTAAACTTGGTGAGATCTTCAATGGTAGGGGTGGGGGTCAGAAGACAATGGTGATAAGGAGATCGCCTCCAGACATTTTTGCTGCATTTTAATTATTTTTATTATAATATATAATGTTATTATAATAAATCTGTACACAACCAGAGGTAGATCCAGGTTTTAAGGGACATGAAGCTTATATAATGTGGGGATCTCTAAGAAAAAGAACAGAATATTAATAATAAAAAATTATATCAGAATAAAAAATCACAAATATCAAAAAGATGATACAATAGTCACAAAACTGTAATATTTTATTATTTTTCTGTCACACCTTCAATAGTAATTTTCCAGATATTAGCAACTGGCTCTGGATATTTCATGCCTTTCTTCTCCCACTACTTACAGTGCCCAGAGCCACAGCATGTGGTTATATGACCAGAGATTTTCTGGTCCTGTGCTTTCATGTCCTATGCAAAGTGGGTCAGCACAGTGGGTGATAAGAATATTCCTGGAAGACATTCCTATACTGGTATGACTTGCAATAATTTATCTCTACATGGAAGAAGCTGCAAATGCACAATATATATATTAACCCTTAACCAAATATATCTCTGAATCAATTTCTCTTTTGTTGGAGTCCCAAAATCCCTGTGACCTTTCCAACACTCTCTGGCAGAAAAAGAAGTATGACAGTGAGTGAGATCAGCCTTTGGGCGTCTGTGATCAAGAATAACTTTGAGAAAATTATCATGAGAGGGGAGGCTGTCAGGAATATATGTGAAAGACTGAACTGAAGAAATATGGTAACAGGACATTTTGCCCAGTGTACCTTTCCAAGCTGAGTGTGAAAATAACCCATATATACTGGTTGCATCACAAATCCCTTCTAGTAGTTTAGCAGCTGGGATATTTCAAGATATCACAATTCTTTTTTTTTTTATTTTTTTAATGTTTTATTTATTTCTAGGAGAGAGAGAGAGACAGCGTGAGCAGGGGAGGGTCAGAGAGAGAGGGAGTCACAGACTGAAACAGGCTCCAGGCTCTGAGCTGGCAGTCAGCACAGAGCCCGACGCGGGGCTCGAACCCACGAACCGCGAGATCATGACCTAAGCGAAAGTCGGACGCTTAACGGACTAAGCCACCCAGGCACCCCCAAGATACCACAATTCTAACCATCTCCCCTCTATTAAGATCTAATGCCATTACTCTCTGCCTAAAAACGTGTGAAAGGTATTAAGGACTCTAGAATCAAGCCCTGATTCCAAAACTTGACACTCAAGGCTTTTGTAATTGGTCCTGCTCCAAATTTCACATCTTACATTTACCCCCAGGGTTTCCCCATACCAGTCACACCCACCTACCTGAGAGATTATTCCCCAGACAAGATACCCTTCCATATCCCACTGGCTTTCTAGACAATTTGTCCTTTCCTCTTCCTTCCTTTGGTAAAAACCTTACTTATCCTCTAAGACTCAACTCAAATAAAATTCTGCCTTCTAGGTAAAGCACAGCACATTCTGTCTCATTGGAATTCATTGCTTCCTCTTCAGTCTCCCAAGGCATTTTGCATAGGATTCTATTATTACACACAGCATAACACATAACATAGTCAGGCTCAGGAGTCGTAATTGTACCCATGTGGACTATATCGGACCCAAGTGGATCTTATTGATCTCTGATCCACATGCATGGAGCAAGCAATCAATAAATCTTCATAGATTTGAATTAGGCTGAATAATTGCAAAATTATGTCACTGAAAGTCAGTCTTGTTAGAAAGCCTGTGAATTGCCAAGGGTGGCCTTTACTGATGGTTGTATAAGAAAATTACTAAGCAGTTATTGTACCCTATTGTTAAAAGATATTTCTTTGGGGGGGGGGAAAGTTAAAATCATGACTGTCATACACATATTAAGTGAACACTTGAGATTTTAGCTCATTAATTAATGAGGGAACCAATAAAAAGTTAAAATTTGTTCAAAGAGTTCCGAGAAGACATACATGTATGGGCAATCAGGAATACTGAAATGAATTTACAAATAGATATAAAAGAGTGAAAAGCCACAAGGCAACAGTCAATTGTATGGCACCAGACACAATTTATTTACATTTTTATAGACAATAATCATTTGTATCACTATCAGTTTTCTACAATTTACAGAGTTGTAAAGTAGCTCAAAGCCAGTGAAAGACACAGATAACCTGGAAGAGTGTACCAGAAAGGACATCCATTTGTCATTTTTGCTCATTTCAAAGCCTGTCACATTTCCTAACAACCTCCCTCCCATGATCATAATAATTTAAAAGATTATTCTTGATCACAGAAAAGGCAGGTCTCATTAGGACTGGCCTAGCAGCTCCTACATTTTAATTGCCTCTTTACTTGTCTATCACCTCCATTAAAATGTCAACTTTCCAAGGAAAAAGACAAAACCAGTCTTTGCTTTAAATATTAATTCTACTTCAACATATTAATATTTTCTTTGTTTTATGATAATATTTTGGTCAAGTAAAGCCACCATAATATGTTTTTCCCCTCAAGCAGAATATTTGAGAACTGTGGAAGCTAACAATATTTCTTTCCCAAGTATGTCTTTATCTTGAAAAATGAGGTCTTCTGTGGTAGAGAGGAATGACCTAGTTTGCTGTTTTGTTTAACATCAATGCGCTCAAACACTAAAGAGCATGTAACAGTTTTGATATGCTTGTTGAAAGAAATATCACACAAGTAAATCCAGCTTTACTATTTGGTCTAAAAGAATTCCAACCATAGTAATACTACCATTTATGAACTCTTTTACGAGTTTCCTATTCTTATTTATAAAAAGACCAATATAGAGACCCAATTAAAAGATGCACACTGTTTCTATAAAAAATTCAACATACAAATGGATTCTAAAATCCATTGCTATGTGTAATTACAATAGAAAACATTGAAAATCTTTTAAATGCCCAACCAGAGGGATATAGTTTTGGAAAAGGTGATTCATTAATAACATGTATTGTCAGGCAATTATTTTTAAATGATCATTTTGAAAACTATGCTTCCAAAAGAAAAAATATATGATACATTAAAATAAAACAGAACATAAAAGATTTATACCTACTGAAAAATATATAATCATTCGAACAAGGCTCAAACAGTAATGATGCATATTGAAAAGAACTGAATTACAGGACACATTTTCTATTTTTGACACTTCCTTTGTGTTGCTATATCAATGTGTTAGACATTTTTAAAAAAGAAAGGAAGAAAGAAATGGTGTTTTATAAAATCTCTTCAGTAGCCTGTGATTTGGATCCTTGTAATAAAGTAAAGTAAAGGGTTTCATTATGCTTTGTTTTGCTAACAGACATCTGATGTGCTTCTCCTGGTGTGATTTTCATTATAGCTATTTTCAAAGTGCTTGAATTGGGATTCGTTACTTAGTAAGAGGCCTCTTATTCTTTTAGTCACTAACACAATTTTTGTATGGCCTAAAATGCAGAATTCATCACTTTTGTTGAGTGCATTAAGGGATGGGACACCATGACCTTGAAAAGTCCACAGGAGGAAGACAGACTACAATAATACCACCATTCAAACAAGAAGCTTTGGATTTATCATTGACTCTCTGACCCTCTCAGAGGGCACAGGACCTAAACAGTCTGATATGATGGGCCATGCTTGCTTTTAGGAGTGATATATTAGACTGAAGTCTTGTGCACTGGACTTCTTCATGGAAGTTGGCAGGTGCAGGAAACAAGCTCTGGGGCAGTATCATGTTCTTATTAAAATCAGCTTATGGAAAACATGCCATTGGTCAGAAGATTTTTTTGTAACAAAAAGAATACCCAAAAACAGATTTATATTCTGTGAAATGTATAAACACCCAATTCAGGCATCCATAACACACTCTGGGAGAACCAAGTAGCTATGATGTAATAAATAATAGTTCATATTTCTAAATTCCCCTAGTGATTTATAAATGCATATATACATTCCCTCACCTCCTCTCATGTTCCAGAAAAAAAACTAAACCAGGGCGCCTGGGTGGCTCAGTCAGTTAAGCATTCAACTCGATTTTGGCTCAGGTCCTGATTTCACGGTCATGGGATCAAGCCTAGACTCAGGCTCCATGCTGAGTGTGGAGATTGGTTGAGATTCTCAAGCTCCCTCTCTCTCTCTCTCTTTCTCTCTCTCTCTCTCTCTGCCTCTCTCCCTCCCCTGCTTAAACATGCACTTGTGCTCTTGTGCATGTACTCTCTCTCTCTCAAAATAAATAAACATTTAAAAAAAAAAAAGCTAAAACAAACTTTCTGTCTGAAAGGAGGAGTTTACATACTGGGATGCTTTTGAATATGCCATCTTTACTTCTATACATGCAATAAATACTATAAGAGTATTATGTGCATAAAATATCATATTAATTGAGCCTGGAGACCCACGATTGGGGGGGAAAGCCTATAGTCACTCCTTAGAAGCAGACAGATGCTCTCAACCAAACTTTGGTTCAGATACCAAGACTGATGATGCCACACGCTCACCAACATGGTATGGACAGGATTACTGCTCACAAAATGAAGCTCTCTGTAGAGAGCTGTGTTGGCTCCCAAACATGGCTAAGCATACCCTGAGAGCACAGACAATAAAGAATGGCTTGGGGTTTGGGGTTAGTTATGGGATGGTGTGAGGGTTGCTACCTGTGGGCCAGGGCTTACATTGTTTGAATTTCATGCTGAGGAGGAAGAACCTGGGTTTTCTTACCAACCTTCCCACATGTGGAGCAAAAGGAAGAAGAGTGATGGGGATTAAAGGCTGTCAGTATTCAAATATTAAAAATGGAGTCAGACTATTATAGGAAGATAAAGAAGAATTCAAAATAAGTATATGTTGTTCCCTTACCATTTCTATTAAAAAAACTCTTGCCCCAGCCCCTCTGGAAAACAGTATGGAGATTCCTCAAAAAATTAACAATAGAACTCCCCTAAGACCCAGCAATAGCACTGCTAGGAATTTACCCAAAGGATATAGGAGTGCTGATGCATAGGAGCACATGTACCCCAATGTTCATAGCAGCACTCTCAACAATAGCCAAAACATGGAAAGAGCCTAAGTGTCCATCAATGGACGAATGGATCAAGAAGATGTGGTTTATCTATACGATGGAATACTACATGGCAATGAGAAAGAATGAAATCTGGCCATGTGTAGCAACATGGATGGAAATAGAGGGTGTTATGCTGAGCGAAATAAGTCAGGCAGAGAAGGACAGCTACCATATGTTTGCA